>NC_031495.1:8503672-8526407 GCF_000237925.1 Schistosoma mansoni
GGGAAGATTCAAACAAGTAATACCAAGTGAGTTCTTATGTTCGTTGTGAATGTCAGTGGAGACATAGTCTTTTGGGTACAGCTGTAGATGCTAATCTATTTTAAGTTTCCTACTAATTAGTATTCAGCAATAAGGAGCACCTAAAATATTGAGGGAAGTGATGTTCACTGTAGTATTTAAAACCGTATCACTTACCATCTTAGTCTGTGATAACAGCACTAAGCTATTTGGGTCACGACTGGATTACCGTAGGACTCAAATGTTTACATATTTGAGGAGTGCCAACTAGTACGATATATATATATATATGCAATGAATTGACTTTTAAATTATTATATGAGGCCAAGTTGAACATCTTAAAGAGTAGTGCGACAAATATTTAAGAGGAAACTATTGTATAATTCACAAGAAATAAATGTTTTGATAAATTTAGAGATTGCTTTAATCGATGTGTTTTTCATTCTATTCAGTTGATGTTGTTATTACAAAACACTGAAGTCAAAGACATAGTAAGTAAACTCATACATAACTGTATGTATTACTGAATTTCATAGTTAATATCACTCACTGATCTTAGTTAGTAAACCACCAGATACCAGGAAGCATTGACACATGTGTCGACCATTGAATGTTGGTTCAATAACCTAGAGATTAAGAGATCACAACGAAACTTGAATGTTCATGGTTCAATCCCTGGTGGGATCAAAGTTGTACACTACTGTAATAAAACAACCGTAAAATGCTTCAGGATGTAAACAATAAAGTGAAAATTATAAAAATAATTTACTAACAGGATCATTCTTAATATTCACTGATCATCTAATCATCTGTTGTATATTTACTTTTGCTTTTTCTTTTTTGAGATAATTTCTTGAATCCATAATTTAATAATGTAGTATCCCTTGGAGAATTATGAATGGTAACTTTTGAGGACTGTTTATGGACCAATGTGATGTGTATATTTCCTATTGTATAACTGTTAAGTAACTAAACTATTCATATTCGTGTTCCTCTTATTATAAGCTTTATTTTGACTTATAGACTATTATTATACGATTTACCATTCTTGAGTTATCCCTAGTCCATTAATTACTGTTCCCCCTATTCACAGCCACATTTAGTCAAATCTTGTACAAATGTTGTTTTCTATTTTATGGTACGATATGGTCTGTTTGATTGGTATATAATCCCAGTATGTTTGAGAATAATGATTAATATTGCAGAGGCTGTTATTGGTGTTCTGGACTTAACTGGCTGGGCTAGGCTGATTTATACTCAAGACTGCTCATAAGGCTTTCGGGTATTATTGATCCGATCGATAAATTCTCTCCTTCCTCATTGGCGGAAATCAGCACGTTCATATATCAAACAGGGCACGCACGCACTCAATCGATATAACAACTGGCGACGGGGATGGGATACAAATCCACGTGGGGAAACCCCAATGGATTAGCGCTCAATCGATATAACAAATCATCCATTTTAATTTATTACCAATGAAAATATCAGAGAATATATGAAAATCTTGTTTTTAATTTTTACATTATTATTTTTTTAGTGTACAAATTTCTGTCCAAAATTATGGAATTCAGTTAAAAATGAAATGGAATTTCCAATGAATATTAATCCCCCTATTCCTATCCCAAATAATTCAATTGAGAATAATCATAATTCTGATAATAATGATTATGAATTTACAAGATCAAATATTTGTAATTTATGTAATGTGACAGAACAACTTTGGTCATTATCATCATCAACATCAACGTCAACGTCAACATCGTCATCGTCGGAACCATTAGCTATAGAATCATCATCATCATTATCAGATAGATTAGAAGATAAACAAACAACATTCTCACAATCATTTGAATTGATTAATTTACATTGTACTTCATGTCATCACTGTATACATGATAAATTATTCTTATGTATGGATAATAAATATTGGCATTTGAATTGTTTAAGATGTTATAAATGTGGTATTACATTACAATGGGAGAAAACATGTTTTGTTAAAAATGATATGGTTTTTTGTCGTGAACATTATAAAAGGTAAGTTAAAAATAGAATTTTAAATTAAAGTAAAATGATTAGTGGATATTAGAAAATAGTTGCATAGTTGAAGCTAGACGAGCAAAGAAAACCTGGAAGCACTGGACGGTCGTTTCATCCTATTGTGGGACTCCTCAGAAGTGCGGGTCCACGACCTCACCTCGCGAGATTCGAACCCAGAACCTATTAGTCTTGCGCCAGAGCGCTTAACCGATAGACCACTGATTAGGAAATAGTGACTGGTCAAAGTTTTGTTTTTTAATGGATACATTTAGTTCAAATAGATGTCAGTGATTTCAGTATTGATTATGATCGTGAGTAATGAGCATAAAAATCATAAGGAATGTCAAGTTTTTCAGGACTTAAAATACTTTATGATAATTAGTACCAACTAACATGAGACCTAAGTACATAACTTGCTACCATTTGCTTACAACCATCTAGTATTGTAAATGTATTATCTTTTTTTATCCGAAATCACTTTGGTAATTACTGTTTAAAAAGAATACTAACATGAGAATTGAAATAAGATTAGGTAAATAGATGCCAAATCGCATTTTGTTTTAGAAAACAGTGTTATTAAATTAACAGTGACACCATACATAAATCTAACACAAAAGTGAATGAAAGTTTTGACCAAAAAGGTTTGTAATCACGTTTGATTGAGCGTTGAAAGAATCAGTCATACATATGTATAGAAATCCATTATGTTGTGTTCGAATTTATTATAACTGTCAGTGGAGAAGTTTTCAAACAAACTCTTCAGTTTATACTGTCTAACAATAATTTCAATTTATCATTAATAATAATCGGTGTTAGTTTAAAAATCTTACATGAAGTCACCTATGCATACTGTATAGTGAGTAATATCTTTCCTTCAAGTATTTTTTTTTAATTAAAATGAACTTCACTACTAAAGTTTCAACGAATTTCAGTAAGCAAAATACCTTAATTTTGAGCTTTTTACCAGCTTCATTCACTCTTTACTATTAAGATCCTAGATACCTAAACCTTTAGGTTCAATAAAATTGATTGATTTGGACGTGCGAAAACATATTGTTACAATTATATCCACTACTTACGCTTCAAAGGATGGAACATTCTCTAAATATTCTTAAGTTACAACTTACTTTATAATTGTTCAGAAACGTATATTTTCCTTAACTATGAGTATATCATCAAAAATTCAATGTTCCATAAATTATTAAAACTAATCTGCTATAACCCTAAAACAAAGTAGTCAGTTTTATGGTGAAACTTCACTGTATTTTCAAACGTAATTATTTATTAACATTGAAAGTTATTCATATTATTAGATTACATATACTGTTGTTTTTAATCGAATCTACTCATAGGAACATTCATGTGGATTGTCACATATCAGTAGCATAGGTTTTCGATAATGTTTTGTTCTCTAAGGTGGATGGATTCATCACGAAGCTTTCATTGTTATTTCAGACAACAGTAATGACGCCTACTTCATGTGAAAATGAATTTTCTAATCTATTGAATAACAATGAAGGTTTTATCCAGTCAACAGAATGCACTATTGATAAAAGAATCCATCCGAGCTGAAAAAAAATTTAATCATCGTTCCAAACATATTAATTTCCGACTTTCGTCAATAGAGTAAACACTCATTGTTACTTTGGTTTTAATGCCTTTAATGATACAGTAGTTACATCTAGCTGACTAGACGAAATACGCTTTCAAGCTTCCACTACTAACTACATTCCACCTATTCTATCTGAATTATTATTACTGTTTCCCCTTAATCGATTGGAGACTAGCTTTTATCATTTATAAAATCTATATTAATCATAGATAAAAAATTTCGAATTATTTTTAACAAAACTTATCTACTTATAATAAGTCGTAAGAAAGGTGAATGAATTTCAGACACCATACTACTGATAATTTGAATTGATCGAATAAACAAATATATGAATAATCATTGACAATAAATTGAACATTAAAAAAAAAACTAAGTTGGTTGACATTTCATTGAATATATCATCAGTTACAAAGTATGACGTTTCCATCTAACCTAATCTTTAATCTTTCACCATAATCTCTATGTTCTCATTATCCTTTCCTGTGGTTAATTTGTACATTTATGTGAATGACAAGATTAGTGAAGAATATCATGTGTGAGAATGATCATTGTGTTTATCTGTGATAATTTCCTTCTCGGTTTCTTTTCTTGTTGTGCTATTATGTCTACCACTAACTAATATTCTTCTATTCCATAAGACAACTATGTGCACACAATATCTAACATAAAAACATAGTATGACACAAAAGAAGGCAAACAATATAGACAATAATTAACCATTTAATTTTAAATCAAATAAAAAACCAAGTAACTAGGTGAAATTTTGATTGTTCACTTTTAATTCTGTAATACATTTAACTTAGATTTTATTCCCTGTCCACTATTTGTCTGTTCAATAGCAGAAATGTTATTAACCCAAACGATTCATAAAATTTGACATGTATTTATTATTTTTTTTTTGATGAAAAGAAGCAAATAACATATTCAAATGTTGATGATAGAGATGGCTAGTAGGAACTGTGTACACAGGATAGATATATATAATCTTTATTGCTGTTTTTTAAACCGTAATACGGTGCACTTGTTTTGTGCTGAGAAATAATCTATGATCAGGTTAAACGAATGAAGATTGCACCATAGTCAATGAATCATTATCAGTTCTGTTTAAATGTATGTTGTGGTCTACTTTGCTAGGTATTTGTATGCATATATATGTACGTATAATAATAAGCAAATGCATTTATTAATGTCTATAAAGTTTTATGTGATTTTTGCACTGGAGAAAAAAAAATAATAACACGACATTACATTTGTGTATTCTTTACCCATAAGTTACACAAAATGTGCCTACAAAAACAAACACACATACATTTACACATGTGTTTACAGTGTGTGTGTGTGTGCGCGAGAGAGATAGACATTTGACAGTTAAAATAGTAGTAGTGAACATTAGTATAAAAATTTTTTATTAGGATTCTTAAAATGCATCATGTCAACACAAAAATACAACTATACAAATGAAATAATGAAAGGAAGATATAAGGGGGAGGGGGAAAGTGAAGAATAATGTAAAGAAATCATAGAATAAAAGCACATCAACTAACTGATCATTATTAAAAGACAAAATGTAATATACATTAGAGATTAGTTGAGGTAGTAGCAATATCAGTGTGTGTGTGTGTGTAGTTGAGGTAATTTTAAAGCACATGAATCTATCTGCATATGGGGTAGAGAAATTTTCACATATCAAGTAATTAGTTTACCCCTAGAAGTAAATAATCGACAACAACAAAAAAATGCACAGTAATATCTTGACCAAAAATCTTTTGAATTTTTAAGAAAAAAAATTAAAAAAAAGTTTTTTCTGGTTAAAATAAAAAAAATACGACATGAGTGTAGTTAGCAGGGAATAGAAGGAAAGTAATAATAGTGACGATTATTATTATTATCGTCATCATCATAAAAGACATGGATACTACCAATAACTGCAAAATGTAATGAAATTTAATTTAATAAATAAAAAAAATTATAAATTATTCATGTAAAAATCTCTGAAAGGAATAGAATTCTGATTATCAATATAATAAATCAGTGATTTAAACGAAACAAATATGCAAGTACCCCCCCACACACACACACATTTACAGGCAAGCAGGTTCATAAAGAGAAGTCTATGAAATGAAAAAAAGGTTGTTTCATTTCATTCTGTTAAACTTAAACGAAATAATCATAACATGACTAGAAAATCTTTAAAATAGAATATGAGAGAGAGAAAAAAAAGCACATCGTTAATGGTGTATTGGTCTAGACACTTTTGAAGATAATACCGATATATTTATACATTTGTGTATTCGTTATTATTATTATCATTATTGTTTGCATTCCTAGTGTGGTTACAATCACAGCATGACAAGTTATAAATTATTTGCTTTATCATTCGGGTTGTATGACTGTTTACTGTATTAAAGAGGAAAATTAGTAAAAAAACAACGACAGATGAAACAGGTTGATAAATTCAAATGTAGATATTGAAGTGAAACAACAACAACAACTGGTTCACTTGGAAGAAATGACAAACAATAAATCAAGTGTATGCTGTTACTTTGTAAAAAGAAAAGAAACAGTAGATGGATAGCTTTTTTTTAATACTATGCTTGTACTAATCATAAAACAGATTGAAGATAGTAGAGTTTGATTATTCACTATTCCATGTGTTTGGTATGAAGGAAGTTGATGATAATTTCCTTCGAGAAGAAAAACGACAAAACTCTAGACAGAGAAAGATCAAGAATTACTGGAAAAATAATCGAAACAATGTAGTACGAAAGTAAAGATTTATTAAATTCATTTAGTATTGTTTGTTTGAATCTTCCCATCGATGTGTTAGGACTGCAACTGGTCAGTCTCTAATTGGCATATGTGTATGCTGTGCGTATTGCCTCAATATAGCCTTATTTCACAAGCATGGTAAACAGAGATGGATAGTGGCTAGCAGTGGAATCCAGTTTGACGCGCGTTTCGTCCTATTTATTGATACAAAGTTTAAGTACTCATTGTGAATACCTACTGCTAAGAAGTTCCATATTAGAATGGAACATTTGTTCACTATGTTTCTTCTGGTTTACAATCATTGTCTTATTAGGATGAATTATGAAAATTCAACAATATAGTTTCTTGAATGTAATCTGATTCTGTTGTAGATGATGATATTAACATGTTTCTTCTCTGTGTATGTACTGCTTTTCACTTATTGTAATAGTCATTCCAGAAGGAATTCTTAACATTTTATAAATTTACAGAGCAATATGATAAACATTTTGTTAAGAAAAACATCTTAGATATTTTAAAGTACATAGGTACTAAATAGAGATAGATTAATCTATATAATGTAGGATTTTCTTTAACATAATAATACGTTTATACAGTACATTTTATTAGTACAAAATACCCATCATAATAATTTATGAACGGTAGTCAGTTACATGTAAAAATCAGTTAGATTGAGTGTGAAGAACATTAAATGACCGTCATTAAAGACTTGGAAGCACTGAACAGACTCTTCGTCCTAGTTTCAGACTCCTAAGAAGTGAGCATCCACTCAAGCTAATCCATATTATGTAGATATAGGTATCTATCTCAGACAATGGAGAACGATCGCACAATTTTGTGTATTGGTTGAAGTTTGACATTAATACCGTTGGATGCCAGCTCATAGATCTCGATGTTAAGCGTTCGCATGCGAGACTAAAGGTTCTGAGTTTAAGTACCGTGTGTGTGATCGTGGATGAGTACTACTGAGCAGTTACGTAGTAAGACGAAACGACCATCCAGTGCTTCCAGGTTTTTGATGATGGTCTAACACTGATTGATTCATGATCATGATTTCTTATTTCCGGTATCACATTGCAAAGTTAGTCACAAGCGAGCACATGTTTAATTATAAAAGAGATTAATCGACATTTTTCATTCTCTTAGTTAACACCAATGGTCGTTTAACTGAGATTATTCTATGATGTTAACTATGAAAACAATTAAATTAAAGAATTTCAACTCAGTAAACCAAATGTGATTAGTGATACTTTAGAACAGAAACTAACTGAATCAAATATATGTTCGTACTTCATTGTTGATGGAGTAGGAATGGTTAGAATACATTCAACAAGTAATTTCGTTTTGATATCTAATGGATACTTGGAAACATGAAAATGTATAACTTATAAGATTACATATACCCTCATACTTTAATGAACACAGAAAATGGGATCAAATTCATTTTTTAAAATATCACATTTATGTAATATGATATTACTATATAGAATGATATTTTCTCAAACTAAAAGCGATATTTGATAGTGGCTAGTAGTGTAACCCAGGATGTTCGTTTCATTTGTGACTCATCAATTGAATGTACCTGCATATTAGTGTTAATATTCACATCAAGATACGAATGCAAAATGTATTGTCCGCCTAACTACTGAGTTGAGGTACGTGTTAACTTGTGAAAATCTCACAAAGACTTTTTTTGATTTCATCACTTCACAGATAACTTTACTAAAATACATCTACCATTCTTATTACAATTTCATTAAAATCATTACAATATACAAGAGGTAATTGGTTACTATGTAGAGGACATTTTAAATAAAATAGAATGAAATAGGGACATCGGTCATATTAATACGTGAGTTATAATAATAAATTAATTAATTGTGTGGTTTACACAGTATGTCAAATTTATGACACATGAGAAGTTACTAAAATCTAAATAAACTTATGACTAGGAAAATGTTTAGAAGGCTATTTGAATTTAAAACCTGATATAATGCTGACAAATCCTTCTAGATCCTAGAATTCTCACTTCCTATTCTCGAATATACATGACAGTATTGTTCTAGAGATTCATAAGTCTCACCGATTTTTTCATGTCCCTGAACTAAAGGTGAAATATTTAAGGAACTCGGTTAGACTAAAATTTATGAACGACCTTTCAGTGACTCTCAAGTGACCTTGAGAATGTTAACCTACTAAGTAGGACCAAATGAGGGTTATAAACCTGTGTGAGGAATTAGAATTATGATTTATAGTTGATGGTTAGGGTTAGGAATTCCATTTAGGATTTTCATAACGAATTGACATAAGCTAGAATACCAAAACGCTATTTAGCCAAATGGATGAATGAATTTCGTGCCAAAATCCAAGATTCATTATTTTATATCTGATTGGTTTGTCCATGAATTATAATCTCACCAGGATCCCCATTACTGCTTAAAAATATTTCACCGTGTAAAATTTTCAAATATTTTTTTTACCAACTAACCCTATATAAGAATAAATTACAAGTGGGTATAGGGAAGGAAATAATTATTTGAATGTTCACTTCCTATTTGTATTTTCCAGTTTCTTTGGTAATGACTTTTTGCGAAAATAAGAATAATGATACTCGGATAACATAAACTTGTGATAATTCACTAACACTTCTTATATTATCAGAAGGGGTTTTTTGGAGATTTCAGTATTTTCATAGTTGGTATTATGAGTCAGTTGAAGCTAGACCACCAGGGAAAATCTGGAATCACTGGACGGCCGTTTCGTCCTATTATGCGACTCCTCAGCAGTGCGCATCCACGACCCCGCCTCGAGAGATTCGAACCCAGAACCTACCAGTCTCGCACCATAGCGCTTAACCGATAGACCATTGAGCCGGGAACCAACGGTGTTAATGCCTAACCTCAACCAATCCATTAAGTTGAGCAACCATTCACCAATGTCATCAGTGAGTTGATATCTCCCAACAGACCTGGTTGAACTCTTATATTATTTAATACTTACGTACAACCCTTTGATTGGACATGTTTATCACTTCCATCCACCTGAAATTAAGATTGAATTATTTGGGAAAACAGAACTAAGCTCTATAGTTCTTAAGCGATTTTACTTAGATTACTATAAACACTTTTTTCCTTGTAGCATTCACAGTACATGTAATACAGCATATCTTTGCTCACAATGCTTGTGAAATAAGGCTATATTGAGGCAATTCGCACAGTATGCACATATGCCAATTCGAGACTGACCAGTTGCAGTCCTAAACATTAATGGGAAGATTCAAACAAGTAATACTAATTGGATACAAATCAATATTATTTGTTTATTACAGCCTTTCAATAGTTAAAATCTTATGGATAATTGGTTGATTACCATAATATATTATTTAGTATATAATCTATACCAAGCAGTATTTTCTGGAAATAAATTGGAAACACAAAGCGATCACTTTCTAAGCGCAGTTCAGAACACTACTTTTAAAAGAATGCATAACAATTACCAGTTTAACACAGGAGCATCAAATCTGGACACATTGCTCTGAAGAAGTCTTTTTTCAAAATAATCTACACAATCAAAGGGACTGGATCGAAAGGAGGTCGAATAAAAAACGTATGCACTGCTGAGGTATTGATAATTCACCAATTCATGTCCGAACTCTGTGTGCAAAAGCGATACTTCCAACCTTTCACTCTTCCTTGGCGTTAATTCCCTTTTGTAGTGCTGTTTGCTTGTATCTTTCTCTTACCTCCTAATTATTGTGTAACCTCATTTGATAATAAGAGTCTCGAATCCCTTTGCGATGCAAGTTTTTCTATCCTTCTATAGAAATAAATTTATCTTTACCATGTGAACTTATGAATTACTATGGTTCTTCAGTTTGTTTAGATGGTATGTAATCCAAGTAATGATCATTATTTTCAGAATGGGGTTTTGTGGATATTGTAGTAATTTTTAATGGTTGAATTCATGAGTGGATTAAAGCTAGACCAGTATGTGAAATCTGGAAGCACTGGACGGATAATAATCATCATGTGCTCACTAGTAACAGGCTACAAGGGGTATTTTCTGGAGTTTTAGTGAGAAAACGTAACCAGTGAAGTTCGACCAGGTCTGTTATAAAGGCAGGTACTCACTGAAGAGAATGGAGGACGGTCACGTAATATCGTAGATTAGTTGAAGTTAGACATGAACACCGTTGGATGCCGGTTCAGTGGTTTAGGGTTCAAGAGTTCGCCCACGAGACCAATGGTCCTGGGGTCGAGTACCGCGTGTGAAGTTGTGAGTACACACTGCTTAGGAGTCCCTTGCTACAACGAAATGATTGTCGCCTTGACAATAATCAGATTCTGTATCTAAAGATTACTAAGTGTGTAATTACCGGTAATTTATTCGAAATAGGCGACTTATTTAGAAATTCACCTCTGAAAAACCATGAATTTAGTTAAATGATATTTTTAGATCGTCTATGATCTGTAACTACATGCTTAACAGTTTAACTTTTTTTTCAATGTATACAAAGAATTTTAACAATACTGTAGGCTGACGTTGATAATCATTATGAGTAACCTTGTAAACTTAAACCAGTTATTTAGTCAATTAAAACAATGCCTGTAGTTTCTGGAGATGATCATTTCCAAGTAGCCAAAAGATCTTTTTTAGTTTTATTTAAAGTTGTACTTTGAAATTTCACTCTAGCTTCTTCACTTAACATATTAAAACAATCTTATTCATTCATGAATATTTGTTTTAACATTGTCAAATTTCATAGTTATCATTTTCACATTTTCTTGAATAATCTAAAGTCATGTGGTCTATTTATTGCTTTTATCCTTGTTTTCACAGCTTGAATTTGTTACATACATTTTACAATTATTATTTTCATTGTGGGGTTGTGGAGATTGTTCATTTTTCGACTGAGATCATGAACCGATGAATGTTAGACCACCATCAAAAACCTGGAAGCACTGGATGGTCGTTTCGTCTTACTACGTAACTGCTCAGTAGTATTCATCCACGATCACGCACATGGGATTCGAACTCAGGACCTTTATTCTGCACGCAAACGCTTAATATCTAACTCCAACCAATACACGAAATTGCGCAATCGTTCTCCATTGTCTGAGATAGATACCTGTCTCTACCTGATACGAATTGGCTTCGGTGGATGCCCACTTCTTAGGAGTCTCGCATTAGGGGGAAGGGGCTGTCTAGTGCTTACAGGTCTTCAATGGTGGCCCAACATTCATCGATTCATGATCCCAATCAAAAGCAATTATTATTTTATCATACAAATGTATACTGAACTAAATTTCGAGTGATTTACTTTACAAACTAGCGGTGGGGAATTCTAAGCTTGTTTATGCTTTACACATAGGCATCCTGAATTGTTTTTCTACACAAAGTTGTTCTCTTCGCAATTCACCTGTTGAAATCTAATAAAACAATTTATAATAATTTTATACTTATTTGATACGAGCCCCAAAGATTAGGTCTAGCAACAATCACGTCTCAACTGATTTCAGAATGAGTAACCTACAAATTAATTTCAGCCAATCGCTTATTACATTTTATCATATTTATCTTGAATTCAGATTCTGTATGTAAGCATTTTAGTCTTGTCTTTGCTTTTGAATTATTTTACGGCCAAAATCAATAATATTTAACTACACATCATATCATTGTGTTCATCCATTGACTATCATTCTATTCATTGATTTTAACAATTGAATAGTTCATCTAACTATATCATTTAGAAATCCTCCTTGATCAAAGAGTGATCTGATGAAATTTCTTTCTCTGTTATACTTCAATTACAAATATAATGAATATTCAGATGAATGTTATCTAAAATGGTTGAATTTTTATTGTGAAATAGATCACTTTTAACTTGATATTCAGAACAAGTATTACGTCATTCTAACATAAATTTTTATGATTGAAAGTTATTAGTAAACGTCAGAATATTTCTAAACTTGGTTTTATGTCACTCCATACACTTCAACGTAGCATATCTTTAAAGATTTTGAAAATGATGCTATCGATTATACTAGTTTCTACAATGGATAAGTTATATGCACTGATTGTTCACTTAGTAGTAATCAATGTGATTTTTGTCCAGCTTTTTTATGTTAAGTAACATCTGTCGTTCTAATGGGTCGATTAACTTAAGAAAATCAAAAACACTGTGCATTGTGTCAGTTGTCATAGTGATTGATGGCATTTAACAGAAAGATGTGAGACTAGTTTTAGTGTCGATCGGTGCTGATCACCAGGATGTATCTGCAATTTTACACATTTATCTACAGAAATTGTATAAGAATAAGAGTTAGAAATATGTGAAAAAAGTTGCTAATCAAAGTTTATTCTAGGTGAATACTTCATTCATACAAGAGACCAATCACCATACAAATAACTTAATAGTAAAACTCACTATAACACTGAACGAGGACTTTTATTCTTCTAAAATTCAAACAGATCTTATTGAAGAATACAGGTTAACGATAAACCAAATCCATGGATCACTTGACGATTGAATCTTAACCATTAAACTTTCAGGCATGATTTTAAATATATAATTTTGCTTCATACAGTTATTCCAAATAACACATAGAGTATTCACATTCAATCAGCTTACAGTTTTTGATACACATAAATATGCTTTCATTATAGCATTAAGTTCAAACTTAAGAATCTAAAAGGAATAACATTTTTTAGGCTACAAACCATCGTTTTAACTGTTATGTAAATCTTAGAGATGTAAAACAAATAATGTGACCGCAAATTGTATTATTTTTATACATAGAACAAGAAGTGTAAGTATCTTATATAAGTTGAGGACTTTATTTTAAGTAATAAAATTACAATACAACTCTATTTTTTCAGTATGGGATTGTGGAGATTGTTGAGATAATGAACCAATCAATGTTGAACCACCGTTGAAAACCTCCTCAACAGTGCTCACTCATGGTCCTCACGTGAGCTTCAAACCCAGGACCTTCGGTCTAGTGTGAGAACACTTATTCTTTAGATTACTGAGCCGTCATTCAACGATATTAATATTTGACTTCAACCAATCCATGATATTCATTTATTATTGTTTGTTTGAATCATCCCATTGATGTTTAGGACTGCAACTAGTCAGTCTCGAATTGGCATATGTGCATACTGTGCGTATTGCCTCGATATAGCCTTATTTCACAAGAATTGTAAGCAAAGATGGATACAATACTAAGTGAATTCAAACTTCACCCCATTGCACAGGCAAGTAGCTATCAGGACTCAGTAGCTGAGTCGATAACGCAATGGAGTTTGAAGCGAAAGGTACTGGGTTCGAGTGCCAGAGTGAATATCAACTCTGAGATGCAGGTACATCCAGTTGACTAGTCCCAAATAGGATGAAACGCGCGTCCAACTGGATTCCACTACTAGCCACTATCCATCTTTGCTTACAATCCATGATATTTTGCTAATTTTTTTCATTAGGATGGTAATCGTACACCAAGAGATGTATCAATAAAAAATTTTCAATATGAAGTTCAATCATGTCGAGTATGAGGCAATCACCCACTGAACTCAATGTAATGATTCAATAATGATGGAATATTAGAATAAGCTTTGAAGTTCATAAATGGAACTTATATTTATAAGCATTCTAATATGCTGTCGGTAAGACGAAACAAAAACTGGTACATATATTCTGTTTATTTTTCTTACCTATGTTACATAATACTTTTCAAAAACCAAAAAATTTCATAATAGGGACTTGAGTAAATAAATGTGACAGTAAAAACATTTAAATGTCTTAATTGGGGTACCTAGCCTGTCATATGCCCTGATGGTGTTCTCGTGACTTTCGGGTTGCCTATTCTGCCAAGGGAGATGAGACAATGCATGACAGTATTGTTGTGTGCTAGGTTCAAAGAGAATTTTCATAGTTGAAATCATGAGTCTATTGAAGCTAGACCACCATGGAAAACCTGGAAGCAATGGACGGCCGTTTCGACATAGTATGGGACTCCTCAGCAGTGTTCATCCACGATCCCACCTCTCAAGATTCGAACCCAAGACTTATCAGTCTCACGCGCTAGCGCTTAACCTTTAGACCACTGAGCCGGTATCCAACGGTGTTAATGTCTAACTTCAACCAATCCACAATGTTCGAGCAACCGTTCACCAATTATCTTCAGTGAGTTGATATCTCCCAACAGACTTGTTTGAACTCCACTGGTCACTGCTTCCCACTAGAAGAATTGTTTGCTATATGCATGCAAGTCCGCCCGCGTTATTGTTCCTATTGTTCTTAAATATCTTAATTATCATTCAATATATTTTTTTCTCATTTTTTAGACTTTCTTCTTGTTTTCGATGTGGTATTAAATTAAATAAAAATGATTTAATTTTTCAAGTTAATTATGATACATTATATCATGAATCATGTTTCACTTGTTATACTTGTGGTCGTTTATTAAAATATGGTGATACATATATATTAGAAAATCAGACTATTCAATGTTCATCACATACTACTACTACTACTACTACTAATCTTACTACTAATAATGATCAATCATTTATGATAAATAAAACATCTAATGATACAAATCATTCTTATATTCATTCAACTATTAAACAATCAAATATCAATAATCAATTTCCTAATTTAATAAATTTTTTACAATCACCGAACTCCATTAATTTCAATGAAGAAAATAATAATTTTCATGAAAATTTAAAAAAAATTACAAAAAATTTTTCATCTCATTCATTAACACCACCCTCATATGATTATCAACAACAAAATGATTTATCGATTATTTATGAAACTACTACTACTAATAATAATAGTAGTAATAATAATAATGATAAATTTTCCAGTAATGATGAAAATAATCAACAAAAAAATGAAAAAAATTCAATGAATAATATAATTATGAATTATTCAACGGAACAATTAACTCCTTTATTAGTAACTAATTCATTATTATTAGAAAGGAATAAATTAATCAATTTAACTAATCATATTGATGATTGTCAAAATTATTTAATTAAATGTAAGTTTATTTTTAATATTTACTTATTTACCTTAAAAGTAGTATTTATAAAACTTTAGTTACTGGTGCTTTTATTATACAGTTTGGGGCAATCATTATAATATGATTTAGTCTCAATCTGAATCCAGCGATAAAGGTTCCTATTCTAGCAAACGTCTTGCTTCAACATATATTACATCGATGGACAACATCACAGTAGTCTACACAAGGTCTACAATTCATTTAATTACCACAATTACAAATACAGGAACTTCTTAGTAGTCTCATTTGTTGTAGCCGCTTAATTGTCAAGTTTTCTCTAAAATCCTCTGTGAACCGAACGTACATGAGTGTCAGGTACTGAAATTGGCGCCATGACCTTGAAACCTCTTAAACGTTCCTGATTGGCTCGTCCATAAATTAGAGTCTCGCCAAATTTTATTATGAATTCAAGTTCTGGATTGACAATGAACTATTTATACATGTATGGGAATAGAACAACTTGTAGTGCCATGCTTCGTTAATCGATCATCTCGGTTACCGTCATAATGCCAATAGTAACGGTGCGTAAAATCAGAAGGTAAAGAGAAGCGGCAACTACAATTTATTGACAAATGACTCAGGCCAGAAGGTTACAAACACCTGAGCAAATATCAGCGAGCAGTGGGCAATCCAGTGAGTAAGCAATTATATAGGCAATTTATAGTCAAATTGAATAAGGGCACAGCAAAACAAAACAGAAGTTGATAATAGGATTTGCGTGCTTACATATATGGGGAGGAGTGAGAGTCATGGAATGATACTTAAGCAATCAACATTTTGGCTACAGTGTCATGTGTTATAGTGATCATAACAGTACTGTTATATCCCCTGGTGAATTATGAATAGTAACTCTAAGAACTATTTATCGACCAATGTATTATGCCTATTTCCTATTGTACAATTGTTACGTAACTAAACTATTCATATTCGTGTTTCTCTTATCATTAGCTTTATTTTGATCTTTGATTTATTATCATACGATTCTTGAGTTATAATCAGTTTATTGATTACTTTGGTTTGTATAAAAACTCAGTATGTTTGTAAATAATGATTCATATTGCCGAGGCTGTTATTTGTGTTCTGGACTTAACGGGCTGGGCTAGGCAGATAGGAAGGGCCGATAAGCAATCAAGACTGCTCGTAAGATTTCAAGTATCATTTGCGTCCGATCAATAAATCCACTTCTCTCTAATTGCACGTTCATATATATTACGAGTTCACACGATATAACAAGTACAAAAAATATGCAAATTTTTTTATCCAAATGACGATGTCTGTTAAGTAAGTTAATAAAAAGGCTTAACCAAAATTAACCGTACTTAAAATCGATTGCAGGATAGTTGCTATAAGCTAATTGAATCTCTTTAATTCGTTGTTGAATGTTCAAAAGTACTTTATGTATTGAGGTCAAGACTTGACTTATATTAGACGAACATTGGAAACTAGAGAGGAGTGAACAATTATTTCGTTCTGATACGAGACTCCTTATGAAGTGAAGAGCCACGATCTTACCTTAGGGAATCAAATCCAAAATATTTGATCTCACAACTGGATGCTTGACTTCTAGATGCCTAAGTTGGCATTCAGTCAACTCAAGATATTTTGCGAGGATCTTCTAATGCTTGGTGTGAATAGTTGTCTGATTTTCGACATGGTAGAACTCCACTGGTTGTGGATTTTCATTAAAGCTACAAAAATTTTTGTGGATTGTAATTTTATTAATGAATTTCGCCATCAAAAGTTTGAATTCAAAAATACTAAATAAGTTAATGCTTTATATCAATTTATTTCTTCAATGTTCATAATCTTGATAATACTTTTGTTTATCTGTTAGCTACTAACTTAAGTAATATAGTCAAGTTCGGAAACTTTAAAGTTAGGTGAATTTAAATAGGACTAAAACCATTTTTAGTAATGTATTAGAAGTTATACGTTTCAGTTTAAATCAATGTACTAAAATCGAGTCAGTTATATGTGCCAAATATGGATAGTTTCGCTTATCCAAAAGAACTTTGGTAGAAATGAAAGTTATACTCATTAGTAGTATAGGAAGTTTATGAAAAGTTTTCAGTTTGTAGTTTGTATCACTGACTGTAGTTTGAGAACTGTCGAATACTATAGTAAACCGGATATTTATTTTATGGTAGTGTAGCCCTCCTCATGAGTTTGCACTTGCAACCCCTCCAGTAATTGAATATGAGAATTTGAAACTTCGCTATGAGCATGATTCCCTGGAATCACTGAGCTGCTGATTAATTGTTCACACTTCAAACTCCAATGATTTACACTTAACAGGTACTTGAAAGTATTAGAAGTATCCAAAAGCTCTAAATTATTATCAAAAAGATAAGAAAGCGTCACAACAGAAAACCAGAGAAACATTTATATTTCACCTCAAAATTATGTCGTAATGGACTGCTCAGTTCACTTTGATCTCAGCTGTGATGATTTTACGACTAATCTTTATGTTTGGATTAACAGTAAACATTTCAAGCAAAGACAGTTATAAAGTACTTATTTGATACAGTCAACATCTATATGTAAATCAAGAATCCAATAAGAACATGCTACCTAAATTTACCTCATTTCTTATAAGGATACAATAAAATACTGAAGATCATATTTATTCGATTGATTAAAGTTACCTTTGGGGAGATAAATGGACTTCATTTCATATACATTTAGCAAATCAAAAGCCACATTCTTACAATTGAACAGCATATGAAACTCAAAACAACTATCAACCAATATCAAAGTCACAATTTCAATACAAACGTCAACACAGTCTTACTGTACCGAGATAAAACGTGGAAAACTATTACAACCATCATCAAAGATGTACAACTATTTATAAACATATGTGTACTCAACATACTCAATATCCGTTGGTAGGATACCATCAACAACAACCTATTGTGAGAGAGAACAGACCAACTTCCATCTGATGGGTGGGGGAATCAAGAAAAGATGATGGAAGTGGATAGGACATACACTGTGGGAATCATCAAAGTGCATTACGAAGCAAATGCTAACTTGTAATCCTGAAGGGGAACGGAAAAGAGGAGGACCGAAGTACACAATGAGTCAGGAATCGAAAACAGACATGAAAAGGATGAATAACAACTGGAAAGAACTGGAATGGATTACCCAGAACAAGGTTGAATGGAGAGTGCTGGTTGGAGGCTTATGCTCCTCTGCCAGGGCTAACAGGCGTAATAAGTAAGTAAGTAAGGCATACACATACTAGCGGTTAATACAAAATTCCTTAATCACTTAAAATGTAATGATATTTCAATTGTCTGATTACTTAATTTCTATCCTTATCAATATTTACAGCTCATAATCAAGATGATAATGAAAGTCTTTCTGATTGTTCAAAAATCCCCATGAAAAACTTTGCATATCATGAAAAAGATTTAAACAAATTAACCCATACACAATTTTGTTTAATTGATACAAATCCTAATTATATTACTGATTATGTCATTTCAAATACAAAATTATCAACTATCAATTATAATGAATCCATGGAAATAAAAGAGATCACGGAAACTGATAATACCAGGATTAATTTATTACCAAGTATAGAAACTGTAACACAATCATTCAATACTAAATCTAATATTATCATTGATAGTTTAAATAATGACATTCATACAAATTGTATATTGAATACAATCTCTACTAGAACACCAATTAGTACAGTTTTAACTTCACCGTTATATTCATTCTGTTCCCCGTCGTCGTCATCTTCTTCTTCACCTTCATTATCATCGATATGTATTTCATTATCAACTTCACCACCATTATGTCCTATTGGAAATTTTACAAATGTTAGTTCTATATCAAAAACTGGTCTATCTACAAATAAAGATGTACACAATGTAATCACATTGAATGATACTAGTCAAAATCATATTATCAATAAAAGAGAATTACCAATGTTAACAGATTTATGTGAAACTCCAACTAACAACAAACAACAACAACCTCCATTAAATGAAACCATGACAAATGAAGTCGTGAATAAAACATCTGTGAAATCTGTTAATTTATTTAAAAGTCAGTTCTGAGAAATTTTAATTTAATTAATTTTGTTCTTTACAGCTGAAAGGTTCAGTCACCTATTTTACTCAATTTAAAAAAACATTTTATGTATTTTATCCACTATGGGATTTATTTATTTTAATATATATTGATACAAAGGGGCACCGAATAAATTTGCGCCACACAATTCACTTGATTTGTGTGTGGGCTGTGATACTGCCAGGGTTCTCAGACCGGAGCAGGTGGTTTTCTTAGGGGGCCACGCCCGAGGCCTTTGACCTAAAGATCTGATCCACAAAACAGTGGAGCAACGTCAGGAGATGCAGTCCTATGGTAGCCAGTGACCAACGATTGATTCATACGACATTTGTTCACTCAGGATACTGAAGCTCATGTGCACCATTGGTTTGGAATCAGGGTTTTCCAACTCCTCTAGGTGGACTTGTCTTGTACACCCACCCGGTTAAAGCACCGGACATTCGCTTTTCGTGCTCTCAATTTCACAAACAACACCCCGCCGCGGGAAAGCAGTGAGTAGGACTTACCTGACAGAGGCTGTATATGAGTGACAATTTGAGAGCATTTTGATAGGGAGAGCGGACTCGCCTCATCCTCGGCCTTACTAGGGCATTGGGGGGCCACTATAAAATACTGTTTTGTGAATAAATTTTAGTAATGTTACAGCAAAAATACATTTTTATTGATACTTTCAGCTGAATTTGGGGATTGTAAAAATTTGTCATTTTACCAGGGAAGAACCAAAAACCCTCAGGTTCTGTGACATTTTATCTGCATAATGCAGTCATCAAACCTGATGTTAAACAAAGATGTATAGTGGCTAGTAATGAAATCCAGGATGCGAGTTTTGCCCTATTTGAGACTCTTCAGCTGGATGTGCCTACATCCCAAAGCTGATCTTTGCTCCAGGACTCAGACCCAGTACCGTTCACTTCAAACAAACAATACAAAATGACTTTGACCTAATGTTAAATTTTATTTCAATATTCTAGATTGAATGATATTTCATTAAGTGAAAACTTTTCATACAGATACAATCTGTTTTTGTTGTGTTGTGAAATGAAAGCATCCAAAGAAAATTGAAGACCAATTTTTATGTAATAATTTGATTCTGATCAATTTATTGTGTCGAGTTGCTCTGTGAAGAGAGTCGTATTCTGTAATATGGTTATTATTGACTGAAACAAAAAGATATTCATGCTTATCCTTAAATGTACTATCGAATTGCATGAAGAGTTGAGAAAGTTGACTATGAAGTGATTTATAAAGGTTTCTTCAACAGTTTTAAGGAAGGATTAACCAGAAAATGCTGAGTTAATGCTTTGTTTGAATTTGGAACACATCAGTACTGCTTACCTTTGACCTCAGAAAAATATATCCAAAAACATTCAAGTCCCACAGTGAACTTAATTCCATTCAGCTCTTGAGTGCTGATCGCATAGTTCAGATTTTTTGTCGATATTTCTTTCGTGATTTAATATGACCGTCGCTTGATAACTGACTGAAAACAGACACGACTGACTATAAAATTGTTGAGTTGATCTTATGTGATCACACAATTAATATTCACTGTGAAGGTTTGTAATTTGATCAACATTCAATAAGTTTGTTACCATAAAATGTTGTTGGGAGATTACAGTAATCCTGAAACTGATACCGACTATATATAAGGTGTTAGTATGAATTGAATAGTATATTAAATGTTAAATTGGTAGTTATATCAGAGCTGGTAGCAGTAAGTTATGAAGTTAGTATAAAAATCCTGTATTATTCTATACTATTTATTTGATTCATTTCATTTGGCTTTAAGCCAAGGACAAACTGAAAAAGATCATATTGATATATTGCTATTTAATTCAATATCTTGACTAATGTCACAATAACATAACCAGAATAAACATTCAAACTTTAACTATAAACTGGATAACTCTTTTTGAACCCTTTAAGAATAGAATTATATGAGAAGTATTGGATGAGAAAAATTTTAAAGTTATTGTGCTTCTTTTCAATTAGAGTATGCTAAATTATCAGAAGGGTTTTTTTGTGAAGATTTCAGTAATTTTACAGTTTAAATCATGAGTCAATTGAAGCTAGACCACCATGTGAAACCTAGGAGCACTAAACGACCTTTTCGTTCTATTGTGGGACTCCTCAGCAGTGAACATCTACGATCCCACTTCGCCAGACTCGAACTCAGGACATATCAGTTTCACGTGCGAGCGCTTAACTTTTAGAATCACTGAGCCGGTATCCAACGGTGTTATTGTCCAACTCCAACCAATTCACGAAACTGAGCAACCGTTCACCATTGTCTTCAGTGAGTTACTATCTCACAACAGACCCAGTTGAACTCTACTGGTCACTGCTTCTCACTGGGACTCGAAGAAATACCTCTTGAAGCTAGTCACTAGTGAGCATATGATCATTATTAGAAAGGAGTTTTTTGTGAAGATTTTAGTAATTTTATAATTGAAATCATGAGTGTTACATTAAACATACATTTGATTGATCTACTTTTCTTTTATTGATTAATATTGATTAATTCAATTACATCATTTTTTTTTATAATTTCACTTTTATTCTAGATACAAAATCAGATCAATTCAAATCAACAAAATCAATAAAATTTATAAAAAAATTAGATAATGAACGTTTAATCACTAATGAAAAACTACATAGACGTATGGATAAAAGTACAGGAAAAATTAAAAGAATACGTACATCATTTAAACATCAACAATTAAGAATAATGAAATCATATTTTGAATTTAGTCATAATCCTGATTCAAAAGATTTAAAACAATTATCACAAAAAACTGGTTTATCTAAACGTGTTTTACAGGTAAGTAGAATATAAGTTGATGTAGTTTCATTATCATCATCATCATCATCATTATCATCATCCTCATCATCATCATAATCATCGTCACCAAAATCTTCATACAAATCATCATCATCATCATCAGTCAAATCAGCGTCAACATCATCATATTCATCAGCAAGTTATCCTGTTCATCATCATCGTAATCATCATCATTATCGTACAAATAAACGTCATCATCCAAATCATCAATATCATCAACATCACATTCATGATACTAATCATAACAATTTTCATCATACAAATCATCATCATCATCATGTGCAAGAGCATCATCATCCA
>NC_031495.1:8526607-8543427 GCF_000237925.1 Schistosoma mansoni
TCATCATCATCATCATCATCATCATCCATCATCATCATATATATATATATATATATATATATATATATAGTTTAATAGTTGAATTCATGAGTCGATCTACGCTAAACCATCAATGAAAACCTGGAAGCACTGGATGGACTTCTCGTACGAGTGTGAGACTCCTCAACAGAGCGCATTCACAATACGGCACTCAAAACTCAGACTCAGGACTCTCGGTCTCACGTGCACACATGCTAAACCTCTAAACCATTATAAACGGACTTCAACGGTTTTAATGTCTAACCTCAATCGATCCACAATCCATCGATCATCATCAAATGTTATTGAATAGAAACAAACCAAGTCAATGTACAATGTATAATTCAACAAACATAATCACTCACATTCAATTGACTTATTACAACAAGAAATATAATTATAAGGAAACCAAGCAAAGTTATTCCAGTTTGAAATATCATCAAAGTTGGGGAATTTTTTGACTTTGAATGGAATTGTCTCACAATGAGTGTGATTTTGAGTATTTTTTAAATGTAGATTGTCTCACAATGAGTGTGATTTTGAGTATTCCTTTTATGGAGATATTCCAAATAATGCTATTATGAACTGACTACTTTTTGAAGATAATGAAATATTTTGATGATTGCTGTTTTTTCCTGTACTTTCGGTTTTGAGTGCTAACTCCTGATCTCTAGATCACTGAGCCTCTAGATCACTACTATATATGTTTACCTTCACTCGATTGATGATATTGCTCATCTATCTTCAATTGTTTTCAGTGATTACCTTCTTCACACCCGAGATGGTTAAACTTCACTGGTGACGTATCCCAATTAGAACTTCCAGGAATCGAATCTTGAAGTTTACCCCTAATGACCAAGTGATTAGTACCAACAAATGATTTTGTGGAGAATGCAAACTTTTTATAGTTTAAATTATGATCTGATCTCATCTAGACCGCCATTGAAAACCAGGAACTACTGGGTTATGTATGGGGATAGCTGAGAAGTCCCACACTAGGACGAAACAACTGTTCAGTACTTCCAAATTTCCAAAGGTGGTCTACCTAAGATTTAAACTCTGAAAACTCTGCAATTTACTCAAACACTCCCATATTGACAATTAATTATTTTCACAATTAAAATCATGAGTCGATCCAAGCTAGACTACCATTGAAAACCTAGATACTTTCAAGTGTCAAACGATTATTGCAATAATATCAATTCTACAACGATCTATCAATCTTTGGTTTCCGTTGATAAGTGATTTTATTTCCGATTAATTTTAATTTACAAGGAAGTTGCATTTTAGAGTAAATTTTGTGATTTAACAGACGTTGCTATAATTTTCAATTATTTTTCGATGTGCAGTTCATATGTTTTCTATTTTGTAATCTCTTCCATTTATGAAGAATAACTTTTCATAATGTCAATGATTATTTGCATTTACCTTTGTAAAAAGATGATGGGAAATGATTTTTTTCCTCGTATAATGGTATACACCGTTGATAGGATTTAGTACACAAACTGTTTGTAGTCATATGGTTTAATGTTACGTTAACTTATTATCAACATTTAAGACTTTATAGCACTCCAGTAGTTTATAATAGACTACCTAACTATCCAATAGACATGGAATTGAGTAGGTCTTAAATTGAAAAAATATTGGAGATTGTAGGGAGAACAAAAGTTGAGTAATGAACAAGTATATCTTTGATTTATCTGTATATCTGATAGGCCTCTAACCAGCACTTTCATTCAACCCTGTCGCGGACAGTCCTTTCAAGTTGCTATCCAAACTTTTTATGTCTGTTTCCAATTCCTGACTCATTGTGTTCTTCGGTCCTCCTCTTTTCCGTTCCCCTTCAGGATTTAAAGTTAGCACTTGCTTCATGATGTAGTCTGGTGATATCTTCAATATATTTCCTATCCACTTCCATCATCTTTCTTGATTCCCTCACCCCTCAAATTGAAGTTCATCTGTTCTCTCCCACAATAGGTTGTTTCTGATGGTATCCTACCAACGGATATTGAGTATGTTGAGTGTGCAATTTTTTATAAATACTTGTATATTTTTGATGATGGTCGTAGTAGTTGTTCACGTTTCATCTCGGTACAGTGGGACTGTGTTGACGTTTGTATTGAAATTGTGACTTTGATATTGGTTGATAGTTGTTTTGAATTCTATATTTTCTGCTAATTTCAAAGGTGGACGTCTACTGAATTTTTCTTCCGGTTCAGCAACTCTGTTGAAAACCTTTCCGGGTGCCTATAGTAATGTGATTCCTCTACATTTCCCACCTTTGTTCAGATCTACCTTCTTTGGTATTTTGGTGGGGTATCGTTCTTTCCAGTCTGTGAGAGGCACTTGTTTCTCCTCTCCAACCTTCCTGAAAAGAACGTGAAGTATGTTCGCAGTTACTTCTATGTCTGCCGGTATATTATCATATCCTACTGATTTCCAACTCTTGCTTTGTCTGGTGGCTGTCTTGATGTGTTCGGTCGTTGGTCGAGCGACATCTATAGAAAGGTCTGTGTGTGGTGCTTCTATATCCGGTGAACTTTCTTTACATTTAATAATCTCATCTTTTGTGTATTAAGCTATTTTATTTTAAATTTTTAAAACGATACAGTATATTAGTTTTCCTAAGGATAATAATAGCAGCATAAAATATTGGAAAATTTTTCTGTTCAGTAATAGTGTAAGTGTTTAGCGATAATTCGCCGAAAATGAAACCTCTTATAATCTGATTTTGAAGCGCTAGTGATCTTCATATTTCGACCAGAAACGATTGAACCAATCACTGTACAGTGGTAAATAGACTCTCGTAAAACATTGTTATTAGTAAATCACAGACTGTAATGAGTGTATGAGATTATCTTTTCTAGCTAATGCTAAACAGCATTTAAAGCATATCAGCTGTCATTTCTGTCCAGATCTTCTATAGATAAATATTCTCATTAGTTTATACATCTTTAATCCCAAATGAATTATCTAAACAAATGACCAAATTCAGGGTAAATGAGTATCTTAAAATTAAAGCATATGCACTCAAGACTGTTAGCATAGCAAAACTGTTATTATAGAAATAAATCAGTATGCAATATAAACTTGAGTAAGTTTATTTCCGTAAGAAATATCTAGCTGATGTGGTGTGCATTCCTGAGGAATCTTATATTAGAACGAAACATCTGTCTAGAATTCTTCGGTCTTCAATAGTCCCCAGATTGAAATTAATCTGTGATGAATATAACTTACAAATGTAATTTGAGTAAGTTACTGCTGTAATGTTGATTAAAGAATATTTTGATACATTTGATGAATATTGTCTAATTGATTATTACTCTGAAGAAAAAATTTTATGAGGATTCTTTCTTATGTAAATCAAAAGAAAATCTATAGTTATGTTAATTCGTGTAGTCAAAAAAAAGAACAACAGAGTTTTGTAATATATGAGGATAATCATACTTTTTACTACGCTTCAAAGAAAGCCTTTTCTAGCATTTCTGAGCATTTTTTTTCATTAAGTGAGTGAGCCCCCGATAGAAAACCTTCATTTTCACTACGGAGTTCATTCTAATTATCTGAAGCTATCTGAATAAATTGTCTATAAACATAAAATAGAAGTACATTTTAGATTGCTAAATGATTAAATCAAATAAAATGAAAGTCAGAGCTTGAAATGAACTCTTCGGTTAAAACTATCCTCTTATTATTAATGTTCACCCTGTTAACTAGAAGAAACAAATAGGTCGAAAATACTTAATACCTTAAATATATTGACCAAAGGAAAACAGATTGGCTACAAATTCATAAACTGATATCAAATCTCTATGGCCCCCGAATGCCCTAGTCTGCTCTCACTAACAAAATGCTCTCACATCCCACTCATGTATAGCCTCTACCAGGGAAGTCCTACTCACTGCCTTCCCGCGGCGGGGGGTGTTGTTTGTGAAATTGAGAGGACGAAAAGCAAATATCCGGCGCTTTAACCGGGTTGGTGGTGTTGGGATGATTCTGAAAATTTCTCGCAATAGACATGACAAGCTCAGGAAATACTAAGAAGCATTTTATCCAATCAGCGTTTCATTAGAAGTTTTGCTAGAAACATCACGAAAATGAAAATTCATAAGTAGAGGTTCTGATTGGCTGACTACTACACTGTTACCATGCTTAGTAGTATTCCAGAATTCTCAGGACTTCTAAAATACTATAAAAACCCTATATTTTCTGTACATAAATGAACCTTTGGAGTAGAGTGCTTCTCATATATTTTGCACCTTTTCTCTCGTGTTCGAGTCGCTGTGTAGTTCTAGCTTGGGGGGGGGTACGAGACTAACTTAGAATCCGAGTATAGTGTTCAATCAACAAGACTTACCAGGTGGACACGGAAAGTTCACCTAGGGAATTGGAAAACCCTGATTCTAAACCAATGGTGTACATAGTCACCGGCTACCATGGGACTGCATCTCCTGACGTTGCTTCACTGCCTTGTGGATCTGACCTTTTTGTGAAAGGCCACGGTTGTGGCCCTTTAAGAAAACCACCTGATTCAGTTCGGGCACTCAGGCAGTGTCACAGCCCTTACACAAGTCAAATCAGATTTGTGTGGCACATATGTATTTGGTGCACCTTTGTACCAATATTAATGCGTTTAAATAAATAAATAATCTCTATGTAATTTAATCATAGATATAATTTAAATAATTATTATAATTTTAATTTTATTTTATTTAGGTTTGGTTTCAAAATGCTCGAGCTAAATTTCGTCGAAATACAAATAATCAAATCTATACAGATCGATTAAAACAAAAAGAAATCAATTCAATTAATCAATATTCTACATCATCACCACTACCACCACCAATATCAACATCAACAACACAAAATATTAATAATAATCCCAATATAATCAATAAATCATTATATCCATGTTTAACTGAATATGATTATAAAGATGAAGAAAAAATTGATAATTTCTATATAAAATCAATCAATTCAGATTATAATCATTATTTAAATGTTTCATTAAATTCAAATAATGAATCAATAATCAATAATAATAATTTAATACAATCCAATAATATTCAATCGAATTTAATAATATGTACAACCAATAATATTACATCATATACTGATAATTTATCACAATCAGTTCGATAATATAGATATATATAATCTATTTTGGGAAACATTATTTATTTACTTACTTACTTAATTACTTACGCCTGTTACCCCTCATGGAGGAGCATAGGCCGCCCATCAGCATTCTCCATCCAACTCTGTCCTAGACAATCCTTTCCAGTTCTTTCCACTTATTATTCATTCTTTTCATATCTAATTCTATTTCCCGTCGTGGTGTTTTTTTTTAGCCTTCCTCTTTTCCACTTCCTTTCCGGATTCCAAGTTACGGGCTTGCCTTGCAATGCACATTGATGATTTCCTTAATGTATATCCTATTCACTTCCAACGTCATTTCCTAATTTCCTTTTCAGCTGGAAGCTATTTTGTCCTCTATTTTGGGAAACATTCCATTTCTCTATTATATAACAGGTTAATTAATTTATCATATATTACATAATAACATTCATACATATCATTCCTTTATCAGAAAAAAAGGAAGAAAACAAAACATACCAAATGTTTAAGAATTGTCATAGATTATTTATTTACATCATTTAATGAATAACAATAATCATAATAATTCGATTTTCTTTTATCTCTTGACTTATGTCCTTTAGAGTGATACGATATATATATATATATGTAGTATGGTATCCAGTTTTACAAGAATTATTGCATAATTGTATTTTATGCATATTCATTATATAAATCGTAATAAATCTTATCTTTTCATTTGTTTCCCTTGATATCACTGTTCTATGTGTTGTTGTTGTTTCCTTCTTCCTCTTCTTCTTCTTCTTCATCCTCGTCGTCTTCTTCTTCCACTTCTTTTCTTTTCGTTCATCATGATTTTTCATCATAATCTGAAATTATTTCTTTATATAAATTCAATAATTCAAAATTATAAATAATTGAAATAAAAGGGCGCCAAAATTTTTTAAATAATAATAATAATATTATTATTATTCTATAAATAAAATTTTAATAAATATATTCATGTAATTTATTTGTTATTAAATTTAATTGAAAAAAATAATAATAATTTCTTTTATTTAATTACAAATTGATTTTCATTTTAATTATTATCAAATATTAAATTTATAATAAGTTACCAATGAATTCTTGATTATTATTACTATTAATTTAAGATAGATAGTGAGTAGTATGACATTTTATAAGACAATTATTTGATATATATATATTTATCATTTATTTAAACAAATAAATAATGGTACAAGGAAGCACTAGATATATATACGCCGCACAAATCTTATTTCATTTGTGTGAGGGCTGCGATACTGCCCGAGTGCCCAAACTGAAGTAGGTGGTTTTCTGAGGTGACCACACCCTGACCCTTTGACCTAAAGATCTGATCCAAAAGGCGGTGAAGCATCGTGAGGAGATGCAGTAATGATCTATGTTATACTTCGAAAAATTTATCAAGTCTTGATGATTTCATGATTACTATTGTTGATTTAAAGGATTAAGTTTATTTCTGAACTTTTCAATGTTTCGTAATATAACGTATATGGCACTTTTGATCAATCATTATGTTCATTTAATAGGTGAGTGGTGCATATAAATGTGCCACTTCTTTATCAAAGAATCTATTCCAATCTAATGGAGTTATCTATAATTGTCTGGTATGAACGTTTCCGTTGAAGCATATTCTGATATCCAGGAGGAAATGACATTATCAGTGAAAATTACACTCTACTCTGAAATACTCATCTATAAAATAAACGAAAAAAACTGGTCGGAAGAGTCTAGAAAGGAACATTGAGAATAGCCTAGAATGAATAAATGTTTTAATGACTGCATTTTCACAGATATATCTGGCTGAAATTTAGTTCAAGTGTCTAGAATTATACAACTTCATGTGTCCCTAAATATTTATGTAGTAATAATTCTTTTTGTAGGCATCATTACCAAGTTTTGATTTGATAATTTTGAATAAATTGAGCATCGGGTAGATTGTTATAAATAAATTAATATATTTGTAATATCCCAATGAGTAGAAAAATTAGATTTTCTGACGTTTCGTGACTCAGTGTAAGCCACTTCTTCAGAGTCACCACATATAACAATAACCCAGAAAATTGTTAGCATAATATATGAGTTAAATAGTTATCAGTAAAGAAATCAGTCTGTAGTGTCAATGATTCACAGGTTAGAAGTATCGGTATGTTGTCACGGTTCTAATATACGTTAAATATAACTAACGAACTCGACACATTTTAATGATTAATTAGCTAGATACACCTTCTTCAGGAACATCAGGAGAAGTTCAAAACTTTGTTTTTGAATTATCTATAAACTTCTAGTTCAATTATTCTGCTAGTCTTTCTGTTAATGATGCAGATTACACGATGATAATTCTAATAACAACTGCACTACCATATACAACACCTCTTCTTGCTTCTAACCTCTCAACATGGCCACTTAAAAAGACTAATCTTGTTAAGAAGATCTATTGGACGAGATTAAGAAGATTATCAAATACATATTCAATCCAATTCAATTACTTAACAATTTCGTGATTATTAATTACAGAGTTTTATTAATTGAACAATTGTTACCAAGTATAAAATCATTTTATAGTTGATATCATGAGTCAATTGAAGCTAGACCACCGTGGAGAACCTGGAAGCATTAGACGGCCGTTTCGTCTCATTGTGCGATTCCTCAGTAGTGCGCATCCATGATTCGGGTTTTCCATGGTGGTCTAGCTTTAATTGAATCATGATTTTAACTACATATAAAAATTGCTAAAAATCTCCACAAAAACCATCTTAATCTATTTATTAGAAAATAATTGATATGTATTGTTTGTTCGAATCTTTCCATTGATATTTATGATAACAACTGATCAGTCTCTTTTGGTATATGTGCATCCTTTAAGGATTGCCTCAATATTACCAGTAAGTCATAAGCATTATAAAGAGAGATGAATGGTGGATAGCAGTGGAATCCAGGAAATGGGTTTCGTTCTATTTGCGACTTGTTAACTAGATGTACCTACAAGCTCAGAGTTGATGTTCACTCCAAGAATTAAACTCAGTATTATACGCTACAAACTCAATCAATTTATCTACTTAGCTAGTGAGTCTATATAGCTTCTAGCTTGTGCAGTTTTAAAGGTCAATTAAAAATTCAAACAATGCATGTGAAATAAAATCCCCCCATTTCATAAGCCAGTGGCTATCTGTATACAGTAGCCTAGTAGATAATACAATAGTGTTTTAAGCGAAAAATGTCTGATTCAAGTCCAAGAGTGAACATTAAGTCTGGGTTTGTAGGTACACCCAGTTGACGAGTCACAAATAGGACGAAACGCTAGCTTTAGGTTCCACTGCTAGCCTAAATCTATTTGGGGAAATAGTTATGTTAAATATTCCACACTACTTACACATTAAAAACAGTATAATTTTCAAAACATTTCTGTTTTCATCACGCATTATTTTGAAGTTGGATATTACAAAGGAAATGATCCATTCTCATTTAATTTATATGAATTATAGATGAATTGTTATACAGTACCGTGGTATCTAAATTATGAAGTAGAAATTTTGCAGTAACTAAAGGTTTGGATACTTTCACCTCGTTGTTCTGTATTTTATTACTATTGAACCAAACCCAGGACCGGTTTATTTTATATCTGTGTAACCTGTAAATTAACCTGCTATCTTTATCTAATATTTGGTTGTATCGATTATTTTCATGATATGCTACTCTTCCTAGACTTACTGTATGTTTTCTAAGCTTAATTACATTTCGCTTTTATACCGTTAGTTAATCCTTACCCTTTTAAATACCTCCAGCTATTAAGCTCAACTTGTATGCTCTTTTATGAAAAATGAACACTATTCCTTCAGTATATACATTTTTAGCTTCAGAACTTTCGTAAATAACACATACATATCACAGTTTATCATAATCCTAACTGTTCTGTCCTGCTATGTGTATTATATCAATAATTTTTGTGGCTTGTGATGTAGACTGATATCACATATCATAGTTACCAAACAAAATTCTAATTCTAATTTACCAGTACGACACGTCTACTAGTTCTGTGAGGTTATATGAACTAGGAATAAACATGATGACGAAATCAAATGATTATAATACTAGACTACGTAATGTGAATGATAACAATAGACTTAATAAGTTAGTAACGAATGATAATGTGAATGCAGTAAGTTCAATAAGATGTTTATGTTACAATAATTAAGAGTCATTAAAGGTAATAGGGGTGTAAATAAATAAATGAAGTGATATCATGGACAATTATGAATAAAATCATGACTATATGAGACATGGGTAAAGGGAGAAATGCAACGAAAATAATACAAATAATAATAACAGTAATGATAATATTATTAATATTAATAATAATAATAGACTAAGGCCAAGGTAAAGATAACGATAACACGTATTGCTTTTGTACGCATAGTTCTGGCTTGAGCTCATGGATGGTAAGAGCTTCTGCTATTTTAAGGAGCTGAATACGAAGAAATCTAGTTGGATTTGTACGAATCGTATACACGACCTTAAAATCGACCTGTGGATCAGTAGAATGATTAGAGTCGATTAGATGTTCAAGGATGGAACTTCTAACTGCTTTACTATCACCCGTGTAGAAATACACTGAAACATGTTTCTGTATCCGAGTTGAAAACAAGCGCCCAAGTATATGCATATATAACGGTTTCAGACATGACTTTGTAAAGTACTTTTGAAATGAAATCGGGTGTTTGATTTAAACACGATGGATTAACCCAATTATTTACTTACTTACTTACTTACGCCTGTTACTCCCAATGGAGCATAGGCCGCCGACCAGCTTTCTCCAACCCACTCTGTCCTGGGCCTTCTTTTCTAGTTCTATCCAGTTCTTGTTCATTCTTCTCATGTCTGTCTCTATTTCTCCGCGTAATGTGTTCTTTGGTCTTCCTCTTTTCCTTTGACCTTCAGGACTCCATGTGAGGGCTTGTCTTGAGACGCAGTTGGGTGATTTTCTCAATATGTATCCTACCCACTTCCAGCGCTTCTTCCTGATTTCTTCCTCTGCTGGAATCTGGTTTCTTGTCTCCCACAGTAACTTGTTGCTGATTGTGTCTGGCCATCTGATCCGAAGTATCTTGCGTAGACAGCTGTTAATAAATACTTGTATCTTCTGGATAATGGCTTTCGTAGTTCTCCACGTCTCGGCCCCATACAGTAGAACTGTCTTCACATTTGTATTGAAAATTCTAACCTTGGTGTTGGTTGACAACTGTTTTGAGCTCCAGATGTTTTTCAGTTGTAGGTATGCTGCTCCTGTTTTGCCGATCCGCGCCCTCACATCTGCATCTGATCCACCGTGTTCATCAATGATGCTGCCCAGATATGTAAAGGTTTCCACATCTTCCAAAGCTTCTCCGTCAGGTGTAATTTGATTGGTGCATATTGTATTTTATCGGAGAGTCTTGCTTTTCTCTTTGTTTATATTGAGACCTACTGCTGCTGAGGCTGCTGCTGCTACACTGGTCGTTTTCTGCTGCATTTGTTGTTGCGTTTGTGATAGAAGAGCCAGATCATCCGCGAAGTCTAAATCGTCAAGCTGCATCCTGCCTGTCCACTGTATCCCGTGCATTCCTCCAGATGTTGACGTCTTCATTATCCAGTCGATCACCAGGAGAAAGAGAAAGGGTGAGAGTAAGCAACCTTGTCTAACACCGGTCTTTACTTCAAACGAGTCGGTGAGTTGTCCTCCGTGAACGATTTGGCAGTTTAGTCCATCATAGGAGTTCCGTATGATATTGACTATCTTCTCAGGCACGCCGTAGTGTCGAAGAAGCCTCCATAGTGCCGTCCTGTCCACCCTATCAAATGCCTTCTCGTAGTCGATGAAGTTGATGTAGAGTGATGAATTCTATTCGATTGATTGTTCCACAATGATACGTAGAGTTGTGATTTGGTCTGTACACGATCTATCTTTACGAAATCCAGCTTGTTGATCACGAAGTTGGGCGTCCACGGAATCCTTCATCCTGTTTAACAATACTCTGTTGAAGACTTTTCCTGGTATTGAGAGGAGAGTGATGCCCCTGTAGTTGTCGCACTTGCTGAGATCGCCTTTCTTTGGTATCTTGATCAGAAGTCCTTTTTTCCAGTCTGTTGGTACTTGTTCTTCGTTCCAAATCTTACTGAAGAGGATGTGGAGTATCTTGGCAGTTGCTGTTACATTTGCTTTCAGTGCCTCTGCCGGGATGTTGTCTGGTCCCGCTGCTTTGCCGCTTTTGATTTGTCTAATGGCCATGCTGATCTCTTCAATTGTTGGTGGGCCAACATCGATTGGGAGGTCTGTGGGTGCTGCTTCGATGTTGGGTGGGTTCAGTGGAGCTGGCCGATTTAAGAGTTCTTTGAAGTGTTCTACCCACCTGTTTCGTTGTTCTTCAATGTCGGTGATTACTTTGCCTTCCTTGCTTTTCACTGGTCTTTCTGGCTTACGGTAATTTCCAGCAAGTTTCTTCGTTGTATCATACAGTTGTCTCATGTTTCCCTCTCTTGCAGCCTTTTCCGCTGTCATCGCTAAATCTTCCACATATTTACGTTTGTCGGTCCTGATGCTCCTCTTCACTTGCTTGTTTGCCTCTGTGTATTCGGCTTGTGCCTTGGCTTTTTCCGCTCTGGTTCGGCTGATATTGATTGCTGCCTTCTTGTTCCTCCTTTCTTTAATTTTATCCAGTGTACCAACAGTGATCCATTCCTTGTGATGGTGCTTCTTTTGGCCCAGAACCTCCTGACATGTTGAAACGATTGCCTCCTTGATACCTTTCCAGTTGCTCTCCATGGTAGTCCCCTCTCCATTGAGTAGATCATGAAAGGCCTCGAACCTGTTGCTGAGGGCTATGTTGAATTTGTTAAGTTTGTCAGCATCTCGAAGAAAGGCCGTATTAAACTTTTGTGATGTTGTCCGCGCCGTTGTCCAGTGCTTCTTGAGTTTTAGTTTCATCTTGGCGACCAGCAAATGATGATCGGATGCTATACCAGCTCCTCTCCTGGTTCTCACATCCTCCATCGTCCTCCTGAACTTTTTGTTGATACAGATATGGTCGATTTGATTCTGTGTAGTGTGATCTGGTGAAATCCAAGTGGCTTTGTATATGTTTTTGTGTGGGAATATGGTGCCACCTATGACCAGTTTATTGAAGGCACATAGGTTTGCAAATCTCTCACCATTTTCGTTCCTTTCTCCCAGTCCATGTTGTCCCATGACGTCTTCGTATCCAGTGTTGTCCATTCCAACCTTAGCATTGAGATCTCCCATCAGAATTGTCAGGTCCTTGGTTGGGCACTTCTCGAAGATCGACTGCAGCCTATCGTAGAATTGGTCTTTAGCGTCTTCATCGTAGTCGTTGGTCGGCGCATAGCATTGGATGATGCTCATTGTAATGCTCTCTCTCTTTGTTTTGAAGGAGGCTTTGATGATCCTCGGTCCATGAGATTCCCATCCTATAAGTGCATTTTGTGCTTTTCTAGACAGCATCAGTGCCACTCCTTGTGTATGTGGGGCATTTTCTTCTTCATGACCGGAGTATAACAGAAGTTCCCCTGAAGACAGTCGTTGTTGTCCAACCTGCGTCCAATGTGTTTCACTGATTCCAAGCACTTCCAGGTTGTATTTCCTCATTTCCGCAGAAATTTGGAAGACTCTGCCGGTCTCCCACATTGTCTGGACATTCCATGTACCTATAAAAATTGTCGCTCTGGTTGTAAGAAGGTGCATCGGCCTCATGACTTCCGAAGGAACTCGGCTTTCATCATGAGACGTCATAATTATCCCTTCTACTCCTAGGGCAGAGTTTGAATGGTTTGAATGGTTTTTTCTGGTTAGCGTTTTTTTAGCGAGTTGATTTTCTACGGGATGGGGTCGCTAACCCCATGCCCAACCCTCTTCCTTTACCCGGGCTTGGGACCGGCAGTAACCCCCAGAGGAGCTACAGGCGGAGTTAACCCAATTATTGATAATAGTCTAATTTGAACCAGTATGCAAGTGTAGACTGATGCAGTTGGCTTTGATAAACACACCTCATGAAAGAGTGTGTCTCGTTACCTAGTTACTCAATGTGATGTGGTTTAAGTTGAAATTAGAATCTGCTACTTGATATTTGAAAAAGAAGCGTTTTAATTACTCAACTGCTATCTCAGTGACTGATTAACACATGTGCTTTAAATTATTGTATGAAATAAATAAAACGAGGACGTCTCAGCAAATAAAAAACTCCTCTCAGTAAGGGGTTGTAGAGATGTTACACGTTATTCAGACCACGAACTTAGATCGGGTCGGAATCTCAGCAGAGATTTCCTCGATGAAACGTCGTCATTTCTTTCGACGACTCACCAGGTTCTTATAATCTCAGTAGAATCCAGGGAACGCGTTTCATTCAATTCGGGAATCACCAACTGAACGAACCTGCAAGCCAGAGTTGATGTTCATCACGGGACTCAAACCCGGCACCGTTCATTTTACAAATGATCTGTCCAAATCTAATAAAACTAAACTATAGATAATGTTCTACAGTGTATTATTTAACGACTGATCAGTAGAAAATCCTGTCGTGTTCTACACAGTATAAATATATTGTTACTGAGTCGAGAAATAAATAACTTGGGTGTACTATATTTTTCTAGACAACGGTTACATGTTTCTGTAACAACAAGTACTGTAATGAACGGGAACACGGCTGGGAACAACCAGTTTGTTTAATACTAAATTACAGAATATCTTTGTGAAATATGAGAACCATACATTAAATACTTCATTTGTCCATCACATTCAGTATGATTCTTCCAATTCACAATCCTTTTCTATTTCCCTTTCTGTTTTCTTCAACTCGATCTTCTTAGCCTTCTGCCGCCAAGTTTTCCACTTCCGAATGGTGTTACATACTACATATGTCTGCTGACATAAGTAGCGCACACCACATTACTATTTAGATCATCCAACTAATTATTTCCAGGTCAACTCCACCAAGACTTATATTGTACAACCTTCAAAGATTTGAGTTATTAAAAAAAGAAAATGTTTTTCATTTTATTTTGATCTTTGACTTAAAAGATTCACGATAAACAACTTTAAATGACAAAGATTATCAGAACTATGTGAAATATTAGAGCAGTACTTTTAGAACAATCTGATCATACATATACTAATTAAGAACTTAAAAATAAAAGGTCAACTAGACTAGAAATGGAAGATACTAGGAAATAAAGATCATAAAGAAAATAATATGGAAAACAATATGAAATTCACCATGCTGAATGATAAACTAATATTACCAGGGTAGGTTCAAAGTAAGTGCTACGTCCCGATAACAATAATGAATGGTAACTTTTGGGATCCATTTATAGATCAATATTATGCGTATATTTAAATCGTATAATTGTTTAATAACTAAACTATTCATATTCATGTCCCTCTTATCATGAGCTTTATTTGGACCTATGAACTATTATTATACGATTTACCATTCTTGAGTTGTACCCTGTCTATCAATTACTACCTCCCTACATTCACAGCCACATTTGACTAAATCTTATACAAATGTTGTTTCCTATTTTATGGTACCATGTGGTCTCTCTGTTTGGTATATAAACCCATTATGTTTGAAATAAATGATTCATATTGCAGAGGCTGTTATTAGTGTTCTGGACTTAACTGGCTGGACTAGGCGGTAAAGCAGGACCGAAAAGTACTCTAGACTGATCGCATAGGTTTTATACGTCATTGGTCCGATCGATAAATCATTGCTCTCTAATTAGCGGTATTATCACGTTATACATTAACAGGGCACATAAGTCACAAGTGATCACAAATTTAAATTCATAAGAGTCATTGACTTTTGAACTGAGTTATTCTGATATCCACAAGTCAACCGATTAGGCACAATAGGGATAATCATGACCTACAGTTGGAGATGTTGAATTATATCACTTGATGAAACTGGTCATAGTTGTATTTGTCACTTTTTTTGGTCTAATTTTTGAACTTACTGTTGTTTTACATTCTTTCATCTTTCCATTCCCATGTTATACTTTAGTGGGGCATCTAACCACAAGTTATAACAGTAAGAATAAACTGATTTTATATACATATATAAAGTGGTCTAATATATCATATAGTTCTAATAATCTTCATCTTTATATTACTGTAAGGATGGCTCGTTGGTAAACTCTAGGAAGCCTCAAGAAGCTCAGAAAGAGCCGAAGACATTCCATCCAATCACTGCTAGGGGAATATTCTAGAACGTTGACGTGTAGCTTCCCTATTGGATGGACAAGAATGACCCCCTATGTGCCTATTGGTTGTCCGAAATGATGATTTACTCTCAACCAAAAAAACTATAAATACATGAGATTTTTGTACTATATTTGACACTGTTTGGGGAATAAAATTCCTACTTACTAGTCTTCTGTCTTCTCTCTTGCGATGTTGCGGGTTCTATCGTTCAAGTAATCTAGTAGTACGCGGGCATAGTAAGAATCAAAGCTCTAGATATAACAATTACACTGTTTAAATTTATCAAAGAGATTAGTTGTTTTACATCTTAAATGAACTATTCACTATAAAACAAAAAAACAAAAACAATATTTTAGCATCTCTTTACATAATCTATCCATGTGTATTTCTATAATACTATAATACATTGAACATGGAACAAAGTATGATAATATAATATATTAACTATTAACATCATTAAACTAAAGTTTTAGTTTAACCAATAAAAATGTATATTGTCAATAGAAATATGTCTTTATTATAAAAAAAACTAAAAACAAAAAAAAACAAAAACACAAAAAACAAAAAAACAAAAAACCAAAAAATAAAGAACCAAAAAAAAAACAAAAAAGACTTGTAAATTGTTTTTTTTTTAAATTTTTCATAGATATTTTTCGATAGAGTATAAAAATACTCAAAAATCTTAAAAATTATCATTATTATTATTACTATAGAAAACTAGTTAGAAACTATTGTAAAATTTTATAAAATGGTAAGTTTATATGAATGTAGTTGGATTTTATAAATTATTTATATATTTTAATTACTGATTCATATATGTACTGTAGTTTATTTATTCATTCGTTTGTAGTTGATCATTTCAAGTAAACTATTAACTAGGTCCAGGGTTCGAATCTCGCGAGTGCGTGATCGTGGATGCGCACTGCTGAGGAGTTCCATAATAGGATGAAACAGCCGTCCAGTGCTTCCAGGTTTTCCATGGTGGTCTAGCTTAAATTGACTCATGATTTCAACTATGAATAAGTTCTATTTATTAAAAATATTGTTTATGATGAACAATGAAAAATTAAAATAAAGTTAAATAAAATCAGAAGGGATTTTGTGGAGAATTTAGTATTTTCATAGTTGAAATCGTGAGTCAATTGAAGATAGACCACCATGGAAAACCTGGAAGCACTGGACAGCCGTTTCGTCGTGGATTGTTTGAGGTTAGACATTAATACCGTTGGATGCCGGCTCAGTGTCTAGAGGTTAAGTGCTCTAATAGTTTACTTGAAATGATCCACTACAAACGAATGAATAAATAAACTACAGTACATATATGAATCAGTAATTAAATATATAAATAATTTATAAAATCCAACTACATTCATATAAACTTTACATTTTATAAAATTTTACCATAGTTTCTAAC
>NC_031495.1:8543627-8634050 GCF_000237925.1 Schistosoma mansoni
GAAAGAATGTAAAACAACAGTAAGTTCAAAAATTAGACCAAAAAAAGTGACAAATACAACTATGACCAGTTTCATCAAGTGATATAATTCAACATCTCCAACTGTAGGTCATGATTATCCCTATTGTGCCTAATCGGTTGACTTGTGGATATCAGAATAACTCAGTTCAAAAGTCAATGACTCTTATGAATTTAAATTTGTGATCACTTGTGACTTATGTGCCCTGTTAATGTATAACGTGATAATACCGCTAATTAGAGAGCAATGATTTTTTTAGTAGTTGAAATCATGGGTCAATTTAAGTTAGACCAGTAAAACCTGGAAGCACTGGACAGCCGTTTCGTCGTGGATTGTTTGAGGTTAGACATTAATACCGTTGGATGCCGGCTCAGTGGTCTAGAGGTTAAGTGCTCTGACGCGAGACTGGTAGGTCCTGCGTTCGAATCTCTCAAGTGCGGGATCGTGGATGCGCACTGTTGAGGAGTCCCATAATAGGACGAAACGGCTGTCTAGTGCTTCCAGGTTTTCCATGGTGGTCTAACTTAAATTGACCCATGATTTCAACTATTAAAAAAATCATTGTAAATCTGAAAGTAGTGGATAGTTTTTCTGTTGTTGTCCTAGTATGGAAATCTTGAGAAGTATATATTCACAAACTTGTCAGGATCTTCGATCTAGTTCAAGAACACTCAAACTTTAGACTACTGAGTTCAGCTTTAATGGTATACATGTCCAAATTTAATCATTCCACGATACTAGCAAACCACAATTCCTTGCCTGAAGTGGACATCCTCCTCAGACCGAAAATTCTAGATCCAACCCTAGATGGTGAGGTTGTGGATACACACATCTGAGAAGTCTCAAACTAGGGCCTCTAAGTACTCACTAGTTTTCTAAATTTGGTTGGTTTACAATCTCAATAACAGTTAACAATCTCCACAACCATCATACATATGTGTAAGTGAATAACAAAGAACGGAGCATATGATAGAAAGCATTTAACTCATATTATCTACTGTACTGCATTATTATGTATAAACTTAGCATACATAAACTAAGACATAACCAGTTGCTTATTTTAAACTAAACATTTCATACTCAGAACCAATTTATTAAACTTCCTTCAGCATGTTCACAAGTGTAATAATCTAATAATGAGATTAGATTATTATTATTATTATTATTATTATTATTATTCCCGACCGTTGCTGCTACCTTGACGTTGTGGTCGGGCTTGCCTATCGTGATGAAGCGATCGAGCTATGCTGACTGGAACAATCGTTCCTCAAGGTACTACCATGCCAGACAGGTCAGTTGAAGAGCGGTAAGACTAAAAGCAGCAATCCCAAGGTCCGAAGGCGAAGTCGTACTGCCGACTGCACAGAGGTGTAACTGAAGTAAGGTGTTTCCTTCAGACAACCAGCATGACAGCGATGCTGCCTTCCCACAAGGAGGGGTGGGGTTAGAAAAGGTCGACCCTAAAAATGCACACCTCGCCTTATCCTACGGATTTCCGTCTCCAGCGGTAAATTTCTTTGAAGAACGGAGCTAACACGTCAAAAATCCCCCACAAAAAGGCCGTGCGTGACAGGCCTCAAGCAGTTGTCTGTTGGGCACTGCGGTCACGCTCCCAGGTCGTTAAGACCAACACTAATCCAACTTCTTTTTCAGGTCTCTCAAGAAATACCCTTCCACGGTGTGGGCAGCCGGGAAGTGATATTAGCCCTCATACCCGTAACAGCACACGAGACCAAGTTGGTCACTTTCAAATCCTTCCTACTCCTAATAACTCTCTTATCTCCACGACTAACCCTTCTCACGTCCTTTTATCACCTCGCACCGCTAGGGCAAACGATTCAAGTACACGGAACGTTATTCCTGGTCTCCTGAAACCACGCTCTAAACTACATATAGGGACTTTTAATGTCCGTACATTGTGCCAAATAGGACAACAGGCTTCGTTATCTAGGACTCTAGAATCTTACACCATCGATGTGTGCTGCGTTTCCGAAACACGCATACAAGATCCGAGTAGCGTCATTCATTTGACCTCATTATGTCATGATAAAGAACCATCTCGATACACGCTTCGTGTATCTGGAAGCCCTGATGCTGCTTCCCGTGGCCTCGCTGGAGTAGGTATAGCATTAAGTCGTAAGGTAGAACTAGCTCTTTTAGACTGGATCCCAGTAGACAGTCGTCTATGCGCTGTCCGACTAAACGGATCAGTAAGGACTCGAAAAGATAGGGAAACTCGTCGTTACCTTTTCGTCGTCTCTGCCTACTCTCCCACTGACTGCAGCTCAGACGATATAAAAGATGAGTTTTACAGGAAACTTTCTGACCTTCTCCGAAAAGCTAGGCGTTCTGATGTGGTAATAGTGGCTGGTGACTTTAACGCTCAAGTAGGTAAACTAAGTGAAAGGGAAAGATACCTGGGAGGATCTTATGGTGTCGTGGCTAAAAGGACAGATAATGGCGACCGTCTGTTGCAGCTGTGCTCAGATAACCGCCTATTTCTTGCAAATACTAACTTTAAGCATAAGGAAAAACATCTTTTGACATGGCGACCCCCGAATTCGTCCCAACGTTGGACCCAATTAGATCACATTGCTATCAGCCACCGACGGAGGGGCTCGATAGAAGACTGTCGATCATCCTGGAGCACATGTTTCGATTCAGATCATGCTCTAGTGCGAGCACGTATCTGTCTGAGTCTTACTGGACGTAGGAAAGACACTGCAGGGAAGCCTTTAAGGGTTCTACTTAATGATAAGCAAGCTAAGAATGTATTTCAGGAACAACTGGAAAAACAGTTTGACAGACATGTAAGTTGTGCCTACCCCGAAGCAGCGTGGAATGATATCCGAAAAGCTGTGGAAACAGCAATGATATCCGCTGGTAAGGTAAGCCATAATGTCAGTGAGAAACAGTGGATGTCGGCAGCATCTACCGCACTGATAGATGCTCGTAAACTCATCCCATATGGCTCTGAACATAACGAAGAGCGGAGTCAGCTTAAGCGCAGGCTAATAAGAAGCCTACGCAATGATCGTGAACAGTGGTGGGTAGCAAAAGCAAGGGAGATGGAAAAGGCAGCGGCAATAGGTAACAGCAGACAGCTATTCAGACTTATTAAAGAAACCGGCATTAGGAACCCAACTATTGGCGAAACTATTTCAGACAAAGGTGGACATGTCATTCATTCTCAATCCAGGAGATTGGATCGATAGGCAGAACACTTTAGGGATCAGTTCAACTGGCCTTCAGCCACACCTCAGTTACCCACGATCCCCAGTCGTCCTGAATGGCAAATTGAGGTAAGTCCTCCAACTCTCTACGAGGTTGAAAAAGCTATAGGAAATCTGAAGCGAGGGAGAGCCGCTGGCCCTGACAGGTTTACCCCTGAGATTTTTAAGGATGGTGGTCCAGTACTAGCAACGAGATTGACTGAGGTCTTAGGTAGAATCTGGGAACTGGACGTAATTCCATCTGGCTGGTCCCAACCACTGATTGTGCCAGTCTATAAGAAAGGACAAAAGTCCTCCTGTGACAATCACAGAGGGATCAGTTTAATTAATATAGTGTCTAAAATATTAGCTTCAATAATACTTGGACGCCTAACCAAAGCTGGTGAAGAGCAGACTAGAGAAAACCAGGCTGGTTTTCGACCTGGACGTGGTTGCATAGACCAGATATTCACTCTACGTCAGGTCCTAGAACATAGACATACATTCAGACGTCCCACAATAGTAGTATTTCTTGACCTTAAGGCGGCATTTGACTCAGTTGATCGTGAGGTTCTATGGCAGTGTTTGTCAGTGAAAGGAGTATCAAAGAAGTACATTAACCTCATAAAGGCCTTATACTCGAACACAACTGGTCGAGTTAGAGCCTATGGCGAACTGTCATCAGAATTGGTTACCTCAAGTGGCGTTCGTCAGGGCTGTCCACTCTCCCCATTCTTGTTTAACTTTGTCGTTGATATGCTTTTAGAGATATCGCTTTCATCATCTCAATCTCCTGGAGTCGAACTTTTACCAGGAGGCTCACTTGTTGACTTAGAATACGCCGACGACATAGTTTTATTCGGTGAAGACGCTGACAAAATGCAGAGTCTTCTGACTACTATAAGCAACAATGCAGGCATGTTCGGGATGCGATTCTCTCCCTCGAAGTGCAAAATGTTACTTCAGGATTGGGTTGCATCGACACCTGAACTAATGATAGGGAGTGAAGTAGTTGAGCGTGTTGACAGCTTCACTTATCTTGGGAGTCTCATCAACCCTTGTGGTCTGGTGTGTGACGAAATCTTTGCACGGATACAGAAGGCTCGTCTAGCTTTCGCCAACTTGCGCCATTTATGGCGTGGGCGAGATATCCGTCTAGCAACAAAAGGACGGGTTTACTGTGCAGCAGTCCGTTCCATCCTACTTTATGGCAGCGAAACATGGCCGATAAGAGTAGAGGGCATTCGTAGGCTACTAGTGTTCGATCATAGGTGTCTTCGACGCATTGCTCGTATATCCTTGGACCACCGGGTAAGTAATGCAAATGTTAGGAAACGGGTATTAGGTAAGGATGGCAAATCGATTGATGAAGTAGTGAAACTTCATCAGTTGAGATGGCTGGGACATGTGTTACGTATGCCCAACCACCGACTGCCCCGACGTGCAATGCTTTATGGTGTAGGAGCAGGTTGGAAGAAAGCTAGGGGCGGCTAGACCAAAACATGGCACAAATCCATGAAGTCACTGACAAGTGGACTGAGCCATGTTGGTAGGTGTAGACTACCTGGTTGGGATTCGCGAGATGATAGCAACCGATGGTTAGAGGCCTTAAATGACATGGCTCAAAATCGTTTGCAATGGCGAATGTGCATCCACTCTTTGTGTTCTGCCAAATTCTAATTTTCTGAATTCCTCATGTCCGTATCTTTTTTCTCTTTCTAAATTTATTCCACCGTATTATACTCCTTGAATAACATCTTCAAACCCTTATCTTTTACATAATACTTATACTCTTACTACTTCTACCAATATGGGATTTGAATCGACAACTGCATTTCTGTGCTAATGTGGTATGGCAACTCGAGCTGATGTACGTACGCACGAAGTTCTACGTTGTAACTGACTGACTGACTGACTGAATAATGAGATTTTGAAATATTATGAAATAACTTATCAATGTTTGCTTGATAATTACTTTTTAATATAGTTTAATGAGAGAGTTCTTCTTTCAACAAGTTCGTTCATAAATTTATCTGTAATCAGGAACATCTTTTATATTAATATAAAATGATTGGTGGAGATGATGGGATTCTCATAATCTAAGTAACTAGCTGATTTTTACCTAGACTACTATTACAAACCTGAAAGAAATGGACAGCTGTTTCATTTGACTATAAGGTTACTCAACAATGCATATCCACAACTCCATCATAGGGAGTCAAACCCATATATTTCGGTCTTACGTATAATTAACTTCTAAACCACTAAGTGGGCATCCAACGGTGTATATGTTTAACTTCAATCAATTTGCAATATTTCACAACTTTCATCCATTACCATATATGAATAACTGTTTCACACTCGATATTTCTTATATACTTTTCAAAATACCAGATACATTTAGTTATGAATAAACAGTTGATTATCTAATTTCACTATGTAAATAAATAACAAACAAAAGGATTATGAAACATGAGAAATATTCATTCACAATTGATTGATCACTGGGTGGTGATCAATGTCATGTGTGTCAAGTTCGTCTTAGTGCTTATCGAATGCTAGTAGTAGTAGTAGTAATTCACTATCAGAGTTATTAAAGTCCATCCAATTGTCAGGATCAGTTACATGGGTTTGTGTTAGCATAGAAGCAGCTACAATATTAATATATCGTACAAAGACAAGCGGACAAGAAAATGACTTGGTTAAATAGTATTATAGTTTGTTACATGAAATATGTTTGGCATTTAGCGTAAGAGATGGTTTTTAAGACCATCACTAGTGATTAATCTTTAAAATTCAAGTTACTCAAACAGGATTTTCTCTGAATTCATTTACATAGTCTTCGGATGATTTAATTTCAAAATCACTAGTTCACTATGATCATCCATGGAATCTATGATCTATTGTGATAAACCAAGGTATTGCATTTATGGTTGTGCTTCACGTTTCCACAAAGTAAAACCCGATATCTGTCTGTCTCCTATGAAATTATAAATCAGGGCAACCGCACTTTGATAAAACACTAGGCGAAACAGTTTTATAAAATTATTACACTTACCTCGTTCCTTTGGGACAATTAGGATTTCTTCTGGCAGCTTTACGACCAGTTCTACAGAACACAAGCCTAATGTACGGTTTCCCATTCTGATGGTACTGGGAATCATGAATGACAAAATGTTACCAGCTTGAAGTTTCTTACTGTATGATTGAGCGCTTCCAGCGACCGAAACGTAACTGGAAACAGCATGAATCTGAGGTAGCAATAGTGTGACTAGTAGGGCTCATTGCTATCTAAATGGTCATCATCATACAAATTATTGGTTTTTATATCAACACTAAAACAATAATAACCTTCAAAATCCTTTTTAAAAATATCAATATAATTGGATGACAGGTTTGAGGTGAGCAAGGGGAAAGATGTGAAAAAGTTTTCTTTAATTCATGGTCTGGCAAGAAAAGAAAATTTAAAACATAGTCGATTTAATGTTTCGGGGATAAACTATACGTTGTCAATACATCTGAATGTATCGTAGTCAGTGATACCGGTTAAGTTTTGGTTTATTTAGTCACTCAATTGTACATATATTGGACTGATTTATATTATGGGATTATTTAGCGAGATGATTTTTGCTATATTGTGATTTCTCCCCTATCATGACTGAGTGTGCTACACTTGACACGTCCGTAGTAGGATAGTGTGGTATTCTCGTCGAAGAAAACTTTACATTTTTCATGTGAGCCAGCAAAAACGACAGATAACGAAACACACCCTCCATAACGTATTACGATAGTGTTAATAATAATTCCCGCTTCATTTTGGTTGACCGCCAGGTATAAGGGAAAAATTGCGAACGAGAGTGGAGTTTATCTTCAACCGTTTAGTGTTATTCATCAAAGTTTAGTAAGTAAAGTTTGTAACAGAGTAACTTTTTACTGGTTATTAAAGTATTTGTCTTTTGACACGCCCTAAAGAATTGGCTATAACTGAAGTGAATAATGAAGCATTTCATTATTCAATCTGTCTGTCAATATATCTCATAGCTCATGGTTAAATAATAACTTTTAGATGTATGGATTAAGATGTATAATAATTCAGTAACAAATACATTGTACAGCTACGTCTTAAGGTTGATAGCTTTAAATTTAAATGAATTTATTATGTAACTTGAGAAATCAGAACTTATTACTAAGTAAATTAATTCACCGCCAAATAATTTGGAAAATCGTCTGTGAAAATCCCCTAGAATTTTAGTTATTCACTCAGTAAATGAGTGTTACATATATCCAGTTATCTGAATATTATGACGGATTTGTGTATATTAATGTTGGATAACTTAAGTGAAATATGTGTAGTCTTGATGTTGTAGGTATGTTAGAATGCAATCTTTTCAATTTCTGAAATGTGTTTAGTAAATTATTTTCTATTACCTCACAACAATTTTTTAAACTTTTGAAATACAGAAATATATTGGCTAGCAGTGGGATCCAAGAGATATGTTTCATCCTTTCTGTACTCATCAACTGGATTTCCCTGCACTTGTGTTGATATTCACACGAGGATAGAGACCAGTGTCTTTTGCCTCAAACACCCAATGAGTAATCCACTTAGCTATTGACGAAACGCTGGTGTTGGATCCCTCTGCTAGGCAATATTCATCTCTGTTTAGAAATGCATGTGACCGACGGCAATATCTCGGTAATTCGCTTAGGATTCACATGTGCCGAAAAACGACCGATCAGTTTCAGTACTTAAAACCAAAAGTAGGAAGTTTTAGGCCTTCAGAAATGAATTAACTGTCTTTCAACACTTCTGATGATATTTATTGCTTTAAAATATAGTTTACAAAATGCTCACCATATGGCGATTAAATGTTTCAACGGTATTGTTTTTTTTTTCTAGTCAAAGAAACCCAGTAATAATCAAGATGTTTCATTATCTTCAAAAAGTGTTCAGTTCATAATAGCATTATTTGGAATATCTACATTTATGATACTCAACATCACACTTATTGTGAGACAATTTCATCCAGAGTCGAAAAATTCCCCAACTTTGATGATATTTCAAACTGGAATAACTTTGCTTGGTTTCCTTATAATTATATTTCTTGTTGTAATAAGTCAATTGAATGTGAGTGATTATGTTTGTTGAATTATACATTGTACATTGACTTGATTTGTTTCTATTCAATAACATTTGATGATGACGGATGAATTGTGGATCGATTGAGGTTAGACATTAAAACCGTTGGAGTCCGTTTCAATGATATGGAGGTTTAGCATGTGTGCGCGTGAGACCGAGAGTCCTGAGTCTGAGTTTTGAGTGCCGTATTGTGAATGCGCTCTGTTGAGGAGTCTCACACTCGTACGACAAGTCCATCCAGTGCTTCCAGGTTTTCATTGATGGTTTAGCGTAGATCGATTTATGAATTCAACTATTAAAATATGTTTATGCATATGATGATGAAGTAGTTTGTAAGTAGACAGCGAAACTATGTGAACTGGAAACCAATCAAACTGAGAGTTAATAAAATAAAATTCAATTCACATATAGCTGTTGAGTCTGACTTCTGTCAGTGGGGTTGTAAAATGCATGTTGTTGAGTGATCTGACACTAGGATGAAACTGTTGCCCATCGTTTCTTAGTTTTCAATAGGGATTTGGCTAAAATCATTTCGTGATTTAAATTAGTATAATTACTATTGGTAGATTGTTAGAAAAATTTCATTTCAGTAGGTAACATTAAAATTACTTAATAATAATGAATCGAATGATTTGATGAATTCTTAGGAAACCATAACATTAATGAATTTAAGTTAACTTATTCGAATAAAAAGAGCTTCAAGGAATACATATGTTTCATATGTTCTTTTTCTTTCGTTAGAAAACGTCTGAAATGTTATCAGAAGAAGAGATAGTACATGAATCGATAAATAAAGTAGGTTTATTGATGAATGAAAGTTAAATCTTTGTGCTTTGTTAGATATTCAATCGCTGTTTGTTATTATTTATTATTTAAACACATAGATATTGGTACAAGGAAGCACTAGATACATATGCGCCACACAAATCTTATTTGATTTGTGTAAGGATTGTGATACTGCCCGAGAGCCCAAACTGAAACAGGTGGTTTTCTTAGGGAGCCACACTCAGAGCCTTTGACCTAAAAGTGTGATCCACATGGTAGTGAAGCATCGTAAGGAGATGCAGTCCTATGGTAGCCAGTGACCAATGATTGATTCATACGCTATTTGTTCCCTCAGGATACTGGAGCCCATGTGCACCATTGGTTTGTAATCAGGGTTTTCCAACTCCCCTAGGTGAACTCGCCGTGTCCACCAACCCGGTCAAAGCGCCGGACATTCGCTTTTCGTCCTCTCAATTTCGTAAACAACACCTGTGGTGCGGGAAGACAGTGCGTAGGACTTCCCTGATAGAGGCTGTATACGCGTCACCATGTGAGAGCATTTCAAGAGGAAGAGTGGACTCTCCCCACTCTCGACCGTACCAGGACATTTGGGGGCATCGCTGTTTGTAGTATCTTTATATATATAGATGAAGTTTTAAAGTTGAATTATTTGCAAAATTGTGTGCGAATTATAGATCTGGTGATGTAATAGAAGGATTTTAATATTCATCAAAAACACTTCAGTCAAATCAAAAGATGAAATGACAAAAAAGGCATCTGAAACATAAACTTTTCTTAATGCGAGAAACATTATAACTGATAAAGTCGCCACCCTCTTCATTTACGTCGTCATGAACATCTACTAGATGTTCAATCCTATGATGTATCTCCGTTTCCATGAGTGTATGTGAATAATTATGGATATACACCCGATTGGGAAAGTCTTGAGATTTTGGATGGAGGGAATACTAACAAGACCTTAAAAATTTCAGAACCTTGACACTCAGATCGATCAGAAATCAGTAAACACATAGAAACTGCTTCAACTTGTCAGCCAATTAAAAAAAATCGTGGACAACTATGTAATCGAGAATCAGATCAAAAGGAGAAATAATCAAAATAAGTATACAAGCAATGACAGGTTAAAGGACAACAGTAACTAATCAAAATCAAGGTCGTCAGGACTAGCAGTTAGATCTATGTAGAGAAATTCAAGTACTTCACTTCTACCAGACGTTTTCACTGATGATGATGCTTAGAAGAACAATCAAAGCCCAACGATTAAAAACTCCAGCTCAGAGAACGAAACTCTACCATTAGTTGTATAGTGTGAATACTGAGATTACCAACATACATAACATTAATATAATTTGGTTAGATGAAAAACTTGATAATAAATTCGTTATAAAAAGGATCCCCTTATTTGATTTATATATTTTTAATATTTCTACAAAATACAATATTATATATCCATATATTCATATGTTTCATTGTAGGAAGCATTGGCTCGTCAAGAAGCAAAAGATGATACATACATACTATCAGTTTAATATTGGATTTATTCAAGTAATCTAATGTGTTCAATTACCTTCAAAGAATTAGGTTTCTTAATAACGGTTCTCGCAGTCATAATATTTTCATTTAATTATGGGTAGCTTACATTCATAGTATGTGTGTAATTATCATTAAGATTTATTATATATGTATTATTTTAAACATACCGTAAACAAATGAATCAATAAACTTTTTAAGAATTCATTACTATTTTCTGTCTTTAAGTTGTATTATTTAACGGTCACTGGGCTAACTTAAATGGATCAAAACAATATGATCTATTGATGAAATAAATAATTCCTGTAGTTTTCCTCCAAATGCCCTGGTACGGCCGAGAGTGGGGAAAGTCAGCTCTGTCATGGCCACGCGTATATAGCCTCTGTCAGGGAAGTCCTACGCACTGCCTTCTCTTGGCGGGGGTGTTCACGAAATTGAGAGGATGAAAAGCGAATATCTGGCAATTTAACCAGGTTGGTGGACACGGCGAGTCCACCTAGGGTAGTTGGAAAATCCTGATTCCAAATCAATGGTGCACATGGGCTCCAGTATCCTGAGGGAACAAATGACGTTTGAATTAATCGTCGGTCACCAGTTTCCATGGGACTGCATCTCCTTACGATGCTCCACTGCCATGTGGATCACACTTTTAGGTCAAAGGCTCCGGGCATGGCCTCCTAAGAAAACCACCTGTTTCAGTTTGAGCACCTGGGCAGTATCACAGCACTCACAAAATCGAATGAGATTTGTGTGGCGCATATGTATCTAGTGCTTTCTTGTACCAATGTGAATGTGTTTAAATAAATAAAATAAATATGTAGTTTGAATCACGAACTGGTTTTAGTTACATTATCTTTAAAAACTTGGAAGCACTAAACAGCTGTTTCTTCCCAGTATGGTACTTCTTTACAGTGAGCACTCATAACACAGTGCTTCCTGATTTCCATTGTTGATCTCTATAAGATCAATTCGTCATTTAAACTATGAAAAATCTACTATTCCCAAAAATCCCCTTCATACAAATAAATAGTCCTCAGAGCCTAAGAATGCCGAAATTAGTAGTTTCTAAGAAAAATATTAACATTAGTTATTTGAGACGATAACCTTTGTAGAGTTTAGTTTTTGTAATTTAACAGAAGGGGGTTTTGTGCAGATTTTTAGTAATTTTATAGTTGAAATCATGAGTCAATTGAAGCTAGACCACCATGGAAAACCTGAAAGCACTTGATGGCCGTTCCGTCTTATTGTGGGACTCCTCAGTAATGCGCATCCACAATCCCGCCTCTCGAGATTCAAACTCAGGACCTATCAGTCTTGGGCACAAGTTAAAGATTGAGTTTATCATTACAAAAATACTTTTTTATAAAGTATGATCAATATTGATGGGGTATAGACTAAATTTGATGTACGTAGGTCAATTTTTTTCTACTTCAACCAACTGTATGGTTTAACTATAATCATTCAAAGAGATGACTAATACAGGAAAATTAGTCTGCTTTTGTTTTACCCGAATGAAAAATAAATAAACTGATAGAAACTAATTATGGACGATTTAATATTCTTAACTTATTCCCAATTTATCAGTTACAGTATTCTACACTCACAGCTACTTTTGGTCTTATAAGGTCTGCTTTGCTTGTGTATCAACCACGTATGTCTGAAATGTGATTCATGTAGTGGATGCTGAAATTGTGATCTGGACTGAACGGGCTGAACTAGGCGAGAAGCTACTACATCATGGACCAAGAAGGATTCAGTGTTGTTTCAAGGATGGTAGTTCTAGTTGACGCGTCATTGGTTTAGCTAAGGAACAAGGTCATATGAGTCAGTATTCTGATTGGTAATTTTGCCTTGTGATATGTGATGGGTCATGGGACACAACAGCTTTTAGCTTATTTACTTAAACGTTCTTTCCATTTAAAATGTGACGTAAACATTTATATCGTTTTTGGGTCTGTGTAGAAGCAGGAATCTTATCTGTTCAAATATGGTGATGTTTGTTAAGTCCCTTTTAAAGATAATTTAATGTGGGTAAGGCAACATACTACATATTTCAATTATAAAATGAATAGAATTTATATACCCCAGGTTTACTTCATAACCTCCGAATCTAAGTTTTTTACAGATCTTATACCGTAGATATCAGTTGGGTTCTAAGTTTACTTGCGCACTGTTAAATTGTTGTACATCATCTTTGGTAGTTGAGGATTAAGCTGTCATAGTTTAAATGTCATTGTATAACTCAAACATCATTTCATAATCTTTAACGGAGCTTTACTACAAAAGTGAATGCAATTACAAGGAAAATAGCTCTTTGTGTCATTAAAAGAAGAAATGAAGACAGCATTCAGAAAAAATTCGTTTTCAATGGTATCACTAGGTGAAGCTACAGAACTCTATAATAGTCTATTGAAAAAGAAAGAAAAGATCATATCATAAAGTGCTTGGAAATTTCAAGTGTTAATGTCATAAATGTATAACAGATTAAACAGTCTACCTTTTCGTATAAAGTTCGACTTTGAACCTCTAAATCCGTGAAGACTTTCTTGATTTATGATTCCATAGAGCTTGATCATTTGACCAAACAAAAGGTACTTTTAAAGGATCAATTTGATTAGAATTTCAATCGTATTCCAAAATTAAACTGTTGATTGTTTTGAATTTCCCTTTCGAAATGTAAACGGGTTAATCCTTAGAAATCGGTTTAGAAGGCCCTCTTAGGGAGCCCAATATTAGATGCCTTCTAGGCCGAGGTAAATTTATTGAAGTATATCGAAAACTCTCCTCACTAATAACAATTATATTAAAAGTGTATTCTATATACACTCAAAACTACTATCAACTTGAAAATTATTCTGATGCAATTTATTTAAAAACATTTAGACATAGTATACAAGAGCATGATCAAAAACAGTACACATACTGATTGTACCTTCTTCATCGTTAGTATGAACAACGGTTAAATATGCATTCAATGACTAGTATCCTCTGCTGGATCACAAAGAAATTATCCGTTTCATTCAAAAACCCTCTCTTTTAAAATAATTCATGAATTAAAAAGATAAATTATAATTGTTGTATCAGTTAGAACTAAATAAGTGACTTCATTACGACCATTTCATCACCATTAAATAAAGAAAAACAAATCCGTAAATGAAAGTTTATTGGAAGAGCGGAGTTTATTGAGACTGTAGAATTTTCATACTTTAAATCTTGAGCTGACTAGTGGTTGGTTCCAAAATGTGATTCCTGGAATTCTAGACAGAAGCTATGACCAGTGGAGTCCAAGCATATCACATGTGACACAATTGTTCACCCTAGGAAATAAAATGGGGCCACCCGATTTCATAAGCTGATTGAAGTCATACATATACACCATTGGATACGAGTTCAGTAGTCTTGAGGTTAAGTGTTCCGGGGATAAACTGAAAGTTTTGAGTCCGATCTTCAATGATAGAATTATTTATTCTGTACTGAAACAAAAATGATCAACCATTCGAGATTTATAACATATTTTAAGTTTTTTTATTAAAGTTAACAGTGAATATCAAACAAGAAGTTATCTTCACTGATTTCAAATAATTTTGTGACATTAGAGTTCTGTCTAATTAAAATTATTATTATTAGTAGTAGTATTATTTGTATTAGCTTTATTCAATATTATATTTTTGGTACAATATAGAATTCTCAGCACAAAGTACTTCAACAAGTTTCCGTTTCTTACTTCTTCGTCGATTCTGACGACAAATATTGAGTAGTTGCCAGTTAGAATTTAGTAGTTCAGTCAATCGCCATCTGAATAATGTACATACTATTCGCTGCATATTGCCAGCAACCACAATATCTCTGATTAGCCCTTTTGTAACCTTTACAGCGAAAAGTTGTACACTTTTCAGAAACGCACTTGAATAGGTTGTGCAATTAATAGCCACAATGATGTATTAATACAAACAAAATTAGATAAGTTGTTGAAATATATGGATGACAGGAACACGTAGCCCAGATATTTAAGCAGGCCGCCAGTTGTATAATGTGTTTGAGAATAAGTTTCAAAATGTTCAATTTCCAGTAACCTATATATTGTTCAGAATAATATGTATTAAGTCTACAAAATCAGCTTATTTTCTTCATGAAGTGACAGAATTAAACTACCCTGTGAGTTTTAAGATATTTGAATCATAGCTAATAATAAATTACAAAGTATTTCGTCTTGTTTGAGACTCGTTATCTGAATTGATATCTGTATCACTGTTTATATTCATTCTAAAATTAGAATCAGAAAGAATTCATTTAGTGTTGTTTGTTTGAATCTTCCCATCGATGTGTTGGGACTGCAACTGGTCAGTCTCTAATTGGCATATGCGCATACTGTGCGTATTGCCTCGATGTAGCCTAATTCACAAGCATGGTAAGCAAAGGTGGATAGCGGCTAGCAGTGGAATCCACTTTGACGCGCGTTTCTTTCTGTTTGGGACTCGTCAGCTGGATGTACCTGCATCTCAGGGTTGATGTTCACTCTGGGACTCGAACCCAGCACCTTTCGCTTCAAATGCCATCACATTATCCACTCGGCCACTGAGTCCTGATAGCCAGAATGGATCAAAACTCTATTGTGATTATTAACAACGGAATAATTCAAACGTTTATAAAATAACTTGTGAGTATTATGAAGTATATCCTGGTCAATGAACTGTTTAAAGATAAACACCATAAACTATTATTGTAGTCCCAACTTATCTGTAGTTCGTTAGAAACATTCTTACTTTTATATCAAACTTAGAAGTTAGCGCTTAATGCAGTTCTCCTTTACTGATAAATCTTTTTTCATAGATTAAAAACAACAGTCAGACACGTCTTTGTACAACAATAATGTAGATAGCTAAATCCTTAAAAATTGTGTATATTTTCTTACCAGCGTCAACTAATAAGAATATCTGAAGAATGGTCGCAAATTTTCTATATTATTTGAAAATCTAACTATATATATGGGTTACGTAATGTCCTACTTATGGAACAGTAATAGATCTTAGATTTCAATTGTCAACTATTCAACTGGAAAAGTTAATTTTCCAACTTTAAAATGAACATCACTGTGTACCTTTACTTAATTTGAACTAACAATACAATTTTGTACAAGTTACAATATTTGTGTATTATGGTAATCAAACGAACATCCAATGTGATTACACTTAACTAAAATAACAGAAGGCAGATAACATTGTCCATAATAATATAAATATGATTTAAATATATGGACTTAAAGTTAAATGACATATATCAACTTTCATAGTTGAAATCATGAGTCAATTTAAGTTAGACCACCATGGAAAACCTGAAAGCACTTGACGGTCGTTTTGTTTTATTATGGGACTCCTCAACAGTGCGCATCCACGATCCCGCCTCGTGAGATTCAAACGCAGGACCTACCAGTCTCGCGTCAGAACACTTAACTGATAGACCACTGAGCCGGTCGGCATCCAACAGTGTTAATGTCTAACTTCAACGAATCCACTGTGGTCTAGCTTCAATTGACTCATGATTTCAACTATGAAAAATACTGAAATCACCACAAAACCCCTTCTGAGTATATCAACTTGTTTAGCATAATTTCTGCACTTATATATTTAGATAGCTTATTGTCTTTTTTTTGTTTATTTATGATAGTTACAAATATGGATGACTCATTAGGTCATAAATTAGTGCCGAAATTCTTCAGTGAATGGTGACCACCCGATTTCATAAATTGATTGAAGTTATACTTGTACACACACACACTATATATATATATATATATACATATATCCTGGACTTTGTACAAAACTCAATATTACTTAAAACTGTTAAAGTGATTGTACAGTTGTTCAAAACAGCCACTTAGTATAAGTAGCTGCTTATCATTTAAGAGCTATCATAAACTTTTAACTTATTAAATATTGATAATGAATAATTTTAATACTTTGATAATAATTTTTATAATTACTGATTAAAATATTGTTAAATCTGTTGATACATCTAATCACACAATTGAGATAAGTGCGAAATCATAGTTCACAAAACAGAGATTTGTCTATAAAAGCGGTTCTTTGTTGAGTAATACATAATTATACATAGATTAGCTACAAACCTCAACTTGCGCGGTATCTGTGATGTCTGCCATGTCTGTAAGTCTGAAACGAAAAAGGTTTCTTACAACAATAATATACACAATAATTAGAACATACGATAGTGTAAATGACAGCTGATAGCTGTGTCTAAACTTGATAACAGTTTATCAACAAGCGAAAACGGAACCGAAAGCAAACAATATGAAAACCGTTGCGTTTAAACAAGAATTAAACGACTGTACAAAATTGTGAATAGCTGCTACAAGGATTGAAAGAAAGTGACCATAATAATAAATATAATCAATGTTATAAGTATATGAAAACATTTTAGAACATTACATGATAAACTTGTGCTACAACATAGGCTAGGAACACAACTGTTTGTTGAATATTAATAAGTAGTATAAAACAATACACAAAAGAGTTGAAGGGAAGAGAATAAGGACAGAGAACTTAAGCGGACTTAACACATATCTTATTGTGTAGTAATTACGAATTCCCTTTAATGAATGATCAAAGTTATAAATACCTTCCACTGATTTGTAGTATCATGTGAATTATATTAATAAAGATAATTTTATTTGAGTGGTTGAAAAACTTAAATGGAATGCCGTAATTAAACTGTATAAAAGAATTTAGGTTTTGTTATCATTGTTGGAGCTCTGAGTAAGTAATGTGAATAAGCTTACGTAACTCTCAGGTTTGAAGTTAAGGAATTAAGTTTTTGAAGTCAGCTAGTTTACATTATCGTAAAATGCAATCACAACAATTTGACTAATGAATCTTACACTAGGTATATTTGGCAATCTAATTCTGAAAAAAACTTATGAATAGTTTAGAATATACTAAATTTTACTTAAGCAAATAATTAAGACAACACGGACTAGTCAGTTTCAGTTCCGAATATCAGTAATAGGAAATTACAAACAATCCTAAACACCATTATTACCAATAAACAAATTGGTGGTTAACTTTTCTTATTAGCTTCAATATCTGAAAGGATAGGCAATGAGACCGAGTCTCAGCATGAGTATTAATATACGGGTGCAGGCAAAATAACTAAAGAGTTCCAAAGTGAATGAGACTCAACAGTCCCTCAAGTGAATTGAACTAATGATGAAAGATAACTTTAAAATGGATAATTTACACAACTTCACAAGTGAATTAATTAAAATGTCCACCAGTTATTTACCTTGAAGATTCAAATGATCACATTTTATTCATTCTAATATTTCTCCATATTGGTTCTTATACTATGCACATAATGAGGAAGTAAACCAATAATTTACTAGTGTAAGAGTACTTCCGTGTTATTTTAACTGTACTGTAGTGAAGGAGACAACCATTTGCATCCATCACAAACTTACAGAGTTACTTGATAAAAAAGAAAAACCATACTCTAATACCACATTTACAAAATCTTCATTAATTGTCTCAGATTTCATTGTTCCTGCATTTCCATACCAATTGCTTTCTGTTCCAATTCTTCTCTCCTCGATCTTCTCAATCTTCTGCTGCCAGACATTTTATTCTTGACTCATGATATGTACTACTTATGTCGATCTAAGTAGCCCACACCACAGTACAAGATAATATTATTTTACAAATAGTTTAACAAAAGTATAAAACTCAATTAGTTAATTATTGTGCTCACTACTTTAGAGATATTTATGAGAAGTAAGAAAAATTAATTTATTCTAATCAATTGTTCATATTCGTACTTTAGATTACAATATTCACAAATAAGCAAAACAAAAACCTGGTAACAAACTTGATATGATTGGAGAATAAAAATATTTCCATTTACCAAGATATACTATTCAAATACAATAAATATGAACTAAGCTGAAATTACGCTACCCCAAGACTGTATATTTGGTCGATGCGCTATACACTCAGTACCAGATACACAATTCACGACTAAATATGGAGAACCAGGGTAAACGCTAGACTACTTTATTCAACATAATCATAAACAAACTACACTGTGGTATTTGTACTAACTGATGGTTCCATTGTTCTTGATTACACGCTTGTTACCAATTCTAAATATAATAAACTCATTTACTCACATCAAGTTCTACCGATCTTAAATTGCACTATTTCGGGAACCCTTAGTTAGCTTATTAATCCGAATACTTCTAATTATCTTACGCACACAGAGAAGCAAGGAATAAAAATCATTGATAGAAAGATATTCAGGTATTAAGTAGTTGGCGAGCTAAGTCTCTGTCTGCTTTTTCTCACTGGCCATCAAATCAAAACTTTTCACTTCAATGCCTAAGTACGAAATAACCAATGTTTCTTTGTAGTACTACTTCCGGTAAATTATTTTATACAAACATATTATTAAAGTGATTACTGAATATAAAATCTGGTTTTGTGGAGGTTTGTATTGTATATCATTATTTTCGGACTTTACAAAAGTGAATACTAGTTACTGTCACTTTACATCATTGATTTACTGGCTACCAGTTTTTATTATCGTTCATATAGTTGTCGTGGCTTATACATATAATTGTTAATCCGCTAACATCCATAAAACGATCTGCAAAAATTAGCAAAATGTAACACATCTGAAACATTTCTATAGCCTATTTCCTCTTTTATTTCCTTGTCGAATATTATTTGTCTTCTTCACCTCTGATTTCTACATTCAAATGAGCTGACATTGTGAAGAGAATCTCGTTTGGGAGTCATTTGATATAGAAACTGCTCTGAGTCTACATATCTGACCAATTAGAAATGTAAACATAGAGCTGTAGGTTTTGCTAAAAGAAAGCCAGGTTTCCCTGTACGTGGAAATTTTGTTAAGATATCAAGCCTCTAATCATTAACGATAATCTCCAGAACAGTATTACGTATAGAAGATTTGTTATCTGATTTTAGTATTTGATATACAAAGGAGTAGTACGATTTTAAATATAAAGTTTGAAATAGTTAGAAAGCTGCTAATTTAATTGTCTTTGTAAGTCCTCAAGTTTTCAATTTCGGTTGTATATAGTTTGTTCAGTTATTGTACATTTACTCTTTCAGAGACAGTTATATTTGCTTTTGTAATTTCACTTCAAAGCTTCATAATGTTGATTTTCAACGGTTACTATCCGTTTATGTTTAGTCTCGTTGACCAGAATAAATACCATAATTCTAGTTCACTTTTCTCTGTTGAATAATGAACAAGTTATATATCTGTTCATTCATTTTAACCAAACAGATAAATTAATTCTGATGTCCTGATAATTTTTGATGGTTAGATAGAATATAAAGATACCACAAGTATTTGGAAATCGTCAACGCCTTTATAACCCAGTCAAATCATAAGCCAGATGCGAAGAGGTTCGAAGTTATATATATCTCGTGAAGAGCTTGATGTAGGCTGGCTAACGCATGTGGGAAGCGCGTGATCTGATGCGGATGCGTGACGTAGTGCATTCATCCAATTGAGTTCATCAGAACCAATCAGATCAACATCAAATGTCGAAGACTTACAGAACTATTTTTTTTAGGTAAGTATCATTACCAAGGTTTGATTTGATAATTTCGAATAAATCGAGCATTGGGTAGATTGCTATAAATAAAAATAATATGTTTGCAATATACCGATGAGTAGAAAAATTAGATTATCTGACGTTTTGTGACTCAGTGTAAGCCACCTCTTCGGAGAACAAATATTTCTTTTGGGGATTTACTTACTTACGCCTGTTAGCCCTCGTGAAGGAGCATATGCCACCAACTAGCGTTCTCCATCCAACCATGTTGTGGATAGTTATTTCAAGTTCTTTTCATTCGCTATTCATACAGTTTTGGTTTGCTACCAATTCCCGACTCACTGTGTTCCTTCACGTTCTTTTTTCCTTTTACCTTCAGGATTTCATGTTAGCACTTGCTCTTGGTGTATTTTGATGGTTTCCTCAATGTATATCGTATCCATCACTAGCATCTTTCCCTGATTTCCTCTTCACCTGGAAGCTGGTTAATTCTCTTCCACAGAAGGTTTCTGTTGATGGTATCCTACCAACGGACATTGAGTATCTCAAGTAGACAACTGTTTATAAATACTTGTACACTTTTTATGATGGTTGTGGTAGTTTTCTAAGTTTCAGTTCCATTAACCTGAACTGTCTTGACGTTCGTATTGAAGATTCTGACTTTGATATTGTTTGAGAGTTGCTTTGAGTTTCATATGTTCTTCACTTGTAGGAATGAGACCCTTTCTTTGCCAATTCTTGCTTTTACGTCTACATCGTATCCTCCTTGTTCGTCGGTGATGCTTCACAGGTATATGGAAGATTCCACGTCCTCCAAAGTTTCTCCATCGAGTGTAATTGGGTTAGTGCCCTCCATGTTGTGTTTGAGGATCCCGATTTTTTGCATGTGTGTTAAGGCCCAGTGATTCAGAGGCTTCCGCCACACTGATTGTCTTCAGCCGCACCTGTTCGTGTATGGGATAGAAGAGCCACGTGATCTGCAAATTCCAAATCGTCTAGTTGCATTCAACATGTCCACTGTATTCCGTGCTTCCCCTCAGATTTGAAGGTCTTGATTATTCGTTAAAACATCAGAAGAAAGAGAAAGGGGGGAGAGTAGGCAGTCTTATCTAGTAACAGTCCTCACTTGGAATGCATTTGTCAGCTGTCTTCCAGACATTACTTTGCAGGGTAGTCTGCCGTATGAATTCCGTATGATGTTAAAGATTTTCTTAAGTACTCCATAGTGTCGAGGAAGGCTCCACGAGATTCTTCTGTCCTCGCTGTCAAATGCTTTCTCATAATCAAGGAAGTTGATGTGTAGTGAAGAGTTCCATTCAAACGGTTGTTCTTTCGTACCTATCGGTATCCTTCGTTGTATTGATAGAAGAAACCAGACTAACAGTGAATAGGTCCTTATTTAGATCGTGGCACAGTCATAATGGAATGAGGCTTGCCCGCTCAAAAATGCAAAGCTTTTCAGCATTTAATATAAGATATTAGGAAATATAATGCCTATACGAAATAAGGAAGTGAATGAGTACTTGAGCTTTATTGTTTTGACATATACTTAGTTGTCTGAGGTCAACTCATAAATAATCAACCTAAGCTGATACACTTCAACGATGCTCCGCAGTGTCACGATTTGTTCTATGCACAACAGATGCTTACGGAATCCGGTCTGTCGATATGAATGTTGGACGTCTACTGAATCTTTCATTCGGTTCGGCAACATTCTGTTGAAAACCTTTCCTCTTACTGATAGTAGTGTGATTCCTCTATGGTTCTCACATTTTCTCAGATCTCCTTTCTTTGGTATGTTGGTGGGGTCTCCCTCTTTCCAGTCACCAAGAATTTTTGTAAGTGTTGAAAGAGTTAAGATTCAGAGAGCTATCTATAACTAAAAGGAGGAAAGAGAGTGTCAGCAAGATCTGTATTATTTGATACAACAAAAATATAAGGAGGGGTTGAAGTCATATTTACTTACCTTAATAGTTTATACAAGGGTTTACTTGTATGTATATGCATATATGTACTTCCAGTAGTTACATTTTTTGTTTCTCTTTGTGAATCACGCCTTCCTTATCACTCTTTGCGTTTGCTTATATTGCGTCCATAATATGTTATTTGTTTGCAGTTATCACATTGTCATTGTGTTTGCTGATTCTAAAACTGACTACGGATTCGTCAGAGATTTAATAAGTGAGCAATGGTATAAGAAAGGACAAGGTTATCGTGTGAAAAATTGAGTTATCAGTTAAAAGTTATCAACTTACAAGATGTATTTGCACCATGAAATTATTGAGATAGTAAAAAACCATCTCATAATCAGTAACATGAAAGAAAGGTATTAGATGAAGTAGAGGAAGGTACAAATATTAAAAAGAATTACCTACAAGCAAAGTTTTTCTGGGACCAGTTTCTCTAGTGTAATAACTATCTATAATAACTTGTTGTTTCTGAGTTAAGATAGGCTGGACCGCTTCACTGGATTACTTCCGTTTATTATTATGCTTCAACTAAACACACAGTGCCTCCAGAAAGATGTTTATGCATCATGATTTGATCGTAGGTACTGAAACTCAGATTATTCTATACACCCTAGAAGTAATTGAACGTTTATAAGTAAAATATCAATGTACTCTGGAGGATTATCTATCAAGCTGAACCGTTTCCAGATTAGACGACTCCTTATTTGATGATGTCGTGAAGGTGAAAAGTGACTAACGCGGACTGATCGACCGCACCCTACTTCTCGGCTGGGGCCGTAGTTTACTAATCCTTCGTTTTCAGTGCACTACATCACTCTGCAAAGATTGTTTTCGTCTTTCACAAAATAAAAAACAGTACTACTGGTCATTGCGTAGAGTAATTTAGACTGAACATTTGTCGTGTGATATGACTGACGTAAAATGGTATCAATTCGAGGATCATACCATTAGCGTTCAACGCCTGTAGACTATGTTTAGCCCCGCGTGTATTCAACCGAATTAACTGCCATTGAGTCTATCAGAAAAAAGTCTGGCAAGACACTTGACAGGAAAACAGCGTTCCTACTTACCTATTAAGAATTCTTAACAACTAGTTGCTGATATTGTGTGAAATTTGGTAATATTGATCAATAAAGGCTTATTACTGAGCAAGCAGGCTTAAACCAGTTTTACAGGCAAAAGTAAGGACTAAAAATATGGTTTACAAATGAAGTATTATCCCACAGGAGTTAGTTAGGAGACTACATCATTAAATCAGTAAAAATTTGCAATAAAAAAGATATGGACATATATCAGCTAGGTGTTAAATAGATTTATGTAGTGGAACTGTTTAATAAGTTTATAATCGTTATAGTAACTTCACCCAGTAAAGATATAATGAGAAAAAGTCATTTGCATTTATAAGGCTTATACTTGGCAAAAATCGTTTGAAGTATGCCTGATTTCGACTACTTGAAGAACCTTTGTGAGAGGATAGGGAGAGAAATTGTGTAAAAGTATGACCAAAACTCCTACAAACGTTTCCTTAAAGAAATCTTCAGATCCACTGAAATGACTTTGGAATTTGTCATTGGCTAAAATATTATTGACACTAATTTTTAGCCAAAGATAGAAAACAATTAACAAAACATTAAAATCTTTTTAGCCACGAGACATAAAACAGTAAAATGTTAGATGAGATTATCCATGAATGATGGCTTTTTATAGCGTATATACTTCGTCCTTACGTGACTGAACAGAAAATATTATTCACCCTATAAACACAGAACCTAACGCAGAAAGTCTAACATTAATGTTTCAATATTGGGTAGGTGTTAGTGATTTTTGCTTGGTCATTTACTAACTAAACGTTTATTATGTTGGTAATAATAGTATATCTTTCTGACATGGCGTGCACAAGAGACAATCCTTAATATAATTGAATAGTTATCTTGTCATCAATTGTAAAGACCAGGAGAAGAATGAAATGTCGTACTCCAGGGACTTGGGTTGATTGATCAAGCTATCAATCAATGTTTACTGACTAATAACTCTATCCTCCACTTCTTTTCTATGTTGGACTCTTTTCGAAATGTTTATTAGATTGCAATTATTTGCTACATCCCAGCTGTGTTCCACACCTTGTTAGAAAGCACTTTTAACAACATTATGTACAAGCTTATTGACAGTTAGCCTGGTAGACCATAAGTAAGAAAATCGAGACAGCCCGCATAGTAGCTCAGGATAAAGTATTAGTTTCCAAGCCAAATAAGTAAACGGATATAAAGCAGCTGGTGAAAGAATGATTGAATCAAATACTTTTGGGGTAGTGAGTAAGGGTTTGAAAAGCAGTATTCGAATAGTGACGTACATAATAAAAACGGAAAGCCGATAGGAAACAAATAAGAAGTGATACGCATTGCGTTATTGATGATAGTGTTTCTTATGAACAGGTCCTCAGTGTTCCAGATTTCCCACCCGAGTAATTTCTGGTCACATTAAGTTTTATCGAGTCGTGGTCCGAAACTACCTCAAGGCCCAATGTGTGTGACACCATTCATGGTTGGGCAACATGTTGTAGGGCCAAAAGAGAACTCAAAAGACAGCTGTCTATTTAATAGTTATGAGAGGGGAGTACGAAGTATTTAACAAAAGAATAACAATTAAAAGATGTAGCGTTGAGACTAGGAACTATAAAATCTGAACTACAGAGGTTATAAGGGAATGAAACATTGTTAAGTGATGTGGTCACAGGCTAGCAAATGATTAGTTAGTGTCAAGGTTAGGTGTTGGATGGATCATTGCGAAATTCACACTGTAGCGGTAGATAATTCCCCAAAATCAATAGCTCATTAAGTGTTCGACATTGGATGCTGACCACGTTGTTTAAGTGGACTTGTTTAACTGAAGGCTTTCGGTCATGCATCCGTACCAGGTCACGTTTCAACTCGGCGTGGGACACTGCTCCTACGTTCATTAGCCAGCTTATAGTAAAGGTTCCTCGATATATTGGTAACGTATCAAATATATCTTTTCTACCTCTCCTCGTCTGACTTCTGGTTTCTATTCGACTGGGAACGAACGACTATAGAAGATACTACTGGTTGCTAGTTGCAAAACTAGAACATCCGTTGTATCCTTCAACATTTACTTAGGTACGTTTTGACGGGGATGTAGAAAACATCAAAATGATTCATCGGACAACTTTCTCCTCCGTTTTTATACATATCTCATTTCTTCGTACTATCTCTCAGCAAGCAACGAGCCTTCAGGCTAGGTAGGAACTTTAGATACTTCACCTTATGGAGAGGTTCACTCACTGTGAAATTCTAGTCATCTCGTCAAACCTCATACTACATGTACAATGAGAAAGTATCCATCCATTTTCAATATCCAATAAAAGCTCAACATCTGGCATTTGAGAGCATCTTTAGGTTCATTAAGAAAGTAAACGCTCAATAAAACATCCTGATTCCCGCAATTGATTTTGTTTCAGTCTTCTGTGTGCGTCGCAAAAGTCCTAGACAAGAGACGCAAATACTGAAAAAATATGGAGCTAGAATAGAAGTCCTCAGTTTAAAGTATGCTTTATATACATTAATCACACACTAAAACTAATGCAAAATACCTGATATTGATTATCACCGCACGCGTAGTGAGCATAGAAAACAGATGCATAATGTCTGTAATATTTAGCCATTGACAGGTGTAGATTTACCCTGAGGATACTTCATGTGTTGAAGGAGTGTTAGGTGCAGATAATGAGAGAATCATGAGGAGAAAATAACAAAATCACAAGTGAGCTAACGACTCAGCAAACATATGGAATATGCCATTCATTATTGATCGAAACAACCGATAGCAACTTGAAGTAACACAAGCATGAGATCGATGTACTCTGATGAAAGTAATTAGAAGTTATTACAAAAAGTTACAAATTTGTTGCATTCTAACAATACGCGCACTTTTCGAACGGGAAGTTTAGTCCTAACGTGATTTACATTTCTCAAACTTTTGCTGTGTTCTTACGCAACAAAAGTACCATTTCCGATCTTAAAGAATCTATTCTGAGCTATGCGTCCGGTAGATTACTTCTTTTTTTGTGTTTCACTCAACTTAATAGTTAATTGTGGTTTCGCCACAGCTCACCATCGGTTGTTTCATAGTTTTCACGTAAAGACTAGCTTTAGCTTATCGTTAACTGTCTTTATACATTTTCGCCAGTTTTTGTTTACTGTGTGTTTTTTTAACGGTCCTAAATTTACTGCTTGTATTTTTAAGACAGTCTAAATCATTAGCCATGAAAAATTCATGCAAAAGACCTGGGTGCCGTTTCGCTGTTACATCTGGTATGCAATGTGACAACTGCAAAGGTTGGTTCCACGAAGCATGTACAGATCTAACAGCGGCAGCGTATAACAGACTCAGCAAGTCTGATCATAGGTGGTTATGTGTTACCTGCAACACTGATACCGTAGTTATGTTGGCTACCATCATTACTTTACTGACAGGTCTGAGAGATAAGTTGTCTAAGAATTTGGCAAATGATAGTATCATGACGGGTAACAAAACTGGAACGCATAGGGCAAACAAGAAAAAGGATATTGACAGGTCGGTTATCGACGGTGCTGTTAACAGCACGAGTGGTGATGTGCTGAAACTCAGCACCATCTTAACATCGACTGTCATCGACTCCCTCAGTAAACTTGGGTCCCCCAGGGAAGAGTCCTTGAATCAGACAGTGGTTCCCGAAAATCCTGTAGGTGGTTGGACTCACGTTAGCAGGAGTAAAAAGGCCCAAGCGTCCCCGCCGAAACTGAACATCTCAAGTACCGTGCGGAAATCAATTGATGCTTTGGCCGCACAGTCTAGCCCCAAGACTGTCCGCCCGGTTATCACTGATCCCAGGAATCAAAAACGCGCTTCGACATCCAAACAACAAGATACCAAACCTAGACGCCCTGGAAAACCTGGGAAATCAATTACGGTTCGTGACGACTGTGTCATAATCATGAACCTTATTGACAACCCTGACCTTCCTCTCAGTTTGCAAGACAAAAATGATAGGATGCTCTGGGGAGAATTAAACAAGAGGCTTGAACTCCCTAGAATAGAGCCTTTGACCGTCACACGGCTCACTCGGGGGAAGGACTCTAACCACCTAAACCACCCGAGGCTATTTTGTGTTATACTTAGGAATGCCTCCGACGTAGAGGACGTCCTGCTAGCCAGTCACTTACTGAAATCCGATGGGAACGTAAGAATACTGCCCGACATACCGTATTGTGAACGAAATCTCATCCGGAACATCCATAAGGAATCTCGCGAGGCGTTTTTCCGTGGACGAAATATCATTGTGCAAGGTGTACCGGAAAATATGGACCCAACTCAAGCAAACTCTGGTATTCGGAAATGGAAATTCATTAAGCATTCCTTAAAACTCAGGAACATATTGACCCAACAGGTAATGCGACTAGTCAAGAGAGACGGAGACTCTAGGCCCCGGCTATTGAAGATAAACTTCCCCTCCTCCCACATGGCGGCTGCAACTCTGGAAGCATTTCGTGCCAATAGACGTCGGTTGCCAACTGGCATCCATATGCATTCGGATAGGCCCCACGACAGCAGGATCAAGCACAGGCGAAATCTGGAGCTGACAATTCCACTCGTGGACTGTCTTGATCGTAAAAAAAACGTGTTAAGGACAGGGCTACCAACTCGGTAAACATCGTATAGGTAGGCTACCTGTCAACTCACGCACGGCTCATATAGACAAACAGGAAGAAGCTCACGCGTTCCAAATTGAAAGCATAAACTGCCTATACACGAACGCCGCGAGCTTGCCAAATGAAATGGATGAGCTACGTGAACTTAGCAACGCTAATGATGCTCACCTGATAGGAATATCCGAAACTTGGATAACGTCTCAGTTTACGGACCAGGAGCTAGCAATAACTGGAATGTCTTTATTTCGCAACGACAGAAAAACAGGAATGGGGGTTGGGGTAGCACTATACATACGGTCATGCCTGGATGTTCACCAACTTTACAACCAAGAGTTTCTCAATCTTGATGAGTCAGTATGGTGCTCAGTAAGATTGTCTACCACCTCGAGGTGTCTAGTTGGGGTCATCTACAGGAAGCCCATTGCCGACATCGAGTATGACAAACGTCTGCTGGAAGGATTAACTCGCTCTACGCGTCTCGGATTCTCTCAAATCCTGATTCTAGGGGACTTCAATCTTCCTAGAATAAACTTCGTGGAACAAACATACATTGGAGGTGACAACTCTACTGAAGCTCTGTTCTTCCATCTCATCGGTGACCTGGGATTACTCGAAAATGTGAAGTCAGCAACTCGTTGGAGAAACAGTCAGACGCTGTCGCGCTTAGACTGGGTATTCACAAATAAACAATTCCTAATTGACGACCTCTCAATCCTGGCTCCCCTGGGGAAAAAGTGATCACGTCGTCTTATCATTCAGCTTTGTCAGCAAAACGGAGCTAAGATATCCTACTAGCAACAAGCGCTGGAACTTCAAACGGTTGAATGTGTTAGCTTTACAGGACTATCTACAACAGGTGGATTGGGATGTTCACCCTCAACTTGAAGTGGATGCTCATTGGGATTTTTTACTGTACACGATCTTATGTGCTACTGAGCATTCAGTTCCTCAAATGGTCCCAAAAAGCTACAAACAACCTCCAATCATCAAGAACCGCAATCGTCGTTTGCTAAGCCGCAAAAGGCACTGTTGGGTCGAATATAAACGAACCGACAATAACGACGCGTACAGGCAATATAAACGCATAGGGAACATATGTTCAAAGGCAATAAGAGAAGACAGGCTTCAGTTCTAGACCAAGCTTATCGATAAATTCGTCTCCAATCCGAAGAGCTTATTCAGTTACGCAGCTTCTCTTCGACAAGGCAAAACTGGAGTTTCCCAACTGTTTGGTCCTAATGGCCCGACCAATAACGACGGTGATGCCGCCAACCTTTTGGCTGAACAATACTCCCAGACATTCCAGCTGACCCACATCAACTATACTGACGAAAGCTTCACCTGCACCTGTACAGGACTTTCCGAAGTGGATCTGAGTGCTGACCTGGTGCTCCGTAAACTGCAACACCTAGGAAAAGACACTTCTCCTGGTCCGGATATGGTTCATTCCGCTGTTTTGAGGGAAGCAGCTTCAATCCTGGCGACACCACTTAGCGTGATGTTTGCACCCTCGCTAAGCAGAGGCAAACTACCGGAAATTTGGAAGCTGGCCCACATCACACCAATTTTCAAAGGAGGTCGACGCAGTGAACCCTCAAGCTACCGACCAGTGGCCCTTCTCTCCATACCTTCCAAAATTATGGAATCCCTGATATACGACGGTATACTAGAATACTTATCATCCTCAAAGTTCTTCTCACCTCAACAGCATGGTTTCAGAAAAAGTCATTCTTGTATGACCAACCTGCTGACTGCGGTGGATAGATGGACAACCATCCTTGATCGCAAGGGGAAGGTTGACGTCATTTACCTGGACTTCTCAAAAGCTTTTGATAGGGTCAACCACGTATTTCTTATCAAGAAGCTTAGACGATTGGGTATAAAACCCCTTTTGATTGACTGGCTGTCTTCATATTTAGAAAACTGACACTTTAAGGTCAGGGTTAACTTAACTCTCTCTCGGGCTATGGAATGTCCTAGTGGGGTCCCCCCAGGGCTCAATACTAGGACCTCTTCTCTTCTTGATTTACATTAACGATCTTCCTCAACAAGTTTCATCTGACTTATTGCTTTTTGCTGATGATGTGAAACTTTGGAGAGAGATACGTAATCATAATGATATACTGGTTCTTCAGGAGGATGTGACCCGACTTCAAAGTTGGGCAGACGACAACGGACTTACCTTCAACACTTCAAAGTGCAAAGTAGTCCATCTGCGACATGTTGCAGACTATAGTTATAACTTAGGTAACTCCCTTCTAGAAGTTTGCCAAGTCGAAAAAAATTTAGGAGTGTTGGTACCCTATGACTTGAAATCGTATGCGAACTGTGACAAAAACGCCTCTCAAGCAAACCTTGCACTGGTAACATTAAAGAGCATTTTTGGCCAGTTTGACGGTAGAACCTTCCACATAATCTTCAACAGTTTTATTCGTCCCCATTTAGAGTACGGAAACATAGTATTTCCTCCCTCCCTCCAAAAGGATAAGGACACTCTGGAACGTATTCAACGTCGAGCCACGAAATCAGTTCGGGGACTCAAATTCAAACCTTATGAAGAGCGCCTCCAATCACTTAACCTTTACCCGTTAGAGTACAGGCGTCTTAGAGGTGACCTTCTTATTACTTACAGTATTCTTAATACTTCTGGTCATTCCCTTAAACACCTTCTTAAGCTTAGTCATAACACTAACCTAAGAGGTAACACCCAGAAATTGGAGACCCTACATAGCAGAACAGACTGCAGACACAACTTCTACTCCGTTAGAGTTGTCAAGTGCTGGAATTCGCTGCCGACTGAGCTAGTCTAAGCGACCTTCCAGGAGTCCTTTAAGAGGAAACTTGACTTATTCTTAAGGACTAAGGATAACATATTATTATGATTTACCAAATTCTTTTTTTTCCTCTATTGTCGTTCATATACCTAGGTTTTTGCCTGGAGGTATTGGTGATCCACTGCTACTAGACACGGAAGCCCGTTAAGCGAAAGCTTCTTCTATTCCGTCCTCAACCATTTGAATTCTTCTAATGTATACTTTCCGCCGTCGATCAAGGTCGTTAGGGACAAAGAGGTAAATTTAACTAGGCAAAATCTATGTAGACTATTGTCTTGCTTTTTTTATGCGTAAGTATTTTATGCTAATAAACTCCATGGAATAAACCATATGATACTAATTGATATGCATAATGGCGAAAATCTCACGCCTTTGTAAAAACGTGCTCATGAAGACTTGGGTTCATAATAATTTTGCAATAGAACCTCAGTACTCAGAAATGTTTGTCCCAGAAAACTATGAACCACTTTATAATCTGGCAAGACATTGGACGACGAAACTGATCAAAACTATCCAGATTGGTATATGTATCCATAAATATATGACCTCAGCTGTGTTCGATCAAGAATTTGATGACTCGTCAGCGATGAGAAACTCAATAGCCGAGTTCGGGCAGCAAAATAATCTCGGCGAGGTTAAAATTTATGAACAAGTCAATCACGTACAAGATAACAGGCCTCGGGTCTTAGCGCGAAATTCACTCATCCATTTGACTAACTACAGTTTTGGCATAGTCTCACCATAATTTCATATACCGCTATTCTTACTGGCTCATGTGTCTGTACTTCTAGATTTAGTCACCGAAGAACCAATACTTAGCATATTTCACTGTTACTAGTGCAATTACTGGTTTTCGATCGGCTAGGTGTATTTCTAAACCTTAAAATCTAGTCTGTACATTTACAATCCAATTGAAGTTCGAGTAGTGTTTCAGACCAAAATTGCAGTTAATCTCACCGTGATCTATTTTTCATCTGACTAATGACTTATACGTAGTTACTTCAGGAAGCCTAATGGGATGCTCAATTTATGTGGGATCATTGGGAACGCTACCCTTCTAAAATATTTAAGAAAGCACTTATCTGTCTTTTGAACTACTTTCACTGACATACATCACAAGTAACACTAATGAAGAGCATACACTGGATACACAGTTAACTATCATGCCCTAACTTTAGTGTACGATGAAGCACATCAGTTTTTAATATACATTCAGCATTCTGATATCTTTGTACTACGGTCACAGTAATTTACAAAAAGCCTAGTCAGCCTGTATGTTTTTGCGGTATTGCAATCAAGCTATTCAGATGAACCGCACACTAGTTAGTAGTATGAGCTAGTTCTAAGTCTATAAAGTACTTACTCTCCTTTGAATTGCAAATTTATAGAAAACCAACAAGTTCCAACTGTTACCATGGGAGACTTACGTATACTGTAAGAGGGTACTCTATTCAGGGCTGCTCATTCTTTTCTTGGTTTTCAGATATTAGAAGCATCTTTACTTTTTATTTATTTGTTTAAACACATGAATATCGGTGCAAGGGGCACCAGATATATGCGCCACACAGAATGATGAGAATGGGAAGAGAAAAGAGGTAAGATGCATACATAAAAAATAAAAAAATAAGAGTAATGATGAGGGAAACCGAAATGTACAACCACTCTTTATGAAGAAAGTAAAAGAAGGTTACAGCAGGATCGCCACTGGCTTCTATTGTGGGCCATATCGGATAACGTCTCTAGCCACTGTGTCGCGCCATCCCTCGGACCCCAGCCAGGGAGTCGTGAAGGACCAACAGAAGCTAGCCCTTTGCAGCTTTTTTTCATACCACGACACCACGTCATACACTGGCCACCTCTCCGCCTTTTCCAACTAGTCCTAGCGTCGGCAAATAATGCACGACGTGGAATTCTCTGGGACGACATTCGTAGAACATGTTCAGGCCATCGAAGTCGGTGTTTCAAGATGGTGACACCAATTGGATTGTCGTCTCTGCACCCAAACACACGATGCCGAGCTTCTGCATTACTAACATGGTGTTGCCGATGGATGTCAGCAATCCTTCGGAGACAACGATAATCGAACACAGAGAGACGTCTAACATCTTCAACTCGGAGAGGCCAGGTTTCACAAGCATAGAGCAAAACTACTCACACTAACGCGTTGTAGATCAGACCTCTTACAGCCAGACTAACATCACGAAGGCGCCAAAGATAGCCCAGATTGGGATAAGCCGCTCTGGCTTTCACTATACTTGCATCGATCTCATCACTCACGCCACCACCAGCACTTATATAGCTACCTAGATACACAAACTTCTCAACTACTTCAATCTGCTCACCACCCAGGGTGAGTATAGGATTAGGATGCTGCCAGTCTCGTAGGAGTACTTTTCGCTTCGAAGGTGCAAAGCACATACCGTACCTGCGGACACCGATTGCCAACTGATTAAGTGCGGATTGCATGGCTTGGGCATTATCGCACAGTAAGACAGTATCATCCGCATACTCAAGGTCGAGAAGTCTTTCTCCAGGCAGCAGATCTACACCGCCATTACTTACATACATCAGAGCTGTTTCTAGAATGTCATCGATAGCAAAGTTGGAGAGAAATGGTGAGATTGGGCAACCCTGCCTAACCCCACTGCTCCAATGGAACAAGGGAGAAAGGTGGTTGTATGCCCTCACTCTGCCTGAGGTGTTTGTATACAGGGCCTTTAAGATGTTAATAAACTTCTCAGGCACACCCTTCTTCAATAGACAATCCCAGAGAACAGTCCTGTCCAACGAATCGAAGGCAGCCCTGATATCAAGAAACACCACGATTATTGGCCTGCGATATGACGGCCGAGAATGGGGAGGGCTCGCCCTCTCTCTCTCTCTCTCGAAATGCTCTCACATGGAGACGCGTATACAGCCTCTACCAGGGAGGTCCTACTCACTGCCTTCTCGTAGTGGGGGTGTTGTTTACGAAATTGAGAGGACAAAAAGCTAACGTCCAGCGTTTTAACCGGGTTGGTGGACACGAAAAGTCCACCTAGGGAAGTTAGAAAACCCTCATTCCAAACCAATGATGTACATGGGCTTCAGTATCCTGAGGGAACAAATGGCGTATGAACCAATCGTCGGGCACCGGTTTCCATGGGACTGCATGTCCTCACGATGCTCCACTGCCTTATGGATCAGACCTTCACGTAGAAGGCTCCGAGTGTGTCCCTCTAGGAAAACCACTTGCTTCGGTCTAAACACCCGGGAAGCACCATAGCCCTCACACAAATAAATGAAATGACAATTGTGTGGCGCATTTATATCTGGCGCCCCCTTGTACCAATATTTATGTGTGCAAATAATAATTATGTCAGCGTAAATTTTTGGAAGGTTATATGGGCCGTTTATTTCTATACTACCGCCTCCTGCGATAGTTTCGGTCAGTTATTCGTACAAACTATCTAACTGATTTCTCTAGAAGTAACCTCAGGTTTTAATCATAGGCAACTGCGTGCGTACTTCAATCAAGCTCCTCACATTTTTAACAATTATGTGGTTAGTTTTGGCAAATCATACAAACTGTTTTATTAGTTACTTCATCAGAGTCACAGATAAACTTAACTGGCAGTCATGAAATTAGTTCATAATTCCTCCTCGTAGAGAGACAAATCGGTAATGTTTGTGAAACGACCTATAGTCGGATGAATGCAGTATCTAGCTGGTGTGTCGAAATACTTAAGGGTATAATTGACTGCAATTCAAAAATCGTATCAAGTAACCTATCTTAAGAAGTTATGACTGACACTCCATGGAGCGACATACTTGTGGACTGTTGTCATAACAATATCTCCACCAACAAACCTGAAAACTATACGGCCACACCTAACGTATGAATAGAAATAGACAAAATTCGAACAGCTCGAAACTCATGGTGATCCGTGATCCCCGCAAAAAATACTAGATAGGGAGACATTATAGCCACCTCTTAGTATTTGCTTTTGTAGTTAGTTCTGGAGGTACTGTGCGTCACTGTCTTTATTCTTGTTTCAGCCTAACAATACACAAAGTTAATCCTGGAAATCTACAAAAAATAAAATGCAAGGCTATGCTTCTTATGCTGGAGGCCCAGTTGGGCTTGGTAACTCGCCTGTTGTTTTATATTTTTAATCAGGTGATCCTAACAGTAAGTATATTTCGAGTACAGAACGCAGCAACGTAATTTCGAAATTCGTCCAGGAGAAACTTATCAGTGAACTATGTGTAGACGAGTGGAAAGATTGGCGAAAGTGCATACGAGGAAAACGAGGCGAGTGGTTTGGTACTTGGAATTGTAAACCCAAATATTTGATATTTGAACAGTGTCAGATGAGGTAAGATAATTTTACCTAGAAAAAAATATACATTGTCGCTCAAACAAATAAAACTGAGTTTGACCACTTATATCGTAAGCCATCTTAATGATTTGCACAATGAGTCATTTAAATACACTTCTTTTTTCTTCAGGTACCTTCAAGACCTAGAACAACTAAAAAAATTTGAAGAGGAATACTTAAGCTTGCGTACTGAATATCGAAAAACTGGTGTGGGCCGCGCTTTCATGACGAAAGAACGGATACGAGAACTGTGCGAGTTGTAAATACCCCCTCTTGTAATTGTAGCACACTTCAGTTCGTAAATATATATATATCTATGATTATGTGTATTTATCCAAATGTCAATTTGAAAAAGAGTAATACGAGAGGAAGATGAACATAAGCTTTCATGATTTATAATAACATAAGTAAACGTAATTAATGCAAATCATGCGGGAATTTCCAGTTTTAAATCCGGAGTTAAACAACAGTGAAATGCTTTACAATCCCTAATGGCAAAAATTAATTGAACTGACGCGAGACGAATGATACTGACAAAAAGTTTAACATGAGGAAGGAAATCACATACAAAACACCAAAATGGTGATTTCTTTTGTAAATGAAACAAGTTAGACGAAGATAGGAGGTCATCGACATAATGCATAGTAAGATAACTTAGTGATTAGAAGGTTTCCAGACGCAGATTTCGCGCGCTAGCACGTAAAAATAAAGAATAGAGTAGTCCTATTGATTGGAATAACTTTCCACTTCTATGAATGCTAGTATTTTGTTTTATTATTGGGGGGTAGTGCCGAACATTGAGGCTTCCCGACGACGCCTGTGAGAAGCTTCATGCTTCAATGGTTGTTTCTGACTCTGAGGGCTTGGTGCGGAGTGTTGCACTGGAGGAGGTAAAGCTGATGGTGCAGGAGCTGCTTCTTGTTTCCTATGGAAGGAAAACATTGTGTAAAATATACAATAATTTATTAACCAATTATAAACATCTTTTCATACTCAACATGTCAGTTTTATACCAGCGAGGTCACCTTTCATATACTTAGTGTGGTATATATCTCAAGGACTCACTCATCTGTAAGTGTCATTAACCCACTTAGAATGAATATAATCGGTAAGGATTATAGGCTACATATCAATGAATTGATAATTTGGATGACTTCTAAAGTAAGCATGGTCCTGGAAATTAAGCAAATACATGGAGTATGTTTCCTTAGGACATACTGTTAAAGGAGTTGATATTCAGAAGGAAAGGGTTCCTATAGTACTTATCTTTAGTCGCTTTTTTGCACATAAATTTGCGTTTTAAGGATAAATAGGTAAATATTTCACTGGTGAGATAAGCGAGGCGATCAAAATATACAATTACTTTGACTTTCAATCACAAACTAGGTATTTCTGAAGAACAGCACTACAGCAACAGTCCTCGTTTGAGTGAATTTTTACCAGGTGGAATTGTTTTCTGTGTATCTCGGATTGATAAGTGTTTCTCATCGCTAAAAGGTCAAGAGAAAACCGATACCTCCAAGATATGAAAAAATCAGATGAAATCTGCAGATCCTAATGATTTGAAACCTTGAGTGACATAGCTCACAATCGTTCTGAATGGCGAAGGTGCATCCACTTTGTCTTTTTCGAAGACCTGAGTCCCAAATACGGAAGCTTGAACCAATGTACATGTCAGAATCTACGTTGCATATGACCGACTGTTAAACCCTAACATACATTATTTGACGTAAAGCTTTTCAATGGCACCTCATAAACCGTGATTTAGCCGTGGTTGGTTAACCAAAAAACCTTCAGTAGGGCAGTGAACGCGTCTAGTACACCTTTTTAGTGAGACCAATAACGCTTTTGCTTTACTAATAAACTATCTGACTAGAACTATGTTGCAAACTATGGCCCGAAAACCTTACATACCATAGGATATATCGGGCAACAGTTTTCGTAGAGCAACTATTTACTTTGGATAAGTTAAAATGTTTCGATAGGAACGAGCTGTGAGCAGTGATTAAATTAACGTAAGACATGATTTACACTACGTGAATCAAAAGTGATTTAAATACTCATTGTACATATGTACTCTCATTTTTAAGCGTTTGTAGTACATATTGTTCGTCTCCTTCATTTTAGATTGCCTTGTGAGGGCTGTGATATTTCCCAACTGTTTAACAATGAAATGAAGCAACAAAAGAGAGCGCTTAAGTCTGATTTAACTTATGAGTCTGCTTTTCACTTGTAATGAATTAAATACGGTTGTATTGCAGGAACTTAGCAATCAAATCAAAATCTTGGGTGATGCATATCGACTGTAAATGCTACATTGACGTGGTGGCCGGTACCGCCTACTGTAATGACCCAATCGAGCTACGGTGGCTGGAATACTTATTCCCTTAAGTTTTACTTTTCCAAGTGGGTCGATTGAGTAGAATTAAAAACGAAAGCATAGTATTAATTTCTGAGGTCATACTGCCAACTGTACTGTGATTCTAATAGGGTATTTCTCATGAATGACCAACATCTTTAGCTATAATGCCTTCTCAAAATGGAAGAGCGGTTAGAAAAGGTCATGTTTAAAATAGTGCACGATACACCATTTTTAGCGTGGTCTGGAAACTACCGATCTAATACATCAAAAACTAATCATGAATAGGTCGTGTACAACTGACCTCAGTCATCTGTTTCTTGAGCGTTGGAGTCGTGGTTTTAGGACCTGTCAGACCACTACTACTAGCCTAGTCTTCCCAGGTGTCAAAAAATAACCTTTTACAGTATTTGAGTCCGGGAAGTGATAAGTGGCCCTATACTTCAAGCTTATTTTGTTTATACTGAAATCTATTATTCACTGCTCATCTTTTTTCTGTTCCCGGTATCGCAAGTCCTCATTTAGCTTTGACTTCCACGTGTGTCACTAATGTGAAAGAAATCCTATTTCTGGTCAGTAACTATGGATTAGGTAATCATTTAGTCTTAGCAAGTACCAATTATCATAAGGAGAGACACTATTTAACCAGGTGACCCCCCAAGATAGACAAAAATAGATTGCCTTGCTACCAGCTACCATTTGGGTGTGTATGTGTCTGACAGACGACCGCGTCTTATACAACGTGCATTTTGATGCGTTTTACTGGATAAAATACAGAGCTAATACTACTAGTTTAAACCAAAAGTTAAGGAAAAAAACAAACTTTAGAGGCTTTTACTGAATTGATGAAAAACGACTTCAACTTAAACTGACAAAAAGTATATGCAGCGATCACGGACAATTGTTGGCAAAAAAGCAAATCAGATTGAGGATTCAATAGCAATGAGTAACACTAAGTACTATAATATCAGACGTGTGTGAGACTATTTCAGAAAAAGACAATGGTACTTCACTGCTCAGATATTTTAACCGACTTTCAGTCTTTCTCAAGTTACCTATTACTTTCAAACACTCTAACACAAGTCGCCCAAATATTTACGAAGTTTAAAAAGATCATATTTAAATCTAAATGAAGTAGCGCAGTATGATCTACTAGGCTAACACCAAATATCTTTAAAGATAACGGACCACTTCCATCAGTTGGTTGGCTGCGACACACTAGAGAGAGTCTAGGAATGGGATCTAGTCTTATCTGACTGGTCTCTATCAGTGATTGTCTCAGTCTATAAAAAATATTGGGATTCTCATGTGGTAACTTTAAAGAAATCAGTTAAACTAATTAAGTGTTTAAAATATCAGTTCCTACAATAATTCGACACGTAAGTGGAATTTCGGAGCAAACATGTTTCCGACCTGGACGTAGATGTATTGCCCGAAAATTTGACCTCCACGAGGCTTTAAAAGAGATAGAGACATACTGGTACCCGACCGATTCATATTCTGACTAAAGAGCAGTGTCTGCCACTAGATGGCATATACGAGAAAGGCAAATAAACCTCGTGAAAACTTTACTTGGATACTAATAGTTAAGTTAGACAATCCCTCATAAGTACCTTCTTTTTAACCATATTTTCGATATTTATATTATACTACTATTACTTAGACTCTTCAGTTGTTTGTTGATTTCACAGAATCTTGCTGATGTGGTATAACAGCTTGTGCTAAAATACTTTTCTGCCAGACTCTAAATTGATTGTCACAGACTGATTCATACAATTTTGAGAATCACTATGAAAAGTGAAAAACTGCAATCGATGACACCGTTGACAAAGCCTAATCAATATGAGAAGATGGATAGGATAGAAAAGTTTTTTGTATAGACCCCATTAACGGGTAATTCATGATACAAAACAACACCGCTCTCATTTTACACATGAATAAGAAAACTGATAGCTTTCCCGCGAAGCGGATAAAATAACCGTTTTATTGAATGTTTCTATGTTTAATCAACATCCATTTATACTAGCATATGTATTGTGTTACCATGAATCAGATGAAACTCCGAAACCGCAATCACTTATCCCTTAGCCTTAAATCAATATCATTTCACTTTGTATTTGCGTAAATTCAACGAATCAGCGAAGGAACATAAGTTTACTGTAATCCATAAAACAAAATATAGATATTATCGGTCGGAAGAACAATGCAAATTTCGGGAACCTGGAATCCATCGACAATTTTTAAAAAATACTGATAAAGACTGGAATCAAAATTACGTTGTATGCAAACACATTATCACACAAGAATAAGATATTGTTGGTGTGAACTGATGGTTAAAGCGTTCGACTTCCAGACACCAAGTCCCGGTCTCGAACCCCTCTCCATTTATTTTGTTTGGGCAACCGGGTAGCATTATCAGTCCTCACACTTAAAATGTGACTCATACCCAACTATCTTATGAATGAGTTAATTAATTAATTACCACATAAAATAAAGTGATCAATAGACTCATAGAAGTTGTTTACATCATGTGTTACTCGATAATACGGAGAACATACACCGTTCAAACAACTCATAATAAATTGAGAAGAAATACCTAAACTTTGCACACTGACTCATACTTTTGACACCAACCATGTGAAAGTCAGAAATGACTTTATAAACAAAAATCCATACAACTACCTTACGGGGTGAAGGTATAGTATACTGGCGACCTGGAGTTAAGATAACGTTTCATGTATTTCGCTAGAAATTTAAAGTGCAGTGGTGGATAACTTGTATGTTATTATTGACGGAGGCAAAATAAGTAATATTCGGTTCTTAAAAATACCTATTATCCAACCGAAAAAGTGAATTTTAGGTGGTGCTTAAGCTAAATTACAAAACATATCTGCTTCTAAGACAGATTGTGTGTTGAAGTACTTGATGTGATTCAGTGAGTAGTTACGTGTTTAGTGAAACCAAATAGTATTCTTCCACTCTAAGCTTGTAAACAGAAGGATAACAAAACATTGAGCCATACCTGATGTCGGTTGATGAAAACCATGAATTTTATTTGTAAACCCTAGCTTACAACATTAACCCGACACCTAATACGTAAACATAGCCATTTCCTTTTACTATAACCAATAATTCGACACGTGAAGACTGATTATTTAGATTAAGGTCACTATACTACTGTATTTTATCTTTTGTTGTTGATTGTTTTGTAATTAGGCACAGTTTCTTGATCGGCTGATAAGTCGTTTAAGTTCGTCAGTATCGTATATTCTCACCCCTATTGTCTTAAAAACCCACTAAGCATCAATCTCAAATAAATTTTCATTGTTTGGATGATACAGAGAATTTCTCGCAGCAGACATGACAAGCTCAGGAAACATTAAGAAACATCACAAAAAAGAAAAGTCACATGTAGAGTTTCTGGTTGGCTGACTACTACACTGCTACCATGCTTAGTAGCATTCCAGAATTTTCAGGAAAACCCAAGGACTTCTAGAATACTATAAAAACCCTATGTTTTCTGTACATAAATGAACCTTTGGAGTAAAGTACTCGCATATTTCGCGCCTTTTCTCTCGTGTTTAAGTCGCTGGGTAGACTTAGCTTGAGGGTTACGAGACTAGCTTAGGATCCGAGTATAGCGTTCAATTAACAAAACTTACCACAATAATAGTCGCATAATGAACGGATACTGAATAGAATAAACAAACAATTTAACAATATGCACCTTAGAAAATGTAAAACGATTCCCAGATGTTTATTATTGGTTAAGGGTCAGGATCCTTAATATTGACAGAATAAAGACTGAATATCAGCTACATAAAGTATATAAAAATGAGAAGTAGGAGAGATATATGTGGAACAGGTTTGAGCAGAGTGATGATTATCTGTTATTGCGAATCGGGAAACAGAAATCTTATGTTCTTACTAATATGCAGTCAATGACAGGACAAAACAATCATATATGATATTACTCCACGTAATCAAAAGAACCGACCGATAAGTCAACACCATGGTAAACATACACAACACTTTGGTAAGCACTTAGCAAAAAAATCCATTATCATAGTCAAACGGATAAGTGAAAACAACTTACTTCCCGCCAAATATATACCCTGTATAAAATGAATTGACAAAAAGTAATCATGAAAACTGGGAAAAGGGTGTGACAATCTTAACAGATTACTAGAAATCTCTTAGCTAAATGTGCAAAAAATAATCTGAAAGCACTATACCAAAAGTTAAAGAGTAGAATGTAGAAACGTCTGAAGATGATACTGATTTGTGAGTTGTTTTTCTAGGTTATAGACATTTTTAACTATTGCATACATGAGTTAATTTCGACTCAAAAAATGTGGATAGTCAGATAATACAATTGATGGTTTTCAGATAATAAACAGCCAGCCAGAATTTTATCAACCTATTAAAAAACCAGTGAACTTTAGACTTTCCAGAAAAACAACTTTTCCGGTCCAACTGTTCTAAACTAGCCAAAAAATGACATCTACCAATGAATGGATATTAGAACAGAATTACTGGTGAGATCAATGAAGTTGAATAAATTTATCATCATAATACGGTACGTAATAAAAAATGAACGAGATATAGAGAGTGGAACAAGAACGTTTTTTCTGATTGATCTAATCTATAGTACTTGCCTTAAAAATCAACCTTTGTGTGAAGACAGGTATGTCTACTGGATCATAGAAAATACCACGTATTACTTAGAAATATCCATATAAGATAACGCCCCATGTACCAAACACCTAAGAATCTCGATCACTTTTAATTGGAAACTTCATGTCTGAAGAGGGGCCGTAGAGACAAAACGGATGCTAAAGCAAGCAGAAGGAACCTCTATTTAACCAAAAAGCGAAGGATGCTAGTGAGGAAATTCTAGATCCACTCAAGTATCATGACATTAAGAGTAACGGATCGATAAAGTAGGGTGGCGATTTATCTAAACATATTTTGTTATACAATTTGCCGATCCAATTGTTGCTAAGAGCGCAGTTTTTTAACTGAACGATACTATTAAGAACAGTCTACACTAACTAGAATCCCACAAATATCTAAAAGTCTTGTGATCGATGTAATTACGTGATTAAAAGTCATTTTGAAGCGAGGCTAAATACATGTCGTATTGATCGGTTACATCATGCTAAAAGCGAATTTCTTTACGGTTAATAGGCGTTATTCTGTGGAACCCGTTGGTTTTATTTAGCATAAAATGAGAACATTTTTTCAAAGTTTTTGCTGAGAACAGGCGGTTATATCGGCTCTATTGAGTTGACAGTCCATGAAGACATTGGTCGCTATACTGAGCCATGTAGTCAGGTGCGGACTACCTGGTTGGGGTCCTCGTGGTTATCTTAGTCAGTCGTAAGACTTTGGGTGACATAGATCGGAATCGTTCGCAGTGGCACAGGTGCATTTACAAATTGTTTTAGTTTAGATCCTACCTAAATTTCTGAATTCCCTATAAATTCATTTTCTCATTCTTTACTTCACTACGTTATATTTTCTCGAATTATATGTTTTATGCCTAATCTTTCCTATTACCACCAATACTGTTAATACCTCTACTGCTCTGGGATAAACCCTGACAATTTCATTTCAGTGTGCCAATGGAGTGTGGAAACTTGAACTGATGTATATATGTACTAGGCCCAACTTTTTGATTGACTAAATGCATATGTCAGCAATAAGTTCGGTTTAACAGGAACATGAATCACTGTGGATAAAAGCAAAATTTACGATAAAAATGACTGAGTTTAATGCACCTTATTCATGTATCTATAGAAAAATGAAGCTTATGAAACTTATGTGGACATATAACTCACCAAATAACACTCACATTTTAAAAGCAGGACACAACATCAACGACATAAAGTGCCACAACATTCTAATTAACAACAAATGCAAGAAATAACAAGGTATACACGTTAAAAACTTTAAAACCGTAAAATTTTACAGCGATGAATGATATAGAGTTTACAAACAGACACCTGCAAACCCAGAAATTATATAAAATACTCTCTCTTGAATAGTTAAGCAAGGTCTCTTGAGTATAAACAAGAATTAAACTTTTCAGTCTATAAAATGTAGCGATTCTATAAATAACTTTTTATAAATAAAACTGAAGTAAATTCATTTGTTCAATGCAAGCACTTCGTTCAAAGTGGAATTATTGTTGACGTAAACACTTATTTTAGTAAATGTTGGTTTGACCGATCACAGAGCAGCATATGAACCATACACAGAATATGAAATACAACAACAACAACGGATGAAACATGCAATAAAATAAATTTACATATTAACAACAAATACTTACATCCTAGTGCTATTATGAGTACTAATACAACGGCACCTATGATTATATTCATCTGAAAATAAACAAGATATTATTTAGTAATATGAATCTCAAGAATGAAAATCTTAGTGGTCGTTTTAATTGTTCTGTAAAGATATACAATGCTCTAGAACAATTGACGGTTATTTAACTCGTAAAGGCCATACACTACGCATAGATGACTACAGTTCACGAATGTGAATCAGATCAGAGTCAGTCATATGAGTTACCGACTTAGTCAATTACCGAATAGGTCAAAAAGGCTGATTACTGACTAAATCCCAATAATAAAAAGGGGTTAACTCTAACCCTAAAAATACTTATTGATTGAACTTATACTGTCTGGTCTAATATTAATTTATTAACATTAGGATCTATTAAAGCCGGGAACTACTGCAAAGAATGTGGATGACGGACTCGATTATTCACGAAACAGTTTAGAGGAGTAATGAGGTTTAAAGAGGCACTAAAATTTCACTTTAAGTCAGATTTCGAAGTTCAACTGAGAAGTGATCTATATAGGCTTGGTTTGAATTCCACTCCAACTTGTTGTTTAATCATTTTAGAAACCAATACCAATAAAAGTGACCCAAAAATGCAGCGTTAACTACAACATTGTGAAGTACAACAAATATTTCTGTAAACGACTACATGATTGGCTGAGACCTACCGCGGCACAATGATGATCTAAGAATGTTACGCTTGTTTATAAAAGGCGTAACAAGATAATAATTTTGGAAAAGTTATGTAAGCTAAACCTAAATTCTAAACGAAAAGTTTATTGTATCACCTTCAGTATACTATGCAGTCAAAAGAATCGTAAACTCGGTGTGAGCTTTCATGCTAAGATTTTAGTGCCACTGAATAATCCTTCCAGCAGTTGTGTTATGAGGATTCTTAATAACTCCAATAAGACTAACTCCTAATGACAATAGATTATTTCATGTCAGGTATGTGTTGCAAACCAACTTAGTTCCATATTTCAATGCCAGAAATATCTCGGATCTGCCAAAAATGGTTCCACCCTTGGTTTGTTCATTAAATAGCAATGCAACTGAAAACAGCTAAACCTCAGAAGGGTCCTTTACATAAATCACTTAGGTACAATAGCAAATCACTGATTGCTGTTATGCTATTATATCACTCGCGGAAATAGGATGGAATAACTATCAACGTAAAGTATGAGGGTTCATCAATGTTTGTAATTACTAATATCAACAGAAACCATACAAGAAAACCATAAAGGGTTTCCAAATAGCTGGAAATACATACCTTCATATTTTTCCACCAATATTTGTTTTTCAATTTACCTGCACTGGCCTCGAACTGTGATGCGCCTGCCTGCAAAGCATCTGTGAGAATGAAAATCACAATGAACTCCACTCATTAATAAAGAAATATTTCTTGTAACTCCGCATTTTTAAACTGAGAAGACTGACCTAACTCTACATATAAGTTCCCAGGTATTGAGATGGATTACATTTGGATACTGGAATAATGGGAGTTGGGAGCATGTTTATGGATGCGATTTCCATTTAGCTGAATTTCACTTTTAATAATTACCTAAAAGAAGTAGACTTCGACACAACGAACATGTTGTTGCTATTTTTCAGACACAACGATGATCAAACACAGTCATCGGATGCCATATCTGAGAAACACATTCTCCTGAACGCTGAGCATATTTAAGATATTTGTCCCTCCCTAATAAAATCGTGATTCAAGATCGGTCTATGTCAGTGCTTAAACAAATGAGAGGAAGTGAAATGGTTTAATGTGTCAGCAGAGTTCACTGTTTACGCTTTCTTAGGAGTCATGGTGAGTCAAATACAATTTGGTCAGAGATAACTCCCTACATTAAAAGACTTATAAAACGACCACCAGCTTTTTTCAATCAGTTCTGAACATAGTATGCACGTTATATCGCATATATAGGATATTTATCGAACGAATATTAGATAAGCAACTTTTCTAGGCTGAGAAGAATTTCCACCGCTGACCTGAGGGTTGTACCTAAGTCTAAACTTAGAGTATGACGTCCTTGGAATGATGTGAACCAGTAGTCTGAGACTCTGGACGAAATATCCAATTATAACAACTCACGCGCTCCCCCTCACCCATCTTAAATGGTAATCATTTCACTACTCGTCATCATTTTTTTTGTCGAGCCACATATTTATAGTTCACAAAAACAGGTTGAGAAAACCAAAATTTTATTTCTAACTAGCAAGGTATAACTTAGAATCGTAAAATGCAAACACACTAAGTCTATGGTACGGACTCTACCTGCTCGATCATCCAACTGGCTAAGTTTAGCGTCGCGCTCCAGAACTTTCTCCATGTTTACTCGCATGATGTCTACTACTTCATCAACCTGAGCTTGGGTTTGTTGCAGGCGCTTGTTTTGTGGTCGTGGTTGAGGAGTTGCCCCATTAGCAACAGTGGCTCCTGCATCGGCTGACCTAGATAAATAGAAAAGCATTTAATTTATACCGAAAATTTTAGCATGACAGGAGGGCTACAAAAAGATAATTACATCTTCGTAAACAGCTCAAAGATACCGCGTAGTTCTGAGATCCATATACTGATTGAGTTGATGAAACAAAAGCAAATGATTAAAGTAGCACCAACTGAATGAAAGAATCTCACACTAAACGAGCTTTAATGTCTAGTAAAAATCAGTTACTGATGCACAATAGTACTGACCAATGGTATGACTGATTGTGTTTGGTTGTATATGTAACATCCGTTATCTTTGTTACCAAAACCTATTGGTTTCTTTGAGCTCGCTTCTTAATGTGCTGATATGTTTCCAAACCTTTTATCAAATATTCAGTGGTCTAACAACTCCACGGCTTTAGTTCTAGTCAGCTTGGTAGTTATTTGTAGATTAGTATAACCTTAATTTATCTCAGGGCAGTAGGTTTTCTGCAGTCAGTTTCATTTCGGAAAGGACAGGGAACTAGGTAGGTGTTAGTCGTGGCAATGATGGTCTCGCAGTTGGTCCAACTTTCTTTTGAAAGAGTCGACAGATGGAGTTTCAATGACGTGTTGAGGTAATAAATTACACTCGTTAATGATTCGATGGGAAAGTAGATAATCATCTGACAAATAATTTGTTCTGGGATTGTGAACATTTTTGGAGTGTCTTCGTAAATTCTCCGCCTGGGAAGACGAAAAAATGAGGGCATATCAGGCTCAAGTTTATCACTAAGTAATTTGAAAACTGTAATCAAGTCATCTCTAGTTCTTCGATTTGACAACGGGAATAGGTTTAGTTTAGCTAGTCGGCTTAGTTTCTGTTCTCTGAACCTTTTGCAAAAGCTAACAGTCGTTTTTTAGGCAGGGGCTAGCCGCTTGTACTCAGTACCCACGTTTAGGACGCATGAATACTGTATACGAAGTCAAAAAAGTTTTAGCGTCGACATGACTAAATGCCCTACGTATTGACCATAGGGTTCTAAAACTTTTGGCGGCTATTACACGGCAGTGTGCGGTAGTCTTTAAGTATTGGCTAACGGTAAATCCTAAGTTATTTTGTGTCTGGACAACAGGTAGCTCAGTGTTATTCATCATGTATATATCTGCACCTTCATGACCAATATGCATCACAATACACTTGGACGTATTTATCGGCAGCTGCCAAGTTTGGTATCATTCAGATAATTTCTCCAGGTCGTTTAGAAGTTCTGAGCTATCACCCCTACTTCTTATCGCTCTCCATATCTTGACATCGGCAGGCTATAGCAAGACTGATGATCATTCACATACAAGAGGAATAACACTGATCCCAAAACTGTACCCTGAGGCACTCCGCTTAGCACACTTTTCTAGCTAGACAACTTAAAGTTCACCCGTACACTTTGTTAACTCCCAATCAGGAAGTCGTTTATTCACATTATTAGATTGCCTGAAACCTCGGCATTTCTTAACTTATATAACAGGCGGTTGTAAGGGACTTTGTCAAAAGCTTTTCTGAAGTCAATGTAGGCTAAACCAATAGGTAACTTTTGGTCTTTAAATGAGTACCAGCCTTCACAAGCCACTAATAAGTTATTGAGACAGGAATAACCTATCTTAAAACCATTAGGCTTTTCCTATAGATTCCGGTTACCATCGAGATATTTAAATAGCTCCTTCCGAATGAATTTTCTAAAATCTTAACAACCACGGTAGTTAGGCTAACAGGTCGGTGGTTCTCAGGTTTCTGTTTTGTACCTGTTTTGGAGACAGGACTTACTATGGCGTTCCTTCAGTCTTTTGGTAGTGGACCTTGGGTTAAGGATAGATTAAAACATACACCCAAGGGGTTTGCAACAAAGTTAGCTAATTCCTTTAATAACCTAGGATGCAGTCAATCGCGTACAGTGGGTTTGCCTATATCAAGCTTATTTAGCAGCCCGAAAAAATCGAGTTCTTTTTGGTCACGTTGTCCAGTATGTGTGTGTGGGGGGGTTTGTATGAATTGTCAGGAAGGATGTTTCTGCGGTATATACATTGCTGAAGTAGTTTGAGAATGCTTGAGCTTGTAGCTGTAAATAATTCCCCAAAATCAATAGCTCATTAAGTGTTCGACATTGGATGCTGACCACGTTGTTTAAGTGTACTTGTTTAACTGAAGGCTTTCGGTCATGCATCCGCACCAGATCACGTTTCAACACGGCGTGGGACACAGCTTCTACGTTTCCATAGTCAGCTAAGAACGAACGCCTCTCGATATATTGGTAACGTATCAAATATATCTTACTTACTTCTTCTCGTCTGACTTCTGATTTCCTTTGGCCGGGAACGATCGAATATAGAAGGTGATACTGGTCGCTAGTTGTTAAACTAGAATACTAGTCGTATCCTCAGTGGTGAGCCTTACGTGATCTGGTACACCAAGCCAATGAACTGTGAGTCTGTTCCTTTTTGGAATATTATTATTCATTGTTATTCTTTATTTGAATTTTATATATTGTGATATACTTTTTTTTCGCGAGTTTTTCCCGGACATATTTTAATTAGACATTTTTCGTTCCTTATATTATTATGACGGAACACTCACCTAAGGATCTTAAGTTTAAATCTATTCCCCCTATTTCGATTCAGTTAACGCCATTTTGGCCCGATAATATCGAGTCCTGGTTCTGCTACGCAGAAGCTGATTTTTGCATGCACGGAATCACGGACTCGCGCACACGTTTCCTCGCGGTAATTAAGGCGTTACCGCGCGAATTTAACAGGTACGTAACACCTAGTATGTTTACTAGTGATGTTCCCGAACCTTACGAAACTCTCAAATGTTCGATTGTAAAACGTGGAGACCTAACCGACCGACAACGGTTAGACCAACTCTTCCATAACATCGACCTGCAACATGGTTCTGCAACAGACATGTTGCTAAGAATGAGAGAGGTTATCGGCCAACGAACTTTCGATGATGGCCTATTCAGACAACTTTTCTTGTCTAAACTTCCTCAACTTGTGCAAGCAGTTCTCGCCTTGTTTCAAAACAACGCCGTAGACGAGCTGGCTGCATCTGCCGACCGAATCCTAGAAATCACCAAATCCATTGGCGCCGAGGTCTTTTCCGTCAAAGAAAAACCTCAATCGACCCCGTTTGACATAGCCGAACTATGTCACACGCTTACACGATATCTTAGATTTCGTAATGACCGTAGTCGGTCAAAAACCCCGCGTAGAAGTGTCTCACGTAGGCGATCTGTCTCTCGACCACGAAAGACAGATAATCCCGACTGGTGCTGGCATCATAACCAGTACGGTAAGTCTTCCGGAAATTGCAGGAAACCCTGCAATTATCCGACCTCAAAATCGAATGACACGAAAAACAGTTCGGGAAACTTCCCAGCCGGTACGCGTTAACGGCAACCGTAGCCGGCGAACACAGCCGTCTGTTATACATCACGGATGTGACTACGAAAGTTCGCTACCTCGTCGACACTGGCGCAGAAGTTAGCGTTCTTCCAGCAAATCCCGACGACAGACTTCGCGAGTCTGTTTTAAGTTTACAGGCGGCAAACGGAAAGCCGATCGCTACTTACTGTAAAAGGTACGTCTACCTTAACATGGGTTTACGCAAACCCATACACTGGATTTTCGTGGTTGCAGATGTCTCTATGCCAAACATTGGTATAGATCTGTTACAATACCACAATCTACTCATCGACACACGCTCACGAAGGTTAATAGACGGAAACACTAAGTTATCTGTTTGCGCAACTCCTTGTTCTGGTTGCAGGTTATCCCCAGTCACGATTAAGCACACCATAGACCTCTTGTATCAATCAGTACTCGACAAATACCCCGGGATATACCAATCGCAATCGAAATTGCCTTGTGTAACCAGCAATGTTACACATCACATCTCGACTACAGGACCACCTGTATTCTCGAAAGCCCGTCGACTCGCTCCCGAAAAGCTTAGGTTAGCCAAAAACGAATTCGAGCATATGATAGACTTAGGTATAATTCGACCATCAAATAGTCCATGGTCATCCCCATTGCACATGGTCCCTAAAAAGGACAGCAACGATTGGCGGCCAACTGGTGATTATCGGCGTCTGAATGCTAAAACCATTCCCGATCGTTACCCGCTGCCTCATATTCACGATTTGACAGCTACCTTGAAAGGTACAACTGTCTTTTCGAAAATCGACTTAGTTAAGGCTTATAACCAAATACCGATGGCAACCGACGACATTCCTTAAACCGCCATCATCACTCCTTTCGGTCTTTACGAATTCTTGCGAATGCCTTTTGGTTTAAGAAATGAGGCTCAAACCTTCCAAAGGTTTATAGACGACGTCTTCCGAGGTCTCAACTTCGTACATACGTATGTTGATGACTGTCTAATAGCAAGTCCGGACAGAGAATCACATCTCAAGCATCTGGACATTGTTTTCCATCGACTCCAAAGGCATGGCATTACTGTAAACATTCAGAAATGCCAAATCGGGACTAACTCCTTAGACTTCTTAGGACACACTATTGATGCCCAAGGCATCCGACCCCTTAGAAGCAAAGTGGCGGCCATTCTGGATTACCCAGAACCGACCACGATCAAGCAGTTGCAAACTTTTAACGGACTCGTAAGTTTCTACAGACGGTTCATACCCAAATGCGCATCCCTTATGAAACCGTTAACCGATCAGCTTCGTGGAAATGCAAAATCAATTAGTTTAAACGACACAGCCCGTAAAGCATTCTCTACAGTTAAGGAACACATCGCTAAGGCAACCCCGCTTGCTCATCAGGACACTCAAGCGCCCATTAGTATCGCCGTAGACGCATCCGACTCAGCAATCGGAGGAGTCTTATAACAATGGGTTAACAACTCTTGGCAACCTTTAGGATTTTTCTCGAGACGGTCGCTAGACGCGGAATCTAGGTACAGCACGTTCGGTAGGGAACTCCTAGCTATGTATTGTGCTGTACGGCATTTCCAACATTCCATCGAAGGAAGGGAACTCACACTTTTTACCGATCACAAACCTCTTACCTTCTCCTTAAGTTCATCTTCAGACAAGTACTCACCGCGAGAGTCTCGACAACTCGACTACATTTCGCAGTTTACTTCAGACATACAACACATTTGTGGAGCTAACAATGTAGTCGCAGACGCCTTGTCTCGAATAAGTTCCTTGAACAGTTTCCAAGGAATCGACCTTCTTAAACTCGCTCAGCTTCAAAAAGAAGACGCTGATCTTCAGCACGAGTTATCCTAGACAACTCTTAAACTAAGTATTAAGCAGATGGGAACAGGTAAGGGAACCTTACTATGTGACACATCTACAGGTAGGGATCGTCCAATAGTACCAAAACATTATCGACGCAACGTCTTCAATAAGTTGCACAATCTTTTTCATCCAGGTGTCCGTGCAACAATCAAGCTTATAGCAGAACGGTTTTGCTGGCCTGGCATGAATGAAAACGTGAGGGAGTGGGCACGCTCCTGTGTAAGCTGTCAGAAATCTAAGGTCATAAGACACAACAAATGTCCCTTAGGCTCTTTCAAGACCCCTGACGCTCGTTTCGACCACGTTCATCTAGATTTGGTAGGACCCTTACACGATTCGAACGGATACTCATATCTCTTAACATGCGTAGACCGTTTTACTCGATGGCCAGAAGCAGTACCGATTAAGGACATTACTGCTGAAACAGTGGCTCGCGCTTTCGTCGAACGATGGGTAGCAAATTTCGGCTGTCTTTTTTATTCTATTACAGGCAGACAGATAACTTACTGATCTTTAAGATGGTGATCAACTGAGGCCGATCAAAAGAAGCTCAAAATGTCCTCAATTATTGTAAGTTGCTCAATGCCTTACTTTTCTTACCTTGGAGATTTTACAGTCTTCTACTCTTTCATATCCTTTGATTTGTTACTAGTCCTTGCCACATCTTAACTACATATAATCTGACTACTCTATCATAGCATATACCATTATTTATCGTCATAGCAGTATTTTATACTAAATGGATGTCTAACCCATAATACAGCTTTAACAACCTGGTTTGCTTGTAACATGTAATTAGTGGAGATTGTGTATTCCAACAAGGAGCTTAGCTTAAGGCAATATTCATGCATACCGCAAACGCTAGAGAACCAAACATCACAAAAAGAGGTGTGGTTGCGTTGCCGACCAGCACACATGCTGGTGGGAACAGAACATGTTGTTAAATTACGGCTCCTAATGGTCAAATGGGATGTCACGAAACAATGGTATTGATGCTAATTTATCACGCAAAATACCTCTTTAAATCGTGTTTGTGACGTTTAATTGGTTCCACTTCCTACCAAGTAATCATATTGTAAGCAAAACTGGACAATTTGCTAAAAACGAAGCCTACTCATGACCGGATAGAATCAATAGAAATAAAAACGAGGTGAAATGGCTTTGAAAAAAGGGAGATAGACCCTCAAGATATGCCACCGAAAACACATATGGAACACGTGACTTCGTTCTGCACCAACAATAATACCTCAGATATTCCAGAGTGATGTAATGTTGCGGTTTCCGGAAGCCCTCAACTTTACGTGGATTTATTCTTGGGTAGCAGCTGCACGTCGCAACGCAACCTCCATAAAACGCGCTGTCATATTGACAATAGGGGTCTTACTAATATTATTTACATTCATATGTGAGGATAGTTATTCCCCGTAATTCTATGACTAATGTACCTTATAAAGTAACAATGTGACTGAGTAATCTACTACAATGAAACCTGTATCTTCTGCAGCCCTTTGACCTTGCCTGTAAATTGGCATGCCTCATGTAACAAAATGTTGCTTGAGAATAAATTATCATTATATTGGTAAGGATATGTACAGTAAATGCTGTAAGCGTCGCTGCATGGGCCAGTTCGTGGTGTGTAACCAATAAGTACGCGTTCGTTGTCCTTGACCTAAAGAGTGTCGGTAAAATGTTCGATAATCATTGACCGTAGTACCGGATGATTCAGTTAAGACCTAGTAATATTGCTCCGGCCCTACACTTGATACAACTGTGACTGGTGAGGTTTCGTACTTACCTGAATAACAGTATGTAGTTCCTCAATATATTTAGATTTGTGTACTCACAACTGTCAAAGAATCTTGTCTGAAATTTCAATCAGAGTTTTATGCTGCTACGTACTGTTGAGATCCAGGTAGGATGATATTAGTCTAGATGAGAATTTCAGGCTTCATGTATTTGAACTTAATCGTGCATAATGTTCTCACTGTTATGGAGATGTAATTTGTAGTCTGGATCGAAGGCACAGTGCACTAAAGGTTTATGGATACGAGGTTAAGGTACTGGTTGTTATACCTCTATTGCAAGTAATGGGCACCGTATGCGGAATCAGAATTCATTTATTGTTCTGTGTTCAGTTATATGGATATTTAAGGAATATGACCTGGTTTATTACATTCTTTACGACACTGCTAATAATATTGAGAGTTTCAGTACTTGAATAGACGAGAATATATGATCTCATTACGTATGCTCGAATAATGCATCATGAATGGGAAACGCATTAAGACCAGTTGGGAGGACTATCTACAGACGACTTTAATATCGAATGAACGTTAAAAAACGCAACGAATACAGATAATTGTCGTACGCAGTGGCATGCATCGATATACATGAATTTCTAAATATTATGAGCTGTTGCATGTAGTTAATGTCTCAGTTGCCTATATTAATGTTACCAATGAAATTAGCTGAGGAATATTGTAGGTACGGAGATGTAGTGAACCGCTTCGGTAAATAAGTAAATGACTCGTCTACTTCATAGGGAGATATCGTAGTATGGTAGAGCACAATTTGGTTTAGAATGATTTGGTGCTCCACCACGTATGATGATGCATGAAACGGCGAGCTGTTGTATATAAGCATGTACATATATTATGGCATAATCCCCTACATTATATTAATTGCGCATTCAAGTCGTCATATTGTCCCACAGATCACTTGAGTGGCGTAACCAACAGTTCGTGATCGACCAAATATAATGACTAGCCAATAAGATGCAGGAAGCTTTCCAGTTGCTGTTTGTTTAATTAATGAATTGTTATTCAGTCGTTGCTTCAGTGTTATTTAATTCGTTGATTTGTTTTCAGTTCTGGATTATTATTGGGTTTATGGCATAGCATAACCACAACTATGCTAAGATAATCCTCGTAAAAGTTGAACCTAGTTACATCGTTCATGAACAAAATGTATTCATTAGCTGCTGATTACAGGAGTTAATGGCTTCAATCGCAGGTAGCGTGATGAGGTAGTGATAGTTAACTGAGGTTATGCTATTAGTTGTTAACGAAGAATCGAGTGAATACGATCAGTAGAGGATAGAGGGATCGGGAACTTACTAGGTTGGTGGAAGTGTGGAATAATAGGCAGAGAGTTGGCCAACGTGTAACTGTGGAACAAGCAAGTTAGACCATGAAGAGCACATATTAATCAACCAAATCCTATCCTACGAGTTAGTGTCTCTGAACAATTGGTAAAGGATAGGAGAAGTTAGGCATACTTATGTAACCCCTGCCTGCTCCTTGTAGGTCGCCGAGTGTGAAGTCATATTGCGTTCGTCTGAGTGTGATTTACTGGTGTTCGCTCTAACTTTTCTGTATTTTCAGGCTATTTCTGATAGACACAAGAGTATTTAAATGATTGATTCACTAGAGGAAAGGTGACGTCATCCCTTTTTTTAAGAAAGTGATAAGGGAGATGAGGTAGTAAACCATAAATGTTATTTGGTCTTGCCAGCATTCTGTTTTCCGGGGGCCGGTATAATCATATTGTGAACCCCTTCATGACTGTGTTGTGTGAGATCGGCGGTTTGTGGTTGGAATCCAGAATTAAAGAGTATATGCGACGAAAAAGGTTGTAACTTTCATCGTGTAGTATTACTGTATCAGTAAATGAACTTACTGTACTTGCATAATGTGAGGATTTCTGTGATGTTGTTCGTACACTGGTTCTGGTTTGGTAGTTGTCGATAGCTAATCAGACGAAAGAATTCGTTCTAGTTGCATTTTTAAAGGAACTGTTACACCCATTATATACCATGCGTTTCTACTTAATCCTACCCATTTACCAATCTTGAATTATATCCTCCCTCGTTCCTCGTGTGGCCCATGATTAACTTTGAGACCCAGTTTTACAAATATTGATGTGAACTAAATAAAAAGGAAAAGCGACCAGGACCTAAGACTGAACTGTGCAAAAAGAGAGTTGCATTTTTTCTGATACCTAATGATCTATAATGCGTTAGGCATTGTGGATTTGCGTTAATTAAAAGTATTAGATTTGTCTTGATTAATAAATACATTCGTTTATTCATAAACTCCACCAAATAACTGGAACCGCACCGAAACAATAAGAAGCAAATTCAAGGAAATCAATCGGTTAATAGAAGTACAGGACAAAGATAGTGGATTTATAAATCGCGATCCCGAAAATGTGACATGTGATGTCGAATTTCTGTAAGGTAGTTCTAAGAGTTGAGTGATTTACCCGTTATCCTCACCAGATAAGCGTTCTAGATTGAAAAGTGTTTTTTTAGTCTACTAGCACGTTTTAACCTGCAAAGCGCACTAGTTAAAATTTTACTTTGTAATCACTGTTCAGTGGTCATGGATGCTAAAAAAATACAGGCTGATACAAACACATTTTTTGGCCGATTTTCGCAGGTTCAAAGCTTTCTACTTGGTTATCAAAGTCTGATGATAGATTGTTGAAGAGGCATTTGGTACTACTGAACGAACATCATACAGTCCTGATCTAACGGAGTTAATGAAAGAAGGCGAAAAACGGAGAAACTGGGCGGTGAGCATTTTGGCACAACTTGAAAATGTGATTCAACCGAATCCAGGTATTGTTTCCACAGATGTTAAGATTTCAATAATGCCTGTAAAAACTCAGGGGAGAGCATAAATGTGGGGTCAAACATTATGCAAAACTTGTGATAAATCCGTTTGTTTTCTCCGAAATTCGGTTCAAAATCTTATTGTTTGTCCTCTCACCCAGTGCATCTGATCCACATGCCCCTTCATGTCCTGACGTTTCACTGACTGCCCAGTATTTGCATGCAAACTTTTATTGTTATTTATATAATGGACGCATGCCGGCGTTAGAACTAAATTCTTATCCATACATTTGGGTGAAAGTACCAAAATTGTGCACTTTCTACGCAGATTTCACGTAAAGCACGATAAATTCATAATCCTTTCTTCAACGCAAATTTAAGTAAACCGTGTTATGTCTAAGGTTTATCGAAATTTCTAACTATAGATCTTTAAATAAATTAATATATTTGTAACATCCCAACGAGTAGAAAATCTAGTTTTCCCACTCATTAGGATGTTACAAATATATTAATTTATTTATGACAATCTACCCAATGCTCAATTTATTCAAAGTTATCAAATCAAAACTTGCTAATGATACCTATAGATCTTTAAGCTTAGCCCATATTTTTAGACTTCATTAGATATTCAATCATAGTATAAGGTTGGTTAGATTTGGCACTAAATTGAACTGTATGAATAACTCTAGGGCTAAATAACCGCAACCTACGCATTAAACTAGTTTAATAAGCTACCTTTCATTCATTGAAATGTTCAATGTCATCCGAACGTGTAGTGTTTCTAAGACTTATTTTTTAGTGCATTAACTGTTTCCATGAAGATAGTATAGATACAAGCTGAGCAAAGCAATATTCCTTTCGCAATTAGTTTGTCATCATGGTCCTACGCTAATCTATTGGTTTTACGATTACAAATAAAATCAATATGAAGTAGATAATTTTAATTTAAATACTTTTGCTTTCTGAGTCATATTACTCTTTTATATTTCTAAATATTAGATATTTATCCCTCTTTAAAACAATCTGAGTGAATTTTCGGACTTTTATTAGTGGCCACTTCTTACCAACAAAACTTGTTTAACTGGAAACTGCGAGAGACATTGCTTAAAAACTTTGGCGATATTGCTCAACGCTGTACACGAGACATGTATTTTTCATTGATTACCATCTGTTCAACAGTTAATTATAGGCAAACAACTGACTATGAACCGAATATAATGATTCATATGTATTGGTAATTCAAACATTTCTATTGACGTTTAGGACCGCAATCGATTAGTCTCTTTTGGAAATTATCATCATATTTTAATCAATAATATTTACAGGATGCATCTACACAGTGTTCATCATTGACCCTTACTAGACTTTTTTTTAATGGGAGCGAATCTCATCTTTGTTCTGCCAGTTTTATTTATCATTGCACTTTTACTTAATACTTATCTCCATCACTTCCATCAGTCAAATAAAAGAGATGATATTAATCCAATTTAAGCTACAAAACGTTTCCAAACTGTAAAATAAGTAAAAGCTTCTTGATAATTCTACGTTCTTAGTTTCCACACTTTTCACCAATAAGGCCAACCTTTTTCCAAGTAAAACTACTGAGAATTTGTATTAAAATATACAGCATGTTAAGTCCTTAAATATGATCACGCTTTCACAAAAAGCTCAAGGGTTGTAGCAATCACTTTGGTCTGATGAATCGAATACATCAAAATGGATATCTAGTATCTCCGGATATCAAGAATCCCTCCTAACCACTTTTGAACTAAATGCTAGATAGTACGGTAGAGGGTGTGCATCCAAATATCTATATCTAGTGATAATAATTTATATAGGAGGCATCCAGTCGAAATGCTTCGTAAGTTATACTGATCTCACTGGTTGCTTAGCTCCTGCTAGAATGTTTTAAATCTACTCTTAGGTAAAATAATTACGACCGATTGCAAATGACGTAATTGTTGACAAAAGCATTTATGAAAAAGTAAGGTGAGTGATAGCCAAAACGGTGTAGGTTCTACAATTGTGAAATCGTCGAAAATAATCTTGGAAGAAAAGAAGACCGTCCTTTGTTTGTTAGTTAGCAAGGTATTCAAGCAGTTACAAAACATAACAAGTATCCTCAGACATTCTCCTAAAAAAGGCCTAAAAATGGCTTTTACAAGTTTTTCCAGTTTCTGAATTGCAAAACAAGGTCATTAGATTATAAAGTTATTTCTTAGAGATGATGGCTGAGAAGAAAATTATCTATGGAAGTGTCTGATAATTTATTGTCTGAAAATAAACACATGTCGAGTTAAACTTGATAGACTATTAAAAAGTATCCAGGAAATTAATATGGACTCAATTCGCCCCATTTCTAGCAACTATGTGTTTTAATTTATTGGTCAAACAACACTATTTTATCAAGAAGTTATCCTGAAGTGTTCTAAAAAGTTCGTTCAAATAGAACACTTGTGGAATAATAATTATAATATAATAACTTCAGCTTATTTGTTCCAGACGGATAAGACACTTTTAGTATCAGCACCTTTTTTACAGCGGTAACACCAATAAAGACAATATTTCGTTGCTATTGAGATTATTAGTGAATAGATTAACCACTACAACAGCATAATTTCGTGTAAAAGATGGTGATTTATTGTAGGACTCGTAAATAATGTCATATTCAGGTAAAAAGTAGCATGTTTAACTGACTTCAAATTATGCTGTTTAGAAGAAAATTAATTTTTCCCATCTCACCGAAGTATTACAAGTATATTCTTATAATTAACAATATAAAAGCTTAGAAATGTATTTGTGCTGTTCTGATTTGTATCGTTATTATTATTCTACTTTTACAAAGTTGAAATTATTCGTGTGTAATACGCTTTCATTAAAATATTTATTCTTTGGTTGGGAATAGTCCATGTTTAGGTCTCTTTCCAAAATGCTATCTCAAACCTAGTTGCTAAAAAAGCGTTGATTTTGAAGAACAGAAGATGCTAAATTGAATCGGTATCAGAAATGCGAAAAAGCTTCAAGTTGTTTTTCAACGAAAACAATCGAAAGTAATTAATATATGAGAAGTTTCATTGGAACGACAACAAAAGCAGAGTATTAGTGTATCTTCAAAGCAAAATAAATGAAACACCTTATGAAGCTGGGTGAATGTTTCTTGATTCAAACACGTTATTCTCTACAAAAGTTATCCGCATAATACACAAACTTGATAACTATTTACATTCTATTTTCAGTTGATCAGTTAAGTTATTTATTGTAATTGAAAATGCATAAAATACAGTAATCTTATTTCTTTTTAAAATAGGATATTTATTTAACAGTTGATTTTCCTAATTTTTTCCATAGCCCTACGAATTGAAGATCTTATACTTAGAGGAATGAATAGGGAGAAAGTTCGCCTGAGTGCTAATGAACAATTGGGTGAAAGTATGGATCGTATTAGTAGCCTAATTAGTAAAAACTCTAACTATGGTAAGTTGGTAAACGATGTAATTAACCCTTTAATGATTGTGATATTAAGTTATCCAAACCAAACTTGTATGATTTGAAAATGTGACTTAAGCAATGGTCTAGGATTGTTTCTGGTGTAACAGAGGGATCTCATTGTCGAGAAAATAAATCTTATTCGAAGGTCATAGGTTAATACGTATGTTAACATATTTATATATAGTTTGGATCGATACTATACAGTGCACAATTATTCAGTTAGACATTTCCATATTCGTGTTAAAAGAATCAATTAGTCGCATGCGTTCCAAACTATGATTTTCACGTTTAGAATAAGTGTGAAAATGTAAATACAGAAAACAATTTGAGGCTGATCATAAGCTATGCGACACCTTGCAAACTTTTGAAATAGACCGAATAAAAGTCAGTCAGTCAGCTACAACGTAAGACCGGGCACATATACGCATCGGTCCAAGTTGCCACACCTAATTAGCACAACAAGATAAACACCAGATTCATAGAAGTAGTTACTTCAATGGTAGTAATATATAAAAGAAAGATTGCATATAAGGATATAATACAGGAAGTAAGAATTAGTTCGTAGAAAGAAAGGTACAAATTAATTTTAATCTCACGGTTTAAGGGCAGACAAAAAGTGTATACACCTACGCCATTGTGATCGATTCTAAGCCATGTCAATCAGAGTCTCCAGCCATTGGTTACGATAGTTGCACGGACCCCAACCAAGTAGTCTGCATCTACTAACATGGTTCAGACCAGAAGTTAGTGACTTCAAGCACTGATGCCGCGTTTTGGTTTGGCCACCTCCAACTTTCTTCCAACCATCCCGAACACTATTAAGCATCGCGCATCGTGGTAATCGGTGTTCAGACTTACGTAACACGTGGCCCAACCATCTCAGTCGAAGAAGATTTACAACCTCATCAACTGATTTGCCATCATTCTCTAATACTCTGTGTCTAACCTCACTACTACTTACCCGGTGATCCCAGCAGGTGCGAGCAATATTTCTAAGACATGTGTGATCAAGTACTAGTAATTTACGAATATTTTCTACTCTCAACGGACACGTTTTACAGCCATAAAGTAGAACAGAATGAACTGCTACTCAGTATACTCGTCCTTTAATTTATAGACGGATATCTCGCCTTCGCCACAGGTAACGTAAGTTGAAAAAAGCCAAACGAATCCGTGCAGAGATTTCGTCAGACACAAATGCATTGGGGCTGATCAGACTTCAAAGATAAGTGAAGTTGTTGATGCATTCGACTGATTTACTCGCTATCCTTAGTTCAGGCGTTGACGCAGGCCAGTCCTGAAGCAATAATTTGCATTTAGAGGGGGAGAAACGCATTAAAGTCACCTACTACGAGTACCATATCTGAATGTTTAGCTTTATGAAAAAGTTCAGAAAGCTTTCTATAAAAGTTATTCTCCACTTCATCCGGGCTGCAGCCAGTGGGAGCGTAGGCAGAGACAACGAAAAGGCAACGACGTGTATCCCTATCCTTTCGAGTTCTTACGGAGCCGTTTAGCCAAACAGCACATAGATGACTGTTACCAGGGATATATTATAATAGTGTTTGTCCTTCCCTCGTACACAGTGCTAGGCCCACACCCGCCAGTCCACGAGAACTAGCCATCAGGTCACCAGATAAACAGAGTATGTATCTCGTCAGCTCCCCGTTTTGGCGAGGTGAGGTCAAGTAAATGACCACACTGGGATCCTGTATGCGTGTTTTGGAGACAAAGCACACATCAATGATAAGAGATTCTGGGGTTTTAGCCAAGGAGGCCTACTGGCCGATTTAGAGCGAGGTTTCAGTAGACCTGGGACAGTGTTTTGCTCACTAGAATCTCTGGTCATGGTGACGCTTTAGGAGGAAACCGAAAGAGGAAGTTTAAAGTTAAAAATCGAGGTAGGAGGAATAATAGCAGTTGAAGAAGGGGGTTGTTTATGAATACAGTGCTCTTGAGTGCTGTTAGAGGTATGAGGGCGGTTTTCACTTCCCTGTTGACCACACCGTGGAAGGGTTCTTGTAAAGGTACCTGAAAATGAAATTGGGTTAGAGGTGATCTTTTTGACCCGAGAGCGTGACTTCAGTGCCCAAGGGATAACTGCTTAAGGTCGGTCACACACGACATTTTTGTGAGTAGTTTCCATGTTAGCTCCGTACTTGTTGAGACCTCACCGCCGGAGACGGATATACGTGGGATAAGGCGAGGTGTTCATTTTTAGGGTGGACCTTTTGCAACCCCACTCTTCCTCGTGGGAAGGCGACATCGCTATTATGCTGGTTGTCTGAAGGAAACACCTTACTGCTGTCACACCTCTGCACAGTCAGCAGTACGACTTCACCTTCGGACCTCGGGTTTGCTGCTTTTAGTTTGATCGTTCTTCAACCGACTTGTCTGGCACGGTAAGACCTTAAGAAACGATTGTTTCAGCCAGCATAGCTCGATCGGTTTATGACGATAGGCGAGCCCGACCACCAAGTCAAGGTAGCAGCAACGGTCAGGCCGAATAAGAGTACCTATTATTTGAGAAAGTCATTATCGCTTACAGTTATACAAGCTATTTTATCTGTTACCTATGTATAATGTGCTTAGGCATTATTCACCCCATTTTTCCGCTTATTGTTGAGCATTTCTATAGTTTCTTTTCCTCTGGATCAGTGATGATTATTCTGTAGAAATTATAATCTGTGAACTACGTTTCGTAGTCCAGTGCAAGGCTTGTGCATATAAGATAGACTTTTCTAGTTTCTGTAATTACTCTAGAGTCTAAACTGTTTACTGATAGGTATATATTTATTGAATATAATGTTACCCCAGTGTTTATGGTATCACACTCACTGGAAAAGACTATATACCTAAGTCTCTATCGTTGCAGCTGAAATTTAGTGTAATGAGTATACTTCGTTAAATGCAATCTTACTTTTTGACCCACTTATTAATAAATCTGATGGTAACTTCTAGTTTTCAACGTTCAACTGCCCAACATTTTTATCCCATAAAAATTCCTTTCTTTCAATCATAGGCTATTTTTTGAGCTTTACTTGTGTTACTCAATTAATACAACTAATTTTATGGCTGCTATAAAGTAACTTAGGCATTAGTTTTGTTCTCTAGAAACATGTCCCTGTCTGGAATTTTCACATCTGATAGCATACAAATATTTATTCACTTTACTATTTTATAATTCTTTTATACTTACTATGATTAGTCTACGTTAATATGATATTAAATATGTACATTAGTTGTAAAAAAATTGTTACTATTGTTTTTAGGTTGTAAGTAGCTGGGCAGAAACCACAAAATAAATAATTTCGTCCTATTCTGCTAAGTTTTTTGTCCTTGTTTTAGCCACATTTATCAATAAGGATAATTATAAGGAATTAATTTTTTATTTTATATTAGCCGTTTAAATTATCTTCATTGTCATCATTATTCAATATATAAAGTAAAAACTATACTGATCCATAATCAAATGTGATACACATGACGATGTCTCGATTCGAACCAATAACTAGGTCTTTTGATTGGCGACTATCTTGTGATCATCATGGAAACATGACATTCATTTATTTTCCCAGAGTTGATCATTATAAAATTCACAGTCATTGGTAAATGATATGATTATGACAGAATTTGAATTTCTATTCTTTATGTCAATAGAAATAATAGTTGAAAGTTTACCGGGTTTTTTCTTGTGCTTAATACTTGAGCTCAATAAATCACTAGTTAGATGAATACCAGTATATACAGAAAATCTCATTTTCTTTGTTATCTGAGTAAAAAAATTCAAACATATGTTTTTCATTTGTGAAGCACACATTTACATTATCGGGTATGATGTAGAATTGGCAATGGTTTTTAATGAAATCACCAATCAATCTAAGTTAGACAACCATTGAAAACCTGAAAGCATTCAACGGCTGTTTCGGTGTAGCATATAACTTGCCAGCAGTGCACATCCATGACCTTGTAACCAGGAATCGAATTTATGGCTATCAGTCTCGCGCGTGAATGCCTAGCCTATAGACCACTGAGCAGATATCTATCTTTGATTAATCGATAATATATTATCTGTACAATACCAATCTTAATCTTTCAAACGGAACAAACTAAATGAACAAGGTCGAAACAAGGTAGAAAATGAATATTCATGTGTAGTCATTTGAAACAATTGTGCTTCCATCTGACTTTTTTGGTGTACATTGGGATAATTCTCGAAATAAATAGAATATCTCTTTGTTGGCAGCCAGGAAATATATTTTAGTGACAATATATCGACGTAAAATAACTTCCAATGTACAATTACATTTTACATAACAATACTATTTTGAAATCTATGCTGATATATTTGTTAACAATACAGTATGAAACAAATATCTGAATGATAATCAACGGGAGGGTAAATACTAAAAAACCACGATACGTAGAGCTTAAAATTATCAGTTGAAATTCAGACTTGTAGTTATCATGATAATTAGTATCAATATAAGTTCGCTTTTCATAAAACAGTGTTTGCCAATAATGGAATCTATTCTAAGTTATGAACATCAATGATCATTTAACTGTACTGTATTTCTAGTAATTTTTCATTTCATTTCATTTGATACAGTATGAGAAAATATCTAATATTTAGGAATAAACCATAACAGAACAGTTTTTTTTTCGATCAATCCTAGACAACATAGAAGTAACAATTATTCAAAATGCTATATATATACATATATATAATGATTGGAATAAAACTTTGTTTCTAGGCTCACCAGGTGAGGCACTTAAGAAATGTGCAATGGCCCAAATAGAAATTGGACAATCTGAAAGAAAATTGCAAGAAACCGTCTCTTCAGAATACATCACATGGTTACGCAGTTACATAGCATCTGAAGCCAAATTAGCAAAAGTAACTTCTTTTTTTTAAAAAAAAATTATGTTAATTTTTTCTGATTATCAATATTTTGAAGAGTAAGTCAACTATTTTTTATATTTTACTGCTTTCTCTTATTTTCTTCTATATTATAACTTCATGTTCAAACAAGTACTTTTCTTATAATTGGCATTAATATCAAGTTATTTCTTTCATTTACTTACCTGTCTAAACATGCTTTCTATTTCAAGATTTAACGTTCATTTCATTCTGTTTGTGTATATTTAATTGAATGACTAACATGTAATGGTTGGTTGCATAATAATTTATGTTCCTACTTGTAAGAAGCATTCGTTGAATTTCAGTAAAACTGTTGAATAATATTCTACTGTCTATTCACAAATAATATTTGACTTGTTCGTATTTTCTCTTATGTTAAAAGCCGAGAAGTAGTTAAAATAGAACGCTGAGGACAATTAGTTAATAACAACTTAGCATTTAACACTGTATTAACATAAGGAATTTGTGAAGATTGTTGAATTTCAAAGTTTATATAACAGATCGATCTTAGCTGGACAATCCTTTAAAACCGCAAATCACTAGACATATGATAGGATTGGGGATGCTCTGTCCAGTCTTTTTGTAGTTTTCAACGGTTGTTTATCTAAAACAGTTCGTCAAATAAGTCGTCTTTAAAAAAGTATTTGACTATGACTTAAACAATAAACGATAGTCATCTGTTTAAGTGATAACTGTCCTGATATTCTTAGTTTTATTTTGTAGTTTTTGAAATCCTGATTATTGGACTTGATTATTTCTGTTAATACATGCATATGACTAAGATTTTTAATAGCCAGGTAAATATAATAATGTTTATCTATGTTTATTAATAAGTATTCTGTACATAATGTCAATGCATTAGGTATATCAGATATTAAAGCATCTATATTAGTTTATTCATATGATTTCTACCGCTCAGTTTATTACTCAAACATTTAGATACCAAGTGTGTATTAGCTACTATAAAATTTACTGAGCTTAAATAATGCTACGAACTTATAATTTTTGTGACGCAACTTAGTATACAGATGTTAATTTGAGTCATTTAAGTGTATATAATTTAGATAATATTTTCACGTTATTCGATATATACTACTTATGACTAATTTAAATGATGACATTTTCATTAATAGTGGATCAGAAAGGTGGTCTCTAAAACCTCCTGTGATAAAATTAAATAAACAGTTTGTCACGATAGTACGTAGCATACTTCTCTTTTGACACATTTAAACAAAAATGAAGGGCAGTTCAGAAAAAAATGTTTTTCGACCATAACGTGTACATAGGCTATACAATTGTATTTATAGTTAATTAATAAATAGTCTTTTAAAAATAGATAGAGGATTATGTAATTTCAGGCGTCCAAAGAAAATTGTATAATGACGGAGAATTTAAAGAATGGTATTTAGATGAATCCAAATTTGTGGAAGATGACTGTACACTTGACGAATATGAGAAAGGGGATGAATAAATTCGTCAGAACGTGAAGGTGATAATAGCTCTTCAAATTTTTTTGCAGTAGTATTCCCCTAAACTCAATGTTCATGGGAAGTGAACCTTTATGAACTGTTGCAGGCCTCATAGATTGTAGTTTTAGTTTCATGTTTCTTTCGATGGATCTAGATGGATAGCAACAGGTCTTCGGAACATATTTGCCCAACTTTTAAGGATAAAGATTGAAATAAATTTCTCTTTATTTTTAATGAAAACCAGCTATGAAAAGTTGTATATTGGCCATTTCAGGTTGCATTATACCATCTAATTTTCTTAATAAGAAATCAAAGAAGTGAAATTCTAAATTCATCTCTAAACCCAATGTAAATTCTATTGACTGATTACATTTATTTTGCTTATCCAGGATGATAATGAGGTCACCATTTTCATCGCAAATGAGCAAAGTGTCATCTATATATCTTTTGAGTAGATCAAAGTCATTCGTATTTGGTTGAAGTACGGTATGCTCAACAGTGACCATAAGAAATACTCTAGGAGAGGGTTAAGTGGTAAATTCATAGTTTTTCCACTTCTCTTTAAAGAGTTCTTTATTTTTGGTGCTTTGTTCCTGTATATATCTAGATTTGTTTTCTTTTTGGTGGATATTTGCAGCAAGAACGAGACAAATTGGAAAATGCTCGATTAGATTTAGATCGTATTAAAACATCAAAAAAACGTGCGAAAAATGGCAAACAACATGTAAGGCTTGTGTCTTACTTTAAAGTTGTTGTGTTGTAAATTTAATTTGTCTGCTTGTGTACCATTTTTTAAACAATTAGTTCTATAAGCTTATTTCGCTCACCTAACTAAAATAAATAATAAGGAATGCGAGTAAACAAGGAATCGTATTAAGCTAGATGTAGTATCGGGGTAAATGTCGAAAAGAATATAATTTTTACAATGATTTTTATTGGTCAAGCTTCGTGATGTTAAAGTGAATGTGAACTCGGGGAAATCATAAACTGCCTTACTAAAATATGCAAACCATACATTAAATACATTATTTGCACATCTTCCTTCAGTTGTCCTTTACACGCTTCATGATTCTTTCAATTCTGTTGTTATCACAATAGTACTATGTTTCCCTTCCTGTTCTCTTCAATTCGATCTTTTGCTGGCAGGCATTTCATATCCGATTAGTGATACATACTACTTATATTTGTCAACATAAGTAGCATACACCACAATATGTCTGTTATCTGTTCGTAGCAACAAATGTTTACTTAACATTTCTGGGGGTTTATAGAAATTATTGAACTTTCATTAGATTGCGTCACGAACTAATGCTTCATACCAATGATACTTGTGTGCTTACTAGTGAGTAACTTCGAGAAACGATCCCTGGAGTTCTGGTGAGATGCTTTGACTAGTGGAGCTCAGCCTTGTCGTGTATAAGATATTTATTTATCTCAGGCAACGAAAGGCGGTAGCAAAATATCGTGAATTGATCAAAGTTATAAACGTACACCATTGGATACAGGTTCAGTTTTCCATAGGTTGAGCGATCACCGCGGGATCCGAAGGTCCTTGGTTCGATCCCTTGTGGTAGGGGCATAGATAAGCTTTACTGAAGAATTCCATGCTGGGGCGAAACAGCTGCTCAATGTTGTCTAGTTTTAAATGGTTGTTTAGCTAGGATCAGCTTGTGATGTAAACTTTGAAAACGTACATACATATAAAATGATCATATTTTGAAGTTTTTTCTAGTAAATTTAAATTACCATTCTAAAGAAATGGTTTACATTTTTTGCGGTAAATAGGAAAGGTTACCATAGATCGTGTTTTTTTGATTATGAATAAATTAAAAAACAGCCACTAAGTTCAGTTAACAAATTTAGGGACTGTTATATGCTCTAGTTCGGAAAGTTTCACAGCAATATACTACAATTTATTTCTGTTACAATTCAAAACATCCTAAAAGCTAATCATCAGTTAGTTCACTTCGTTATACATAAGATTACTGGCAGTTAATTGTGAGAAAATAGATACATAATCCAAGTTTCACTTCTTAGATTTATTGACATTAGAATCATTCATACATCCTTCTTAATCAGCTTTGCTGTGTCCTGTTTTAGTTTCAATACTGCGGACTTATCGGTGTGTTCATCTGAAGAAGTATGTCAACTGGTTATGTAATGCTATTCTAGTTATCTCGTAAAAAATGCTCAGATAGTTTAAGAAATGTTTAACTGCATAGCTTACATGACGGGCTGTTCTTAATTGAACAACCATTAAAATCCAGAAAGTACTGAATAGCTGTTTCATCCCAGTATGAGACTCATTAGACCCAGGGCTTTCAGATAACACGACAATTATGTAACGGTTGAACCACTAGGTTGATATCCTTCGTCAATCTATGATGTTAATCGTATAATTTTCCGAAATTTCCACAAACTTCTTAGATATTAGAATCTTCATACCAAATCTTTTAAATTAAAGTTATTTCATCTACATAAATTTACACATAACATTGTGCATTCTTTTGCTGCTGAAGGTATTTGAGCAATCGTTGAAAGATGCCGAATCAGCATTCAATTTTCAGTGTGAAACCACTAAGCGTTGTTTACAAGAAAGTATAGACAAATTTGTAAGTTATACGCAGTCATTTTAAAATTGTTGGTTATTATTAATGTTGTTATTATTACCATACATGAATGATTCTGAAATAGTTAAGAATTCTGCCTGCCATTGACAATTTCCTTGGAGTGAAGTTGTTGTAAACCGTGATAAGAAATAAACCATAACCGTAAGTCACATGTATTTGATTTGGACAGTTGTGAATATTATTCAAAATGTGTTACTTGTTACTACTGATAAAGTACCCCGCCTAACAATCTTGCTTCCTAATAATCATGCATTATTGCATCTGTGTACTATAATCCAGTTCAATGTGTAATATTATCCTCTGTTGAAATTTGAAAATCAGTTAGCCAGTCATACTTGTTTAATATATTATTCATATAGAATTTAGTAGTTAGAATTTGTTGCTCAAGATTATTCGTCGAATAAATTCTAAAGCAAAATGAAAAATCTACTACATCATAATGAAAAACAGGAGTTCATTTTTTTGCTGGAGCTCCGTTCTCTGAGTTGGATGGTTTAATCGAGAAGTTTTTATCGTTCTTCTGAACAACATCATCTGCATAAACTTCAGGTAAGACTAAGGTATTTAGGTTTCTTCATATATGATTGGGATCTTGTCGTCGCCTTCATGAAAAATAACTAGCCGTCAAACGTTATGATGTATTTTCGCCTATATCAATGCACATGGGCAATAGCGGGCACATATTTGACCAAGAAAGTCTAGATATTTTGTAGAGGGAATACTAACAAGACCACAAAAGTTTCAGCATCTTAGCTCTCAGGTCAATCAACAATCAATAAAAACTTGGAAATCAAACCAATTTATCAACTGATCAGAAAAAGATGGGCAACTAGGGGTTGAAAATCAGGTTAAATGGAGAAACGACCAAAATAAATATGCGGACAACGACAGGTTAAAGGTCAATGATGACCGGTCAAAATCAAGGTCAAGAGGACAAGCTACCAGTCCCATGGGGAGAATTCCGAATATCTCACTTCTATTTGAAGTTCTTGCCGATGATGACTTTCAGAAGAACAACAGAGGCTTCACAATTAAACAATCCAGCTCGAATAACGAAACCCCACCAGAAATCATTCATCTGAACTATAAATCTTTTCCACCACCCCAGAATTCATTTCAAATCCTCTAACTTTGAATAACGAAAACCCCTAAGGCATTGTTTTTTTGAGCTAGTGTTTCGAAATAAGCTTGCATAACACATTTATTTATTGTCTGAGTTACGTAAAGCACGATTGACGCTTTAACAAAAGTCAATTTGATCATAGAAGACAATTCAAGTATTCTGTGTATTGAATCCAATAAAATTATTACAAATATCTGGGTATTGGTTTTCCCTTTTTTCATCTGATTAGTTGTTTTTTCTACCCCCAAAGTAGTTTTAACATTGTTAGCCTACTTTATTGGATACATTTTCGAACAAAATTATTTTACTGATAATCAGCTCTATAAAAACATAACTATTTAGTTAATTTTTTTCCTTATTTATTGGAAAACAATACTACTCACACTACTACTACTACTACTATTTACAATAACTAGGACTCACAAAAAGAAGAGCTAAGAAAACTTTTAAAAGCTCAATCGGAACACTTTAAAGCATGTTCAGATGCGGTAGAATCGGCATTACGTGCGATCTAAAAAAATCCGGGAACTCAGACTAATTCAAAAAGAAGGTAAGGTTTTATTACCAATTTACATTTGTATAATACACACACATATCATTGTATATAATGCCCCCTAAACGATTGCTTTCTCTGAAGATATTTTTTTAATGCAAATAAATTGCCTATGTTGGTTTTCAGTAGTATATCGTTGTTTATTTTCCTTTTGTATGCAAAAATGTGTCAGTCAGTGTATGTTATTGAAAACTAGATGACAATAGAACCATATTTCATAGATCACATCAATTGATTCTACGTAAATTTTAGTCGTCTATATGATAAAGGTCATTTATGCAATTTTATGAAAGTCATTTTAAAGTTCACCTTAACTTGATTGTACTTTTTTTCTATTTTTCATTTCATTGCATTCATTACTTATTATTCAAACACTTTTTACTGATACCATTTCTGTAGAAAACTTCCATGTTTACTGTGTTTAAACTTCTGATACAAAATAGTTTACATATTTGTATTTATTATTATGTAACTTTTAAGGAAGTAAACGTTTTTTGACTATTCGTAAGTAACACATAGAGTTGGCTAGTTAGTCATAAACAAAATAAACACAAGTGCGGAATATCCGAAGTTTCTTTAATTAGCATCAGAACAGAACAAGAAATTTATCAAGATGAAAATCAAGAAGCTTGAATTATTTTTGTTCATACTATAAATAATCAATGTGACCTAATAATGTTTGTACATAACAAAGATGTGAGTCAGTAATTCGTATTTTCAGCTTGTTGAATATAACCCAATACGTACGATCTGGTTGACGGAGAGACTTTTTTCGGTTAGCGATTAAAATAGTCTTGGAAGTTGAAACTGAACTATGGTAGGGGGGTTATCGTAGGTACAGAACTGTAGTTGAGACTATAATTTATTGATGAACCAATTAAATTTAGGATAACAGGTCTTGGATTTCGACGCAAAAGTCATTCACTCATTTGGCTATATACCATTGTGGTATTATAGCTGATGCTTGTTCGTGATGAAAACATTAAGTCTAATTCCTAACCCTAAAGTTCAACTGTAAATTCTCATTCCTTGCACTAATATATAACCCTTATTTAACTATAGTAGGTAGGTGGACATTCCAATATCATTTTAGCTTTGCTAAAGGGTCGTCTATAAATTATAGCCACCGAACTATAAAATAGGAGTTCCTCGTCAATAATCATAGGCCAAACAAAGTCAAGAATATACAACCCAACTGATGTGTACATATGCTAATTATTTTAACTACATTTGTCATTAATTTTTGAGGTTTGATCACTTCTAGTCTCGTGGTTTTTCATTTGTATACCTCCATTATACTGAGAATCCAAACAAACCCAATATACATCGATATGCTTCGTTGAAAATGATTCTTCAAATCAGTTGTAATAGTAATTTAAATGCTGTTTGTTTTCCCGGTTGCTTTTGTTTGTTCAAATAAAAGCTCAATTTTTAATCCTGGTAAAAAAACAATAAATTATTAGAATTGAGATCATGAGTCAATTGAAGCTAGACCACCATGGAAAACCTGGAAGCACTGGACGGTCGTTTCGTCATAGTTAGATATTAACACCGTTGCATGCCGGCTCAGTGGTCTCTCGATTAAGTGCTCTGGCGCAAGACTGGTGGGTCCTGGGTTCGGATCTCGCGAGGTGGGATCGTGGATGCGCACTGCTGAGGAGTCCCCTAATAGGACGAAACGGCCGTCCAGTACTTCCAGGTTTTCCATGGTGGTCTAGCTTTGATTGACTCATGATCTCAACTCAATAAAATTACTAAAATCTCCACAATACCCCTTCTGATAAATTATTAGGACTTTGAGATAGATCTTCATAATTAAATCATTTATGCTACAGAACAAGTGAATTTACACTATTATATATATATATTGCCTGATAGATAGGAAACATTTCTCATGTCCATTCAAATCTCAACTGTATATCTTCAAACATTTAACTTTTTTTGTATAACCTTTTCTATTTAATTCTAATTACAGAGTGAAAACGCTGAGGATCCTCTATTCATAATAATAATAATAATAATAATAGTAAAACGAATGAATTTCTGATAATATTCTTCAACATTTACATCATTTTATCATTTCGTATTTACAAGCTACTTACATTTCTACTTAAATATCTGTGATACATTTAGAAATTTTTTTTTTGAATGTTACTTTTTCATACATTTTTTTCCTTAACAATTACTTTTGTTGTTTCATACGTATAAAAAGAAAAAAAAAGGAAGAATAAATGTCGATTTCTTTCGCATCTTCTTGTCATATATTGCTTTGCAGGAGGAACTCATTTATTATTTTTATAGCAAATAACCTCACGCGAAATTCTACTTCACTGATTGTTTCCTTCTGTGGTCGAAGAATTTTTTTCCGGTAAAAACTGAGCTGAACCACTGAGTCAATGACGAGGATGCTAATCGTCTTAGAGTCACAATGGATTTAACAAAATAGGGTTGGGAACTAATTCTGGGAATCAAGATAAGGAGTGTTGATTAAAGTTTTTCTTAAGGACCAACATCAGCTATCATAAAGTGATTCTAACATGTATATACCTTATTCTTGGCGTAAACAGTAATTTTAAAAATTATTTTAAGCAACGATACGTAGCGGCTGTCGATGGAATCCAGGACCTGCGTTGCATTTCATTTGGCACTCGTCAGCTGGATATGCCTGCATCCCATAGTTGGTGTACACTCCGGGACTGGAACCTAGTACCATTCGCTTCACACGGCATTGGGTTGTGTACTTTGCAATTATGTCCAGATAGATACTGGCTCGTGCCATTAGGTTTAGTTTAATTCATTTGCATTCGTTTTTTGAATCTTCCTATTGATGTTTAGGACTGTAACTCATCAGTCTGCTTCTGGCTGACGTCATGGCGTTTGAAGCGAACTATAGTAGTTTGGGGTCCTGGAGTAAACACCAACTCTAGAGTTCAAGTAAATCCTACTGAAAAGTCCCGAATAGGACGGAATGAGCATACTGGATTCCACTGATAGGCACCATCTGTCTCTACCTATTATGGTAATATCGAGTCAGTCCGCATACGATGCACATATGCCGAAAGATACTCATCAGTTACGGTCCAAAACATCAATGGGAAGATTTAAAGAACCAGTACAAACGAATTATCTCATAAATCATTTCTGTCTCCTGATTGACTTTATGGATTATGTTCTCAAAGCTATTCAGCGGCAAAAGTCAGCTAAGTTGGCCTTACTTCAAATAAATATACTAATCGTGAATTTTCAAAAAGCTATAGTATCGACTTAATAAATAAGTCGATTTTTTTGTTTTGTTGTGGTCAGCTATCGCTTAACACTACTTGTTGAGTTGACTGATTTTTTTAATCAAGTAAATGGTCATCTCATTACTTGTACCATAAAGTGATCAATTTCACAAATTAACGATATCTTTCAAAAAAGAACTGACCCACTACACACTTTATTATTAACTTTTAATTTGTTTGACACATTTTGAAAATATTTCTCACGATACAATGATAGCTTTTGATGGAAACAGTATAAACTATAATGGAGGTTTGACAAAAACCTAGTGAAGGGTTGTAAGAGGAAGAGCGATTTGATTCCTTCTAGAAATTTCGGTGGTGGAACGTTATCTCATTTCAGAGTGAAAGTTTAAGAATCAGATTAGCATCAGATTAGCCATTTTAGTTATAATAAGCTCCCAAGTGCCCTAGTACGACCGAGGGTTGGGAGATTTCGCCCTCATATGGCTACGCGTATATGGCCACTCCCACGGAAGTCCTAATCGCTCACTTCTCATCACAGAGATGTTGTTTACGAAATTAAGTGAACGAAAGCTGATCTCTGGTGCCTAAACACGTTTGGTAGGTACGAAAGAGCTATCTAGAGGAGATGTAAAATCCTTGTTCGAAACCAGTAGTGCATATGAGCTCCAGAATTCTGAAAGAAAAAGTAGTGTATCAATCTATTTCTAGTCACTGGCTACCATGCGATCTCATCTAACGTTGTTCCACTGCCCTGTGGATAAGTCCTCCGGGTCAAAGGCTTGCAAAGCGATCCTCTAGGAAAACCAACTCCTTCGGTCTGCGAGCTGGGTAGTATCCCATCCTGCACACAAATTGCATGATAACTGCTTTGTGTGGCGCATAAATATTTTGGCACCCTTTTGCGCCGACGTTTATGCTTAAATCAATAAATAGAAAAGTCAGGGTCTTATAAGTTTTACTGGGCTCAGTTTAAAATCAATTATTGTTTTTTTGAAATTGAGAATAGTTTCTGAATTATGATGCTTAAGCATGAAGTCATTTGACTTAGAAGCGATTTCTACAAACTACCTTTAAGAAAATAAGCAATTTAGTTATTTCGGTGGTCTTTCACCAACAGGCTGTGATATTGACTACTGTCTGTAGTCCACATCTCATGTAGATAAGTTAACAAAATGACTATAAAAGGGGAAATCATTCATCTTATCTTCATTTCTTCAACGTCATAGGTTTACTTAGAATGAAAGTTTTGGCTTTTTGTTAACCATGAAATCGAATTAAAAGTTATTTAAACATTTATCAGAAAATTCCAAAAATAATGGCCAGCATTGGTCGTACGAAACAGATGAAATGTGGTTTGCATGGAAATTCAGGGTGCACACCTCGTCTCATCTTGGATTCGTCAGCCATATGTGCCTGGATTCCAGAGTTGATGTTTATCCAAGCGTTCAATCCATGTAACTTTCACTTCAAATAGCAATGTCAAAATTGAGTTAATATATCAACGGATGTAACGCACTTTCTAGATTCCACTGCTAGTCACTTTCCATTCATTCACTATAAACTTGTGTCATAATAGCTAAATCGGGGCAATTCTCACAGAATGCACATATACCAACTAAGAATAATCAAAATCTCAAGAATAGGATAATCTAAACCATTACAAATCAGATGAGATCAGTATTAATGTTTCAATAGAAAAGACCAGTCATCTTTTCATTCATAAAAGCCTAATAAATCTTTTATGTCATATTTTTGCTCTAACAAGAACCATTTTTAATTATTACATTGGATCGATTAATACTTCTATAGTGTATTTTTCTATTCTCAATTAAATATACAATCAAACTATTTTAGTCTCATTTCAAAATTTATTGATCACTGGGAGGTGATAAATGTCATGTGTGTCATGTTTTTCGTAGTGCATATCGAATGCTATCGACCAAGTTGCAATTTAGCCACTAGTCTAGGTGATCCGACAATGCGTGCACTATGTTGAAATAGGATGGTGGTTGGAGGGGGTCAACAGGAGACCCTGGACCCAAGTTTCGTGCTACTTGGCACTCGTCAGCAGGGTGTACCTGTAATCTTAAGGGAACTGGTGCTCCCTGACGGATTCGATCTCATGTCACTCAGCTTCATAGTCAGAGACCTTACCACTGAGCTATCCTGGCCGCGACAGACCTCCTGTAGGACTAAGATGTAATCACAATTGATTGATCACTGTGTGGTGATCAATGTCAAGTCCTTCTTAGTGCAGATCGAATGCTATCGATCAAGTTGCAATGTGACCACTAGTCTAGGTGACTCGACACTGCGTGCACTATTTTGATATAAGATAATTTAGTTTCATTTCGTTTACATGTAAGTTCAATAAAACTTTATGAAATAATAATATTAAATAATGTTGATTAGAATAAATCTTAAAGCACTTTTAATGAATTTCTATCATGTGTTGACTGAATCACTTATAATATTGACACATAATGGTAGGTGAATTCTAGAAGAAAAAGAAGAAGAATGAGATTGTTATGTTTTTAATCAATTATCAACCATTTTATGGATTTCTATGTTTATATGTATCCGTAAAAAAGATCAAAGGTGTTTAAATTGAATTCACATCACTATGGATCAAGAAACAGAGAAAAAAAAAGTTTATTTGAACAGAATAAGTTAGCTAAATAAGTTGAGTCCCACAATAGGACGAAATGGCCGTCCAGTGCTTTCAGATTTTCCCTGGTGGTCTAGCTTCAATTGACTTACGCTTTCAACTATGAAAATAAGTTCCTTACAAAATATTGGTATACTAGGATCTACAAATAAATAAAGTGAAGTTATACAATTTTAATTTCAGATTACTTAAACGACAACAGTTTTATCTTCTTCAAAATTAATGTGATCATTTTAGTTTTATATAAAGTATTCAACTATTCTATTCACTTTTTAATATATAGTACTGATTTCATTATCAGTGGAGATAACTAACTATAAATTAAAATTAAGATTTAAAAGTACCATTTCAGTCCTTTTGGTCACTTTAAATGAAACAATATCTAACTGAATGCTTCAAACTACTTATGCATTGTTCTTGGATATGTCGTCAGTTTATCACTGAAATTGTATTTCATTCTATATTTGTCTACCTTTTTTTTCAAATTTTGCTCGAACAGCCTAATAACATCATCTGTAAGTATGTGTTGGATAGTTGAAATCAAATTCAAATTATACATCATATCTGATCGTTGTACTTCGCAGTGTTTCATATCTTGTTCAGTATAATTATGTTTATCATTATTTACCAATTAGAGTTAACACCGTTGGGTGCCGGCTCAGTGGTCTATCGGTTAAGTGTTCTAGCGCGAGACTGGTAGGTCCTGGGTTCGGATCTCGCAAGGCGGGGTCGTGGATGAGCATTGGTGGTCTAACTTCAGTTGACTCATGATTTCAACTATGAAAATACTGAAATCTCCAATACATTTAGAGAACTAATTAACATAAATCATCAATGATAGAAAAAACTTCACGAAAAGTGATCATACAATATACAACTAATAGAGATCAATAAATTATAGGTTCTCAACTTTATTGTTTAATTAGATACTATTTATGGTGCTCTCTCTCTCTCTATATATATATGAAAGTGTTCCAGGCTTGATTCATTATTCAACTCATTTATTGCCAAAATGTTTGACACAATTATATACACATTAAAAGAAATTGAGTTCGTATTTCTAAATTGAAAAATGAATATTTGATTAATGAATTGAAATTGTCATATATATGAATAAAACCCAAGAAAATGATGCTCTCAATTTTCGTGAGTATAGGTTTCATTGTTTTCAGTGTAATTACTACGGATCTAAAGAATATATTTGTGAAATATGCTTAAGGATATATGAATGTTTTTTTTCATTTCGGAAAGATTACCATCTACGAATAAATACAAGACTTTGGTTTAGTTTTTATATATTTACGAGTGTTAGTTAATTTAGTGAAGGTTACTGATATATACTTCAATGTTAGGTGGTAGATTGCTGGAAATCCTGAAACTAGGTTTTCGAGCTAGTTGATATTTATTAGAAATGAGTATCTGAAATTTACGACAAAGAGTTGAACCAGTATTACACATGTTCTCAGTCTGAGACATTGCCAAAAGGTTATTGAGGAGGCAACTGTATAACTCAGATCTTTGAGTAGCAACCAACAACATGTTTTCTAAGCAAAGATGGATAGTGGCTAGCAGTGGAATCCAGGACTCGCGTTCCGTCCTATTTGGGACTCGTTAGCTGGATATACCTGCATTTCAGAGTTGATGTTCACTCTGGGACTCGAACTCAGTACCGTTCGCTTCAAACTCCATCACGTTATCCACTCAGCTACTGAGTCATGATAGCCACTTGCTTGTACATTGTGAATTAAGGCTATATCGAGGCAATATGCACAGTATCCACATATGGCCAATAAGAGACTGACTAATTGCAGTCCTAAACATCAATGGGAAGATTCAAACAAACAATACCAACTACATTTTCTTTATAGATTTTAAGTTTCAATAATGTTTTAACAACCGATTATATATTTTCTATTTGCCTTTTTCCGCTTACAAAAATCGACCAGTACTTGTGTATCATTTTGTTTCTGTGTTCATGTTTAATGTTTTGTTGTTTTTTTATTCTGATTTTACAATACTACTACTAGTGATTAATCATCATATCTAATGACAATTTAGTTTCTGTCTCTCATTATGAATAACATAATAGGTCTCTAACAACTTAATATAAATAATCTCTGTACTAAAATATATCTCAAACTTTAGTTATATAGCTTCAAGTATGAAAGAGTTGAAAAAGATTCTATTAACTGAACTGTTGATTTTCATTTCAATATCCAATTATTGAATAATGTTTCTGGTTAGCGTTTTTTTAGAGAGTTACTTTTCCACTGGATGGAGTCGCTAACTCCATGCCCAACCCTCCTCCTTTATCCGGACGTGGGACCGGCAGTAGCCCTCGGAGGAGCTACAGCTGGAGTTATCGAATTATTGAAATTGTTATATTTCGTAACTTTAATCAAAGCCTAGAAACTTCATTATACTTAATTTCTCTAATAAATGTAAGCAGACTTCAAACAGGTCATCCTTCAATTAAACAACGAATCATAATAAGCAAATTGATCGTTTTCACATTTGAAAACAGTCTTTGTGTTTAACACTGCCTTAAGCAATGGAGAGTGTTAACAAAACCATGTTCCCTTTTATTCAGAGTAGAAAGAATTAGGATTATATGAAATACATCAGCCATTTGCCTTTCTTGATGATTGGCAAAACCTTTCTGAATTATTTTTATTATCTATTTAGTGCTTGATAAAAATTTTATGCACTGATTTGCCGGTTTGATTTCTCCGAGATTATTTGGAGGTATTTTTGTACAGTTCCGGTTTTCTTTGGCACAAATGGAGATTTCACAAGACTCTTCAATGTAGAACGCGTCACAATCGGCACAACCTTATCTGAAAGATCTGATTCTATTTGAGTCTGAAGAGTGGTTTTATAAAAAGTTATAATTCTGTCTGGTTTTAAGTTACATTAGAATTCTTCTATATTACAGCAGTGATAAGGTTAGACAACGGTACCGATGCAAGATATTTAATTCCAATTATCGTATTAGTAAGTTTCTAATAAAACTTAGGAAAACTAATTGATCGCAGGTTGTATTTTATTTTAATTCTGCAAGACGATTATCAATATTTCGTCGTCGAGAGCAATCCTCATGAATGCCTCCGTAAAGTTATTCAATAAAGATAAATTACACAAATATGAATTTATTTATCGTACATTAATGAGGTGAAATTTTTAAAGCTATTACATGCGTTATAGCTTTACAGAAAATTGTATTAATAACTATAGTGGAGAATTTCATCATTGACGGGAAACTTTTATGGGTTCCATGATCCAAGTGAAGAAAAGTGTTACGAAGGCTGACGGTATGTAGTCACAACAATAAATAAAGCGAATGTTATTTGTTTATGTAAATACTCGAAAACATTATAAGACGATACATTACACTTTATTTCAAAATATTATTAGTATTCAACTGGTTATTGAATATTAATAAGTAGTATAAGTTAATACACAAAAAGAGTTGGTTGAGATAACAATCAAGACAGTGTAATTGGACTTAACAGTACTACTGCAATCAAATTATACATCCTGTAAAAGTTGGTCGCCACAATGTTCTCATGTTGGCAAAAATGTCAAAACAAGATCATTTTGAGAAATGGTTGTCCAGTTTCAAGTATACTTCAATACAATATCTTATTGTTCTGGACATAAAATTCAAAAGAGCTTTATCAGTTTGTTTAAGAAACTGAATAAATAATTATTTATGAATCATGTAACTAGGAGTCTTGACAGTTTTTCAAGAACAGGAATTGGATTGCAATGATTCTTTCCAGTTAAGATTTACGATAATACTTTATCATCATTATTTGAGCACATTGAACCTTTTGCGAAGTGACAATATTATCTTCATATGATAAAATATGTTTTCTTTTCTTTAATTTGTAAGATTAACTGCCGCGAATATTAAAGAGATATTCAATTCCATGAAATGCTTTTCTATGAGAGATCTTCGTTTTTATTCACTCTTAAAATCTGTTTTGTAATTATAACAACCTTATATAATAAATAATCAGAGATAGTTGGCGGTTAACATTTGAATCCAGGACGTGCGTTTTATCCTATTTGGGGCTCGTCAGCTGTATGTACCCGTGAGTTCAAAACAGGACGAAATGTGCGTACTAAATTCCTTTACTCACCAATATCCATCTCTGTTTACAATACTTGTGACAATGCCATATCGAAGCAATCCGTACAGGATGAACAGATGCCAATAAAAGACTGATCAATTACAGTCCTAAATAACAATGAAGAAATTCAAACAACCAATGGTAAAATGAGTGATATAATAAATATCTGAAAAAAGGCTTTGATAAAAAATTATCTAGGCCCAATGTTATCATACAGCAGTAAATATATGTCAGAAATTTAATCATGTATATATATACTAACAATTGTAATTTCAAATCGTATTCAACTGATGCGAAACCGTAAAACAGTATGATGATTTCCTTTTAGTCTCCAATCAATTTTGTTCGTGCTTTGCTGATATTTATCAAAAGATATGGTTGCATGGAATCATTCAATTACATACATTTGTAGAATCTATCTAATAGTGTTCATAACTTATTAAATAGTTGATAAATTTTTTTTTAGTAAATCATTATACTACTTTCCATTAATTGATTCATTCAGTTACTGTGGAGTTTACTGAAAACAAAACTCATTATTGAATTAATATACATATGTAAGTCTTGTATTTATCTTAATTGGTGTATTTCGTTTCTTCAATATATTTGTTGAAAGTTTGTAAGGAGATATATATATATATATTCAGTTTGTTTCCAAGATAAAATAGATTAACTCAACAAAGTGTTCCTTTTTTCGGTGAATTCAATTTCGAACATTTTCAAACGCAAATATAATATATTTATTTTATAAAGTGATAGTCAGTAGTTAATTTGTTAATCATGAAAAAAATAACACTAATAATGATAATAATAATAGATTTTCATAGTTGATATCATGAGTCAGTTGAAGCCAGACCACCAAAAAAAACCTGGAATCATCGTTCAGTGGCGATAGTGAGTGAATCTTATTCTCATATCTCAGATCCACTTAAAAATATGTACAATCTGTTATCTGAACACAATTTTCGATACACACTACATCAAATAATTACTTTCAATATTGTTGACATTACTGGATGACCTGCTCAGTATACAGTTACCTGAGGATCATGTTTCTATTTATATTCAATAATTTGGATATTTGATTATATTTCTTTGAAATAAGCTTCGACCAGATTGCCAGGCAAAACGTTAGATTTACTTCGAATTCATCCACGGAGATTTCACATCTACATTCTTTCTCCTTAATGTCTAACATTAACTTGGCGCCTAAATATTGTGAAACTATTCGATCAAATTTAGACGAAGATTCTTATATATATTCTTATAGTCTTTTTCTCTTGACAATTGTTTAATTAGTGATAATCGCCCACACATTTTAAATATTTCAGTCTTGTAAATTCAAATAATTTCATTTAGTGTATTTACATAAAAAAATCACACAAATTACATGGATATTTTTATTTGCCTATCTACTTTCTAGGGGGCCTGCTTGAATATCTGGGTTACCTGTTCCTACCATTTAGATATTTCAACAAGTTATCTATTTTTTGTTTGTTTTAACAGATCATTATGTCAATCAGTTGCACAACATTTTCAAGTGCGTTTGTGAAAAGTCCACAACCTTTCGCTGTACAGGTTACAAAAGAGCCCAATCAGAGAAATCATAGTCTATAGCAGTATACATTGAAAAGAATGTACATTATTGAGATGTCGATTCCTAAACTACAAACATTTAATTGGTGATCATTCAATACTTATCGTCAAGACCGATCAAGAAATAAGGAATATTTTTTAATAGTTGAGATCATGAATCAATTCAAGCTAGACCACCATGGAAAACCCCAAGCACTGGACGGCCGTTTCGTCCTATTGTGGGACATTAACAACATTGGATGATGGCTCAGTGGTCTAGAGGTTAAGCGCTCGCTCTTAAAACTGATAGGTCCTGGGTTCGAATCTCGCGAGGAGGAATTGTGGATGTGCATTGCTGAGGAGTCCCACAATAGGATGAAACGACCGTTCAGTGATTCTAGGTTTTCTATGGTGGTCTATCTTCAATTGACTCATGATCTCAACTATATAAAAAGAATCTACTAAAATCTTCACAAAACCCCCTTCTGATAATTAAACAATATTGTTAATTGTAGAAGTAGGAGCAGAAAATAGTTTGATATTAAAAGAATAAAACAAAATAAATTGAAGGAAGAAATGATTGATAATTGAATTTCTCAAGTTTGACTTTAATCAAATACAAATAAAAATGTACCGTCAAAATTTAGTTTATTATTTCTTTGTTTAATAACATTGATACGTCGTTATTCTGATTGATGCTATTGATTTCAAAGGAAACAAAATGTTTATACACAATAATGAAAGATGAAGGAAATTCATTTCTGGACAATTGTTTCGTCTTAGGTATTGAACTACTCAATAGTGTGTATCCACAACCACACTATCATGAGTCGAATCCAGGCTTTTCAGTCTTGTAATCAAACTTTTAACCTTTAGACCATTAAGCCAGGATCTGATTATGTACAAGTTTGAATCAAGTCAATACAAGACACTCAAAGACCATCTTCCAGATCCCAGATCATTGGTCTAGAAGTTAGGGATTCATTAAGGAGACTGGAATGTGTGAGTTCGATAGCGGATTGTGGGGGTCGTTGATGCACAAATCCAAGGAGAACTGCATCAGGATGAAAAAGTGTCCAGTGGTCTACAATTTTATATAGTTACCTTACTTATAAAACCCAACAATCTCCGAAAGTTCTATACTGAAAATAATTATTTGTTGATTTCATAGAAAAAATGTTTTCTGACTGCTTTTTTCTTATTCTCAGACACATATTTGTTGAACTGTGATATTTTTTGTGAGAGATGAACGAATACATAATAAAAGTATAGCTATCAAAACTATTCATTCGTGCATTTACTAAATAATTGACTTGTGATATTTCTGGATGCTAATAATTATAAGCCCTTATTTAAAATAATAGTTGTTAATTTATCTTTCGCCTTTCATAAATTATAGCTAATCAGTTATGTATATATCAATGCGTAGATCGTGGAGATTGTCGAACACCACTGAGATTAAGAATCTATTTGAGTTAGATGAACATTGAATAGTAGTAAGTGTGGGACAGAGCTGTCATCCAAGTATGAGACTTATCGTCAATAAGCATTCATCACCTCACCGCGAATGGAACTCAGACGATTAGTCACAAGCAACCGTGGGAGACGATCGAACAGTATAGCGACTTAACTGAAGTTCAACATGTAAACTACTGAATGATGACTCACAGGTCCAAAGTTTAAGATTTGAAGCAACTGGTTTCGATCCCCTGTAAGTTTGTTGATGCCTATTCCCGGCAGGTCTCATACTAGGACGGAACAGCTATCCAGTATTTCCTGGTATTCAATGGTTATCTAACTCAGGTCTGTTTATGGTTTTAGTTGTGGACCTGTTACTTAGTTTTCAAATACAAACATACTTGTTATGAACGGATTGCTATTTTTTTATTTATTATTCACTGTAGTTTTTCATTTCATGTATATAAACTTGTGAGTTTTTGAGTTAAAATATCAGAAAACTCAATTGCCATTTTTTCTTCCTTCCATATTGAGGACCGAGTACAGAAGTAATCTGTGTTCGCCAATGGGCTGTAGCATACATCTTAGCTATGTTTTAAGCACTTTTGGGTAAAATATTTTGGAAAATCTATTTGTTAGGTATGTGGAAACAATATTTACATGATTTCAACATCAACTTTTCAAATACTAGGTTCATGTTACATATACTACTCAAACAATACAGCGCTTAAATGAAAATACTCATTAGCTAAACTACTAGCATGCTACTTTGTAGACAAGCCTAGTGACATTGAATCAACTTCAATATGTAGAAAAGTTTGATTTTATACAGAATAGATAGAAAGTAAACATTTGTCTTCTGAAATGTAATTATAGGCGCTCCTGCTTTATTTCAAATCTCTTCAACAAATCTATTAGCTGACTTTAAAATGTAACTTAAAGTTACTGATGTATTGTTATTTAAGTTTTATACCAGGCTGTAAGAAGAGGTCTTTCTATGAGAACAAATGCATAAAACGTCTAATTATTGTGAGTTGTTAACAAGCAACCCTCAAATATTTAATCCCTATCAAAAGAGAATAGAATCTCATTCACTTTTATGTAACTGTCTAAGAAATATGTTATATCCCGAAGCGATTTATGAATGATAAGTATTCAAGACTGCTCGTGTATCATTGCTCTGATCGATAATTCACTCCCCTATGATTGGAGTAGATCATCACGTTATAAATTAACTGGGCATCCAAACAGGCATAATCAATATAACCAAATGTTTATTTAATATTTAATGCTATAGCTTGGATAAAACTTTTTATGGGTACACAAAAAAATCTTTACCATAGTTGCTGAAATGATAAATGTATGGTAATGAAGGTAGGTAACAAAAACATTTCAAAACTGTGTTTCTGAAGTCTTTTACTTCAATGTCAATATCGAAAATATGCATCTATTAGGTAAATTTTGAAAGTACTTGTATCAAGAGAGTATTAACGTCAATCGATTCCACTTTGTATTTTGTAGAAGACTTGTGTGAGTATACCGTTTGTTTTCTTTTACATTTTAGCAACCATCCTGCAATCAATTTCGATTATGGTTAATTTTGTTTAAGCCTTTTTAATTAACTTACTTAACAGACATCGTCATTTGGATAGTAACAGTTAGCGTATTTTTTGTACTGTTATGACCACTAGAGCACATGGCATTCCAGAGAAAATGTTGATTGTTTAAGTATCATTCGATGACTCATACTCCTCCGCATATATATGTATGCACTCGAATCCTATAATCAGCTTTTGTTTTGTTTTACTGTACCCTTATAAAATTTGACTATAAATTGCCTATGTAATCGCTTGCTACTCGCTCACTCGCTGATATTCGCTCAGGTGCTGGTAGCTCTCTGGCTTGAGTTATTTGACAATAAACTGTCGTTGCTGCTTCTCTTTGCCCTCTGATTTTATGCACCGCTAAGATTGGAATTACAACGGTTATCAAGGTGAACGATTAACGAAGCACGGCACTACGACATAAATTAATTTATCTCGATTGAAATTTTTCGATCGAAATCTTATCTGAAATTAAACAATACATCAGTCCCAATGAGCCCCCAAATGCCCTGGTACGGCCGAAAGTGGGGAGATTCCGCCCTCCCTCTCGAAATGCTCTCATATGGCCACGCGAATATATAGCCTCTGCCAGGCAAGTCCTACTCACTGCCTTCTCTTGGCGGAGGTGTTGTTCACGGAATTGAGAGAACGAAAGCAAATATCCGGCGCTTTAACCGGGTTAGTGGACACGGAAAGTCGACCTAGGGGAGTTGGAAAACTCTGATTCCAAACCAATGGTGCACATGGGCTCAAGTATACTGAGGGAACAAATGGCGTATGAACTAATCGTTGGTCACCGGTTCCCATGGGACTGCATCTTCTCATGATGCTCCACTGCCTTATGGATCAGATCTTTCGGTCAAAGGCTCCGGGTGTGGCCCCCTCAGAAAACCACCTGTTTCGGTTTAAGCACCTGGGCAGTATCACAGCCCTCACACAAATCAAATAAGATTTGTATGGCACAAATGTATTTGGTGCCCCTTTGTACCAATATTTATGTGTTCAAATAAAATAAAATAAAAAAATGGAATGATTCGTAGTAAAAGTTTTTCGTTTAATAATTGTCCTGTTTTTTTAATATCGTTTCCATCAATTCATTCTACATATGATATTAAAAATGATTACAATCCAAATCAATTATTTCCGTTATTGCATTTGTGACTAAGTATTATTATTATTACTATTAATGTTACCAATACTATTATGTACATCTATTGATAACATTTACTTATAAAAGTGAACATTGGAAACTTTACATTCATATCTTGACAATGAATACTTTCAAAGTAATAACCATGTTTTCTAAAAAAAACAAACAATGGAAATAGACTTCAGATAATGATGAATGTTTCATCAGGTATAACTGACAATATTCAATGTGTAGTTAGTTTCTTATGTTAGTCAGTATATATATGCCCAAAAAGTTCTTTTTTGTAAAAATTCAGGTGAACTACACTGTATCTGGCAGGATTTTTTTTTTGATTTAATTTTTCAGTAATTTTTTTCCCAGTAGCTTGGCGCCTAATATTTGTAAGACATTAGGTTACTGGGTAATTATTTTTATTACAGAATATCATATGCGCAGATTAGATAAACATTTAAGTGATGTAACAAATTTCATCAGAACTATATGATGTATTAGCTTAGTTTATAAAGGTCAAATTAGACCAATTAGAATATAAGAAATAACAAAGATAATGAAGAAAAATGATCTAAATAACACTACAATAGATATGTAGATGGCGTCGAGTTTTGATGGACTATGATCACCACTACAATGAGATTATGCGCCCAAAAAACGACTTGGTTCTTTTGATAACTCGCAAACCAGAAGACTGCAACTGGTCTAGATAGGGTATATTTATTGGCAATCTCGTGGTATCGAATGAATACAAATACGTACCAAAGATTACAGGCAATAAGAGTGGAGCGTAAGAAAGTTCGAACCAACAAGATAGAGAGAGGAACGAGAAGTGACTTTGATACAGTTAAACAAGTACAGTAAAACAATCGCTGGTACAATTTGTTATAATAATAATTGTTTCTATTATACCAATCGCGTTCTTGTCGAAAAAAGCAGGTCACTACAGATATTAATTCAATATTATCAGGATTGGTTTGGAGTAAGTACAAACTATATTTATACATATAGCAGGTGGAAGTCAAACATACATAAGAGCTAAGGTTTCATTAAACTTAAGCAACTCTTATACAGAAACTAAAAAAGTCTGAGATGAGATCAATTTTATGATTAATTTCAACTAGATGCTTAGTAATGTAAGATGATAAATCGAATGAACTTGTAAATCACGATTAATGATTCATGTATATATGTGTTCAGACGTATTTCAGATATTTACATAATATCAGAAGGGGGTTTTGTGAAGATTTTAGTAATTTTATATAGTTGAGGTCATGAGTCAATTGAAGATAGACCACCATGGAAAACCTGGGAGCACTGGATGGCCGTTTCGTCCTATTGTGGGACTCCTCAGCAGTGCACATCCACGATCCCGCCTCACGAGATTCGAACCCACAACAGGACGAAACAGCCGTCCAGTGCTTCCAGGTTTTCCATGGAGGTCTATCCCCAATTGACTCATGATCTCAACTATATAAAATTTACATAATAAACAAAGTCCTATTTTTAAGTGCTCTGATAAAGAATGGTCATTTGCTTCTTGGACATACTACCATTAATGTTATGAAGAAAACAAATCTATAATTCAGGGATTAGTTGTATTTCTTGGTTAAGTTGGTTAATTTATTGATTTTACAATATATATACACACAATAGATTATTGATTAACTATTAGCCAAATTCATTTAAATTTATTGATTAACCAGACTTTTAAAATAATACATCATCATTATTATTATGGATATCACTTCATTAATGGTTGGTCAATAAATTAACCTTCTTCTATAGTTTTATTTCCTTCTTTATGTCGGTATAATAGTCTTGTTCTATTGTAACAAGTCGCGGTTATCAGTTTCTCGGATGTCATAGTAAATAATCATGTCGGTAGCAGTAATTAATGACAGATATTGTTACTATCACTAAACAAAATATACATGAAAATATAAGTAAGTCTTTTATTCTATAATATAATTAAATGCAAAGGATTCAACTTGAGACAGATTTAAATGTGAATTCTGTTTTGTGACGTGTAAAATTTCATTCCCACAGTTTTAATTTTTATACTATTTTGATATAATAAAGTAATCTTTCTATTTACCTCAATGTAAAAAAATATATGTGTATTCCCTAAGTTTAAGTTTGTATCTTAATAAATTTTTAATTAAAGCTAATGTAGCAAGTAAAGATGGATAGTAGCCGGCAATGGAATCCAGTACACGTGTTTCGTCCCATTTGGGACTCGTCAACTGAATGTACCTGCATTTCAGAGTTGATGTTCACCCTGGGACTCGAACCCAGTACCTTTCGCTTCAAACACCATCGCGTTATCCACTCAGCTACATATGCAAACTAGAGACTGACCAGTTGCAGTCCTAAACATCAATGGGAAGATTCAAACAAACGGTACTAAGTGAATTTAATGTAGTAAGTTTTCTTATTAAAAACATTTCATATATTTAGTAAAACAAACATTTACAGATTCATAAATTCATGTTATAATATATGTATATAAATATGATTGTACAGCATTGAAAATGAACTCATCGTAAAAGATTTTATAGCTAAACTGATACTATAGTGAGTTAGATGGGAAAAAGAACACTGTAAATCTTTCAACATTGTACGAGAGATCTGCATAATTCTATGTATGCATATATATCTATATACAACATACCATATTATAATTTTGAATATATCATAGTCACGAAACTTACCACTGACATAAATTTATCCATGTCTGATATATATATATATATATATATATATATATATATATATATATATATGGTAAACGTTTGTGAAACATTTTCAAACTGAGAAATAGTCGGATAACTACAATCTTTTGTAGACAAGTTCTACTTACTTGTAAAAAGAAACCTTTTACTGTTGTTTAAATTAAAGAGTAATGATAAGTATATTGTATATTCATGTTTCAACAAACTATTTTTATTAAAATAATAATAAATCTTATGAACAATATTTTATTTTTTAGAGATAAAGTAGAGTAGAATAACTATCCTCAGTGTTTTTGTTTAATATTCTCTTTGAATGACTACAGTGGTCTAGAGGTTAAGCGTTTGCGTATGAGACCTGCGCTCGATTCTCGCTCGCAGGATTGTAGATGAGCGCATACTTGGACGAAACGGCCATCCAGTGCTCCCAGGTCTTCAATGGTTGTCTAGCATTGATCGAATCATGCTTTCAATATGTCAATTTGTCAGGTGAGTGCTTTATATAACCGGGTCTGAACTTCACACTAGTAAAATAAAAATCGAAGATGGAATGGGTTTATAGTAGTCCGTCTTTCAATTTTCTATATACAACTTATCTTAACGCGGATAACATAAAACTAGGTCATACAAAGGTCATTGTATGTCCTTTACTGAAATCCAATCATGTAATAATTTGTCTTTGTGTCCGTGTTTGTGTCTAACTAGTTATCTGTTTGTCGTCTATTTTTAACTAATTTGTCTCTTATTAGTTGTAAACTTAGGCCATCACTATTTTACTTTCTCATGTACATATATATAGTGACATTTAGAGCACGTTCTACACAGTATTTTCCTCTGTCCTGTCTCTGGCGTATGGTGATCTGTTGAGTCAATTGAATCAGTAAAACTCGATTCCAACACAACTCGTGTTTGGCTTCGTAACTTATCGAGTGAAATTTATCTGAATTCTGTGAATATACACGGAGTTATAAGGTCAATTACACCTACAGTTAATTAAATAGTAATCTGTCAAATGGTGTAAATCGTAGGTTATTTGTTTGAAAACCGACTGCTTCAACCACTAAGTTACCATAAAATTTTAATGTGCTAAGTTTGTTTTCTGAAAATAATCCATAAACTGTAGTAGCTTCAATGACCATCAAGTTAGTTAATCATATATTTACTGGAATTGTCAAATAAATTTTGTGGGACACTAAACAAATAAGAAACGAAGGTTTCCTTTTTTTAAAATTAATGCCTGAGTTCTTTGGTGGGGGCGTTTCAATACTTTTTAGTCTAGGTGATTATTTTAATAATCAATCAAACGTCATTCAAACGTGCTTTCTCTATTTTTATCTTGACATTTATTGAAATATTTATTTCTCAATTAGATTAATATTATTCTATATAGTTGGAATAATGAGTCAACTGAAGCTAGACCACCATCGAATACCTGGAAGCACTGGATGGCCGTTTCGTTC
>NC_031495.1:8634250-8649905 GCF_000237925.1 Schistosoma mansoni
TAGACTGATTGAAATTGGGTGTTATATAACCGATGATTTATAAATCAGAAATGGTTTGGTGGAGATTTCAGTATTTTCATGGTTGTGATCATGAGTCGATTGAAGCTGGACCACCATGGAAAACCTGGAAAACCTGGGTTCGAACCTCGCGAGGCGGGATCATAGATGCGCGCTGCCGAGGAGTCCTTTACTAGGACGAAACGGCCGTCCAGTGCTTCCAGGTTTTCCATGGTGGTCTATCTTCAATTGACTCATGCTTTCAACTATGAAATTATATGTGTGACAAGTATTTTTGTTTCTATTCTCTGGCTAAATATATAATTAAGAATGAGATATTATGTATAATTATAATTCATTGTCTAAGTAATAAATATTCGTCGGGAATCATAAATTAACCCTGGATAATTGATTCTTTCCAAAGAAATTGTTTAGAAATGTTATATTGAATACCAACGCTTTTAATTTATAAATAATCATGAGTCAATTGAAGCTAGACCACCATGGAAAATCCGGAAGTACTGGACGGCCGTTTCGTCCTAGTAAAGGACTCCTCGGCAGTGCGCATCTATGATCCCGCCTCGCGAGGTTCGAACCCAGGTTTTCCAGGTTTTCCATGGTGGTCTAGCTTCAATCGACTCATGATTACAACTATGAAAATACTGAAATCTCCACAAAACCATTTCTGATTTATAAATAATCGGTTATATAATAGCCAATTTCAATCAGTATATTTTCACCTCATGAAAAATTTGTAAACGTTTTCCTTTTATCTAGATACCGACAAAAAAATTAATTGTAATGGTTTAGAATAAAACAAAATTTAAATACTACTAATGAGTAATAAAAAAACGGCGTATTCTATTTTTAAAGTTAAAAAGAATTCGAGATTGTAACTGAAGAATCTAAATGATATGAAATATGACTGACTTTAGTACATAAGAAAAGTATTAAAATTAAATGACCATGTCCTAACTGAACTCTGGTTGATTGGTATCTGTAATATTTGTAGCATCTTACTTTATACTTATCAAATAATATTTAAATAGTGTCCAAGTATAACTTCAGCCAATCCACGATATTGATTAACTATCTATGGGATCCAAGTTTAGTGGCCTAAAGTTTGGGTGTTGGTGTACGAGTTTGAGTGTACTGGTTTTGATCACCAGTGTCTGAGTCGATGATGCGCAATGCTAAGGAGTCTCATATTAGGACGGAACAGTTATCCCGTGCTTCCAGGTTTTTGATGTTTTTTATCTTTGAACATTTGGTGATCTCCATAACATTTAGTTTTAAATATTATTAAAAATAATCGAGTCACTTACTGGATCACACTACTAAGATAATGGTCCATTTGTTGTGCTGAAGTCTTGGTTTATAAGTACGGACATAACTGTTTGTTTTAATGAATTAGGTTGAATTATATTAGTGGGTATGATTTGTGGTGAGACAGGATGCTTATAAAACTGTATATCAGCGATAAAAACGTTTCAAATTTACCTTCAAAATTACCTTGGACACATTTACATTGTCAAAAAGTAATTGCATTCAGCCAAACAACGGACTTTTCAAGCTACAGAATTCTCAATAGATTATGTGATTTATAATAATGATTTTGATACATTTTTTTATAGATTTGACTTTGTTTTGGAGCTCAGTAGTAGTATTTTTAGATATTATGATCGATGATATCACTCCTTTGTAATCATCTCACCAACTGATTTCCTCTGGGAATGTTACCAAACAAAACACGAAGTTATTAAATAGAAAATACATTAACATACCTTTTGCGATGAAAGTTGTGTCATATCGTCAGTGTAAACGTGTTTACGTTTTGGTTATTTATGAGGTAGCTGTATTACTCAAATCCACTTATCAATTTCATAAATAAGCACTTAAAATGGTTTATATATAATTATTGACATTACGTCTCGTTCTAATTATTTCTGTCACCATTGTTATTTGCTTTACATGATATCATACCTCAGTGCTACAATTCAACACATACATGGTTGAAAGCACCAGACATGTAATTATGAATTTTAATGAATTCATATTATTCAGCCTTAGTTGGCGTTCCGGCTTTATTCAAAGAAAACGTTTAAAACAACTGACAATGTACGTGATGATAAACTTAGATCGAGATGGGGAATCATTATTATTATTATTATTACCATTATTATTATTATAACTATTCTTATTACTTCCAACCTGTTCTTATTATTATTTATTATTATTAGCTTTATTCAATATTATATTTTTGGTACAATATGGAATTCTCAGCACAAAGTACTTCAACAAGTTTTCGTTTCTTACTTCTTCGTCCTTCCTGACGATAAATATTGAGTGATCGACAGCTAGAAGTTAGCAGCCCAGTCAATCGACATCTGGACAATGTACATTCTTCTCGCTGCATAGTACCAGCAACCACGATATCTCTGATTAGGCCTTCTGTAACCTTAACAGCGAAAAGTCTTACACTTTTCAGAAACGCATCTGAATAGGTTGTGCGATTAATAGGCATAGTGATGTATTAAAACAAACGAAAATAGATAACTTGTTGAAATATCTAGATGACAGGAACAGGTAGCCCAGATGTTTAAACAGGCCGCCGATTATTGACATTACGTCTCGTCCTAATTATTTGCGTCACCACTGTCATTCTTGCAAAATAAAATATCACTGTAAAGGAAATGTATTTAGTGTGTATATATTCAGAAAGAAGAAGCAAGTGTGTGACAAATTTTCCTGGTGAAAATGAATTCAAGGAAAGAAACATAATCTTACACATAATTATGCGCAACGTTAAATAAATATATGCACTGAATCTACAGGATACTGAGGTTATGGATCAGCTTAGCTAATCAGTGGAGAACCAAAATAAATGTGTACTTTCCCTGATAGAAGGTGAGAAATTTACTTAGGCCATGTTGACTTCTGGAAGTTAATGAAGGGTTTTGTAGCCTTAATCCATATCCGTTACACTGATATCCTGACACTAACAAACTGAAACCCTACATTTAATCATTACGATCCATGCCACTCAATGGTTGAAGACACGGTTTATAATCGTTTTCAGTTGCTCATGTTTCATCAATCTTTGTGTTTCCTTAAATTCTAAGTTCCAAAGTTATCTAATAAAAGTTTCTGGTGAGATTATAATTTATGGACGACCTTAAGGCGACGCCACAGTGGCCTTTAGAATTCTCATCTGCACCGTAGGGCGAAATGAAGGTTTTAAACCAGTGTGAAGAATAAGGATTTTTATTTAAAATTGATGATTAGGGTTAGGTATTAGATTTGGGGGTTTTCATCACGAACTGACATCAGCTACAATGCCTAAACGCGCCGAAATCCCAGACCTGTTTTCTTGAATCTAATTGATTCGTCCATGTATTATAGTCGCGCCAAATTTCTTACTTGAATATTGCATCAGTTCCACTTTCATCATATTTTCCATGCCTAATCTTTTCTATTTTCGCTAATATTGTTACTTACTTCACTCTTGGAACGAATAATTAATTGTTCTATTATTAAACAGATAATATAAACACAAAATGATGAGCATTAAAGTGAAAAATATCTAGAATTTCATTTATTTTAACGAATTAAATGTCCAATATTTAGTTGAAATTATTGAATACAGATTAGATATATGCTGAATACATTTGCTTACTATAAAAAAAAATGAGCATACAGACTATGACGATTCAATTTTGTCTAGTTTACAAATGAATGGATTTTTAATTTACTTCTATTCTATAAACAGGAAATAGTGCCATTCTTTCTAAAGACTAAATTTTGTTCTTATTTACTAACTCAAATTTCCATATGAATGTTCCAATCCAAGTTTGTTTTGCAGAATAATATTAAAGAACCATGTGCAAATATTTACAAATATACACTTATGTTACGTATATATGAATGATATGCTATTACAAACTGACTTAAGATATCAGAATGGGGGTTTGTAGAGATTTCAGCACTTTTTAGTGGTTGAATTCATTAGTCGATTTAAGCTAGACCACCATCGGAAACCTGAAAGTACTGGACGACCGCTTCGTCCCAGTATGAGACTTCTCAACAGTGTACACCCACGAGCCCGCACGAGGGGCTCGAACCCTCAACCTTCAGTCTTGCGTGCGAACGCTTAACCTCTAGACCACTGAGCCGGCACCCAACGGTGTTAATCTCTAGTTTTAACCGATCCATGATCTTGCGCAACCATTCGTCCGTTATGTGAGGTAGATACCTGTCGTTACCCGACACGGATTGGACTCCACTGGTTACAGCTTCTCACTAGAACTCCAGGAAATCATCTTGAAGTCAGTCACTAGTGAGCACATGATGATTATTCTTAGTGCATCCAGGTTTCCAATGGTGGTCTAGCTTAAATTGACTCATGAATCCAATTAATAAAAATAACAAGATAGACATGTTTTGAAGATCAGTAGACACTAAACAGTTACTTTATCTGAATTCGATACTTCCCAAGAAATCAAACTCTTGTTTTCTTAGAAATTATGTCACTGATCTCTAGGGTAAGCGCTGACTTATTCGTATCCAGACCAAAGATCTACATTATAAACTTCATTTGATTCGTGACTATCGTTCATATCTGTCAGCGCTATTTTTATTCAAATTGAAACATCTCTAAGACACAATAACTATTATGTTACATTGCATTAAATTATATTGTAAGCAGGAAAATAAAGTTTTACTCTTACACAAATATTACAAATGATTACACGGAGAATTCGTTGTAAAGCAATCAAATTTGTAAATGAATTTACCATGTTTAAAACTTTCGTTCTCTTTCTAGCGTTTATCGGAAATCTTCATAGCATATTTTTTATTTGTGTTTTAATCTTTCTGTTAGTGATGTTAACGTCTAAATGTTGACCACTTTTTATGGAATATGTGCATCCTCAGTGCATCGCCTTGATATTTTCAGTATTTCACAAGTTCACAAGTAAAGTTAGATTGTAGATACCATTTGTTTACACTTGTGAGTAATAGATAAAAATTATTCACGTTGCACAAGGTGATGGCTATTTCGTCTCCGTAGCTTGGTAGAAAATACATTGTGTGCCTGAAGTAAAAAATACTGGTTCCAGTCCCAAAGTGAACATTACTACGAGTCGACGAGTTTCAAACAAGAAGCGCGCGCCTTAGATTACACCTCTAGCCATTATCAAGCTTAATTTAAAAATATTCAAAGATATTGGCATATTATTTTTACCGTTATTACCTAATATGTTCAATTTTCAACTTCATGTAAAATGAAATAAATTACACCGTTCGTTTATTAGTATATTGCAAATAGAATTTGGATAATTTGACATGTTTAACTCTATCACTAACGTAACGTTTGTTGAGAAAAGTCATTTAGTCAACAAACTAAGTTTGCTACTTTCCAAGTGGAATAAACCGTCTAACAACGATCTGTAAGAAACTATGTCCTGAGCTCTCCTTTCTAGTTGTTGTTAAGTGTTATTTTCGGTTTTGATATATACGTCCAAATACGAGCATTGTCTGCCCTGATTGCCAGATCTTCAATATATTCCCACTAGTCAGCTCGATTGCTCTTCACTGATCTGTTTGCTTTTATACACTTCACCTGTACCTTCGATTTCTCTCATTTGTTCGATTGTTGTTCATTGCTTTGTTCTCGTTTTCTCTTTATTAAATTCTTCTCAGGTTGTCTACAGAGGCTTATTCTTTTCGCTAGTGTTTGTTAGAGCCCAGTATATTCTGGTATTTTAAAGTTATTATTCTTTTAATCCATTTCAATTCATCTCCATAAAGGTGTCCCCTTGTTCTAGTATATCACATAGCACTTGGAAGTTGTTACTGATAACTGTCTTGAATTCGCTAATGTTGTTAACAACTCCAAGGAAGGCTGTATCAAACTATCGTGTTGCTGCTTGTACAATTGTCCAACTCTTCTTTATCTTAGCTTTTAGCCTGGATACGACCAGGTGATGATGTAAAGTTACATCAGATCCTCTCCTTGTTACCACGTCTGTAATGAACCTTCTAAATTTTTCTATTTGTGTTTCTTCTTATTTGCATGACTATATGAATAACTCTTCTGACATCCTAAATTGTCTGAATACTCTATGTTTAGGAGACAAGTAAATGTTGTTCATTCTAAAGTTTTCAGCACAGACAAATTTCACCTACCAGACTATTAATAATAATAAATCATGAGCCGATCTAAGTTAGACCACCTTTGAGAACCTGAAAGCACTGGATGGTCACTTCTTCCTAGTATGAGACTCCTTAGCAGTGAGCATTCACGATCCCGCGGGCGGGAGTCGAACCCAGGTCTCATGCGCTTAGCTTCTAGACTGATGAGTCAACATCCAACGAGATTAATGTCCTGCCTCAATTAACCCACGACATTGTACAACTATCTTTGATTGTCTGTGGTGGATAACTGTCTCACACCCGACAGAGTTGGACTCCACTGGTTACGGCTTCTCAGTAGAACTCTGGGAATTACATTTCAATAGCGTGCACTGACTATAGTGGCTATAATAGCATGCTTTTAATAGAAAAAACATTTTAATGTATGTTTTTATTCATTGTTTATATAATCATATGTAAATGTCATATCCATAAATTGTGCATTGTCAATGGTTGATAAATAAACGGATTGTAAATAATCACAGTATTTATTTAAAACTTTTCCTTTCTCTACTAATATGGATTATTTAAATAAATTTATACATCAAATAAAAAGCTATTAATACGGTGTGTATATTCTTTATGCTTTGTCAATGATAGAAAGAAAGAGCTGTTTTTTCATGTGTCCAGGATATTTATGATAGTACAAAAATGTAAGGGGTAAGGAAAATGTCACACCCATTTATGTGTTATGTCATGAAAAGAAAGACTGTGTGCTTGGGTTGTATAAAGTCCAGTGTGATCGGTTCGAAATAACGGGAAAGCGATTGTATGATGTGTGTTCCTCTTTATCTAGTCCAATTATTGATGAGTTCACCTATGCCACCAAGTCTGGTAACTTTCTATTTGCCAATCGACACATCGACCAGTGAACAACTATCAAGAATTCAACACTTATTGGTCTCCGAAATCATTCTAATCCAGTAACTAATTAGATGATGAGAGACAGAAGAGCAGATCTCTTTCTTGAACAATTCAGACATGACCAAAAACTCATACAGAGATGTACCTTAGATATCTGACAACATGACAACGCAATCCAGGAATCACCGTGCGAAAATGATGCAAAATCACAGTAATAAATGAATAAATAATTATTGATAAATCTGGAACATCAAGTCATATGACAACGATTTATATTTTTCTAACGAAGGCTAGAAAATAGGAAATTATAAAAATATAGCAGTTGCTAGTTATTTCATAACCGAACACTGTGTTCTGATTGACTAATAAGGGGTTCAAGGTCGTCAGTAAAACATACATTTACGGTTTTTTACTATGGATTGCAAAAACTCGAAACATTTGTATTGCTCTGATATCATTTCGTTGTGAATTGTTTATTGAAACTCCTTGCTTTTAGCTAGTTGCAAGAGACTTCTGACATCCAAAATGGTTTGTTTACTTCTGAATGATAGAATGTAAATTGTGTCATAAAATTCATGTCGAGTAGTATTAATTAGAAATGACAAACCTTAGGGATTTAGTTATAGTTCACTAATGACGAGATTTTTAAATCTGTTTATTTATTCTGCGACAAGAAATTGATTTTTTATTTAGAAAATTATGTTGTCAGTTCTCAGCGTCAACATTGGGGAAGTACAAGTACTTACAAATAAAATCCATGTACTTCCCACAGGCCATTGACTATCCGGTCTTCACAACTCAATAGGTATCACAATGATATTTCTAATGAAAGATACTGAAGTCGATTGCAAACGTGAATATCAACACTGAAGTAATGGTATATCCTCCTGACGAATAGTAAATAGGATGAAACATTCGCCGGTTATTTCCCTCTAGACTATTATCCATAGTTAGTAAATGACATGACATAATTGTTAATACATTATTATTATTATCAAAAGGGGTTTTGTGGAGATTTAGTATTTTCATAGTTGAAAGCGTCCTATCATGGGACTCCTCAACAGTGCGTATCCACGATCCCGCACTCGCGAGATTCGAACCCAGGACCTACCAGTCTCGAGCCGGAGCCCTTAACCGATAGACCACTGAGCCGGCATCCAACGGTGTTAATTATGGTGATGAAATAATTTGGAGGTATTTTTCAAAAAACGTGAACAAAGCCGTCATAACTGTTATCTATTCCGATGCTTACAATTCTCTAGGTAATTAAACATATGAGCAGAAAAACTGGAAAACATTTCCATTAGTATACGAAATTTAATTATTTTTTTTTCCATAAATGTACCAGAAACAATATCTGTCTGAAAACTAAAAAAAACTGAAATAAATAATTAAATGATTGAAAGATTATTTTTCATTACATCATATAATGAGAAGTTAAATTATTGTACTGGAAACTTGTACTTTTCAAAGAACAATGTTTACTTTCATTATGTAAATGTTAGTTTACCTTTATATTTGTTAATTAAATTACATAACGACTATTTTTGATGTGTTACTATCAGGTATTATATCACTTGAAAATGATAGATTTTAAACTGACCTCATAAATTCACTCAGTATTGTTTGTTTGAATCTTCCCATCGATATGTTAGGACTGCAACTGGTCAGTCTCTAATTGACATATTTGCATACTGTGCGTATTGCCTCGATGTAGCCTCAATTCACAAGCATGGTAATCAAAGATGGACAGTAGCTAGCAGTGAAATCCAAGACGCGCGTTTCATCCTATTTGGGACTTGTCAGCTGGATGTACCTGCATCTCAGACTTGATGTTTAATCTGGGACTCTAACCCAGTACCATTTGCTTCAAACGCCATCGCGTTATCTACTCAGCTACTGAATCCTGATAGCCACTTGCTTGTGCAATGGGGTGAAGTTTAAATTCACTTAGTATTGTTTGTTTGAATCTTCCCATTGGTGTTTAGGACTGCAACTGGTCAGTCTCTAATTGGCATGTAGGCATACTGTGTGTATTGCCTCGATATAAATGATTTTATCCAACGATAAATTGAATAAATGCTATAATCAAAGAAATTCGATCAAAACTATTGACAATGAAATGATGTTTAAGTCAAATGATCTGAAACTAGAGTTTGTTCAATAGCTAAATTCAATCTATTGTCAGTTCAATAGACCATCTTCTTTAAAGTTCTGTGTGCGTGAGAAACTTGTTCTGTTTAATTTATTTTGTATTGGTTGTTTGAATCTTCTCATTGATGTTTAAGACTGTTAGCCACTGTCTATCTCCGTTTATAATGCTTGTGATTTGAAGCAACATCGAGATAATCCGTACAAGATGTACATATGCCAATTAATGGCTGATCGATTGCAGTCCTAAACATCAATGGAAAAATTTAAACAACCAATACGAAATGAATGAAAACTCTACTCCATTGCACAAGCTGGTAAATATCTGGACTCAGTAACTAAGTGGATAACTTGGTGGAGTTTGAAGCGAACAATACTGAGTTTGAGTCCAGGGGTGAATATCATCTCTGAAACTCGGGTACATCAGGCTGACGAGCCCCAAATAGGACGAATTTCGCCTCCTGGATTCCACTACTAGCCACTGTCCACAATGGTAGTTAACGGCAAATATTTAGTTTGATGAAATAATGAGACAGCCTAGAGCTAGATGAAATACTACTTATTTATACAGACGTTTGAATTTATTTTTTTTCAGATAGTTTGTGGTATTTAAAGATTACTGTGAAAACAAATAGTATTTTGTAATTGCTTTTTAATTCTATATTAATCTTCAACTGCCATTACAGTTCATAAAAATGCTTGAAGATGAAACTTCTTAAGATGTTTTTAAATCTACGGATAACTTACTCCTTAAGTCTATGATGGTATTTTGTCCTGAGTTATTTAAAGTAAGAGAGCACCTTAGTCTTTATTATATTACTACGATTTTTAACGACATAAATATTCAAGTACTTACTTAACTTGGGATGTAGGCCTAATAAGTACATATTATTGGTATCAAAGAAATATATATTCGAGATTTTAAATCGCTATGTTTACTGGATGACAATAAACGTGTTGTGAACGAGAACACCGGTGGGGACAACCAAATGTATTTGAATACAAAATTACAGAATATCTTAGTAAAATCTGATAACCGTACTTTAAATACTTAATTTGAAAATGTTAATCAATTGTTTCAGACTTGACTGTTTCTTCATTTCCACTTCAATCACTCTCTGTTCTCGTTCTCTCCCCTTTGATTTCCTCAACCTTCTCCCATTAGGCATTTCACTTTCGACTGGTGATACATACTACTTATATCTATCGGCATCAGTAGCACACAACACAAACGTAGTATACACTGACAGTTATTAGAAAGTTCTATCACATCACGAATCAAAGCTACACTAGGGAACATATCCTCCAGTCTATTTGTTGTCAATATATTTTAAACCTATATGCGTTTTTCAGTCATATTGTATTATTACTGACGGGATAATGACAGCAGAATTTATCAATTAGATTGCTGTCAATTGTACGTTTTATATATATACCAGTAGTATAAACTGGAAAATGTAATTTCATCTGTTAGGTGGCTACCTATAAGTATTTTTATTTTAAAAGAAGGCTTTTTTCGACTTAGATGAATAGCATAAAATTACTTTTCAATGAAGTTTATGCGTGTTTCGATTTTACTTAAGTATTTTGTTGTGTTCAGTCTCATAAGAGGTAATTATATACATGATTATTATACAACGAAGTTATTGCTTTGAATAACATTAGTCTCAGATTTGTATCTGTTAATGTATGAAACACACGAGTTCATTACAACAATCCTAAATAACTAACATTAATACATCAAATTTATCCTAAATAAATGATTGATGATTTTTATATCAAGAATGACTAGCACAACGTTAAGTAAAGCCGGAGACCTTTACTACACAATAGATCATTTAAAATACTGCCTGTCATCCGAATGAACTTCTGCTTCGATGAGTTCATTATAATTTTGGTAATTACTGCCTATCCTATGAATGTTGAGTGACATTTGACATGTATACTTAAATTTACGGCGCTGGTTGGAGATAGTCTCCAGGAAACCCTTGGCACTGGCTGCATGCTATTTTTTGACTCGTCAGAAGGATGTATCTGTAATCTTGGAAGACATGCTGTTTCTTGACTGATTCGGTGTTATGGTACCCAAGTGCATAGTCTCCCATGTTACAAATTAGCTAAATGAGTAGCGACCAGCCTCCTGTAAAACTGAAATGTACTTACATTGAATAATCACTGAGAAGTGACCAATATCATGAATATCTAATCCTTCTTCATGCTAACGTCCCTGACTGTGAAGCTGAGTGGTATAACAATGAATCATCCAGGAAGTAAGAATTCTCTTAATATTACAGTTACACCTAATTGATTAGTAATAGCTAATTGTACGAAATCTCAGTAGCCTCAGCAGCAGTAGGTCTCAATATAAACAAAGGGAAAAGAAAGACTCACGGATACAATACAACATGCACCAATCGAATTACACTTGACGGAGAAGCTTCGGAGGATGTAAAAACCTTTACATATCTGGGAAGCATCATTGATGAACACGGTGGATGTGATGCAGATATGAAGACGAGGATCGGCAAAGCAAGAGCAGCATATTTACAACTGAAGAACATTTTGAACTCCAAATAACTGTCAACCAACACCAAGATCAGAATTTTCAATACAAATGTCAAGACAGTTCTAGTGTATGGGGCAGAGATGTGGAGAATTACGAAGGCCATCAACCAGAAGATATAAGTGTTTATTAACAGTTGTCTACGCAAAATACTTCGCATCCGTTGGCCCGACACTATCAACAACATTCTACTGTGAGAGAGAATAAACCAGATTCCAGCGAAGGTAGAAATCAGGAAGAAGTGCTGGAAGTGAATAGGAGAAATATTGAGGAAATCACCCAACTGCGTCACAATGCAAGCCCTTACATGCAGTTCTGAAGGCCAAAAACACATTACGCCGAGAAATGTAGACAGACATAAGAAGAATGAACAAAAAATGGATAGAACTAGAAAGGAAAGCCCAGGACAGAGTGTTTTAGAGAATGCTGGTTGGTGGCCTATGCTCCATTGGGAGTAACAGGCGTAAGTAATTAAGTAAGCAATTGCAGGAAATCTAAGTTCAGAGTTTTCTGTTGACTATTTTCAACAACCATCTTATATCTTAACAAAGTACACGCAATTTTGAATGGAGACAAATTTTACAGATATCAAAATCTTAAATATTACGTTAAAAAAAAACGATTACTGATATTGAGCAATGAAAAATAATTTCGAAAATAAAAAAGAGTCAATTTTCGACATTTCGCATATTTACTTTTATCAATATTCAAACATTATTGAAAAAGAAAAAAAAATTTAAGCGGAATTCTGATTTATTCAAGCTAAATAAAAAAAATCCGCTTTCACGGTTATATTAAAACTAAAAAAAATTCCAGGAAAAGCTTTTTTTCTTTTTTTTTCCTTTGATAAAAAAATTCTACTATCAATAGACAAAAAAATTTTTTTTACTCAAAAATTTTTTGATCCATAAAAAATTTTTTTCTTTTAAATTTTTTTATTTTTATTAAAATATTTTTTTTAAACTTTTAACTGGATAAAAACAACTAGTGAATAATAATAATAGTTACTATGATAGAGATTATCGTTTTTTTTTCTTTTTTTTGGTATCCATTACTTTAATTTATTGTCTAGAAGTGTTATTGTCTCATTTTCAAATGATTAGTTGATATGAATTATTGGAATGGTAAATAATTCAAGAGTCTAAAATTATTTATTATAATCTACCGGTGAAATTAAAATATTATCGCCTTATTTGTTCGCTACATTGATGGTTATATCTTCTAAAAAAGATGCCCTTATAAAATGTTTATACTTGTAACTATGGATCACTTCATAAATAAAATTATAGAGATAATAAATATTTGATAATAGTTTATTATTATTAAGACTGTTATTATTTTTCATAGTTGAAAACATGAGTCAATTGAAGCTAGACCACCAAGGGGAACCTGTAAGCACTGGACAGCCAACTCGTTATATTGTGGGACTCCTCAGAAGTGAGCATCCACGATCTCACCTCGCGAGATTCGAACCAAGGACCTACCAGTCTCGCATCAGAGCACTTAACCGAAAGACCACTGTTATAATTAATGGCTTTATTCAATATTATTGTTTTTGGTATGATATAAAATTCTCAGAACAAAGTATTTCAACAAGTTTCTTTTCTTTGTTGGTTGATCAATCCTGATGATAAATATTGAAATCTTGTAGTGATACTGAGCAATTGTCATGTAAATCATTTAATCAGGATTCTTGAATTATAATTACACCACAATTATAATACAAGGGATTGAAAACAGTCCACTTTGTCAATTAGATGTTAGAAGTTTTCATGGATTTTTAATGGTTTTGTCATGAAAACATTAAAGTTTATGCAAAAACTGATTCAACTGTACCATAAATATGCTAATTGTGAATTAAATCAAATTAAATTTTAAACCAGTATTTTAGTCAGTTAAAAAAATGGGAGATTATCAACTTACAGAAATGTAAATAATATGATGGAGATAATAAACATTAAAAAGCTTTTTTTTCTGTATGATGGAATGAGTAGAAATAATCACTTTTGTTGAGAGCAATTAATCCGTATAAACTTTGTCATGAAATAACTTGTGTTTACTAATTGGAGATTAAAGATACATGGGATCATGTCTAACATGATCCGTAATAACCAACATATGATTTAAATAGAATCGGGTTCTCGAAAAAAGTGAAAACTTAAGAGTGATTCTAAAAGACCTATCAGTGTTTTTTGAAGAAAAATAGTTTATAGCAAGGATTAAATTAGGCTGGTAACAATCAAGGATCACCGGGTAGATGTTTCATTCTGTTCAAAAGTACTAACTCACAACACTTCCATGAATGAACGTTATATTCCATGCATATTTCAAAATATTTAAAGGAACAACTAGGTTTTGCGGTAACAAGCAATGACCTTAAGGGCATTGCAAAGCAAACTAAAAGATAGGCATAGGCCACTCACCAGCAATCGCCATCCAACTCTGTCCTAGACAGTCATTTACAGTTACTTTTCATCCTTATCATATCTGCTTCCGATTTTCGGCGCAGCATGTCCCTTGACCTTCTTTTTTTCCATTTACCTTCAGGATTCCTATTCAGGGCTTGCCTCGTGATGCAATTTGGTAGTTTCCTCAATGCATGTCCTATCCACCTCTGGCGTCTTTTCCTGATTTCCTCTTCAGCTGAAAGCTGATTCGTTCTCTTCCACAGTAGGTTGTTGCTGATGGGATCCGGTCAACGGATACTGTGTACCTTGAGGAGCTAATTATGTTTATAAATACTTGTACACTTTTTATGATGGTTGTGGTAGTTCTCCAAGTTTCAGCTCCGTGCACTAGAACTGTCTGAACGTTCGTAATGAAGCTTCCAACCTTGATATTGGTTATCAGTTGTTTTGAGTTTCACATGTTCTTCAATTGTTGGAATGCGGTCCTTGCTTTGCGATATTCGCCTTTACGTCCTCATCAGATCCTCTACGTTTATCGATGACGCTATCCAAATACTTGAATATTTCCACGTCCTCCAGAGCTTCCCCATCAAGTATGATTGAGTTGGTGTTCTTTGTGTTGTATTTGATAATGTTGCCTACTGATGACGAGGCTTCCGTGTTATCCGTTCTCCCTAAGTGTATTATTCAAGGCTGAATTTGTAAAACGTTATTGAACACATTTTTTAGAATAAGAACTAACATATCATGATATAAATTTGAATGACCTGATTTCTTTTGAACAATGTATCATATTCACTGTAGGATAAAAAATTTAAATTATTTTAACTACTTTGATCTGAATAGATAACAAATAAAGCGAACCAAAACTGCATATATTCCATAATGAATTTATTTTACTGTCTATTTGTGCAAAATATCGTTGCTTGTAATCATCATGCCTTTTTAAATAAAGTATCTTAAAAAAATATCGAATCCAAACAAAAGTACCATCACATTTTAGAAATGAAATATTCAATAGTTTATTGTTTCGTCAAAAGTTAAACTTGTGTCAAAATAATCATTAGTTTATAGCAGCTCACGTACAATTGAATTTATTCACACTTAATTTGGTTAAGCCTTTTTGTTAACTTACTTAATGGATAGAGTCATCCGTACAATGACAACCGATCTAAACTATCTTACCTTTATTAGTGTTGCACATGTATAAATATGTATGCTTGAGCATTACTTACTGCTTACGCATATATTCATTCTGCTAGCTTTACTATTAGTCGCTTAATTGACTCCATGATTCATTCCTATCCATATGTACATATATGTACACTTTAATCCTGTTCACTGACTCGTTAACTTGTTTATTAACTCGACCACTCACTTGCTATTCGGCAGTATTCTTTCATGCTTACTTAACATACCTGTAATTTTGGCAATCTGTGCACATGCAGTAATAAACCTAATCAACACTTCATATTCTCCT
>NC_031495.1:8650105-8703099 GCF_000237925.1 Schistosoma mansoni
TTTGGTTATAAAGTTTATGAGTTTGTTAAAATAAGAAATAATGCGGTAAATTTTCAAAAGGAAATAAGATTCATCATCAGTCAGACTCACTATCCTATAGAAATGTGATAGATAAGTGTAGACATGAATATGACTGCTTCCTAGTTTTAAATGAGAAAGACGATCATAGACTGAGAGAATTATATAGTAATTAAAAAATCGTCCAAGTCGGCGTTGATCAAACTTAACCAGTAGCAAAAAGTTTGAATAATAATGGTGTAAGTTTCATACTGACAACCATCCTATTATTAATATAAAGTGTTTAACACCATCATATAAAACTTTGACACCTGTGACACTAAAATTTGGTAAATGAGATTGTTGGTTAGTATTGTAGTAAAGTAGATATAAAATATCAACAGTTTTTGGGGTAATTACTTTGTTGATATCAATGAGTTATAATAGTCTCTGTTACAGGGGAAGTGAAGATATTTAATTGATTAGATACTGTCATATTGAATATTAATAATTTAATTGTGTTTTCGGATATATTTGTTTTACTCAACTTTTGAACTTGTTTGTTTATATCTTTGTCTTCAGACATTTTGATTTCTCTTTGTCTTTGGTTTGATATTTGGATATGTTTGCTCCGGGAACCTAAAAGATTGAAGGATTGTCTCGTGATTGTTATAATTGGTGAAGTGTCGCTCATAATTCGTGGATCAGTTGAAGTTAGACATTATCACCGTTGGATGCCGGCTCAGTGGTCTATCGGTTAAGGGCTCTGGCTCGTAACTGGTAGGTCCTGGGTTCGAATCTCGCTCGCGAGAGTGGGTTCGTGGATGCGCACTGCTGAGGAGTCCCATAGTAGGACGAAATGGCCGTCCAGTGCTTCCAGGTTTTCGATGGTGGTCTAGCTTCAATTGACTCATGATTTCAACTTTGAAATATTGTTATAATTATTATTAAAACGATATTTAGGTCAATTAATTTGTAATTTACGAATAAACTCTGGTGCCTAAATTAGAGCTTGGTTCTATAGTTATTTTAGGCTCGTAAGTTACAAGTAGATCGATATACCGTACCTCAATAACAGAAGAGAGAAAAAAACTTGGACATAATAGTCTCCTTAATTTCAGTTAGGTTTCAAGTTCAAAAGTGTCCATGACAGTTCGAAGTTTATTTCTGTATATAATAATTTTGGAAAGATAGAAATAAAGTTAACTTATAGCCAAATCATGAGTTATTTTAAGAAAACTGAAATGAGCAAATGTTGATTGAAGTACATCTTAAACAATATATACATATATTCTATAACCATTCATGATAATTACTTATGGATGTAAAAATAGATATTAAACAAACTTGAAATAATCAATTCATCTCCCAAATCCTTAGTTTTCTTTTTTTTTTTTGAATGTCGTTATTGAGATCTACATTATCAAAAAAGATTAAATATGCTAATGAATACAAAGCACTAATCATTATCTAATGTTGAATGAAGTTGTTTGTATATGTCGTAAATATAGTAGAATATATAGTTGAATCAGTATTCAGTTAAAATATCTCTGGTCGTATAATTTTATTCGAAATATTCAATAATCTTTTTATTTTTTTTTCATTAAGCTTTCGCATACAGTGGTTTTCCATGTTGATCCTTAAAATGTTTTTAATCCTTTGAAACTTCCAGGATATTCAATATTACTAAAGTCAGTCAATTTATATCATTAGACCGGGAAAAATAAATGCACACTTGTTTAGTCGATTGATTACATTAACTCAGTGATTTAAAATTTAATGAGAAAATTTTGAATACAAAATAATAATGAGTAAATTAAAAAAATGTTTATTCAATTTTTACACATATATGTGGCAAATTAAACAATAATTACAGTGATGGATGGTGGCTTACAGTGAAACCGAGGAAGCGTGTTCCGTTCTATCTCGAACTTGAATTTATCTACATACGAGATGGTGTTCATTCTGTGACTCGAACCCAGTACTGTCCGCTTCAAACAACACAGCGTTATCTACCTAGCTACTGAGTTCAGATAGTCACTAGCTTGTGAAATGGGGTAAAGTTGTAATTTATTTTTGTATTGTTCGTTTGAATCTCCACATTGATGCTTAGGACTACAATTGATCAGTCTTCTAATGGCGTATATACATTCTCCTATGGGCATTTTTCTATTTGGACGAAACGCGTGGCCATTGCTAGCCAACATCATCTCTGCTTATCATACTTGTGGCTGAAGGCAATATCGAGGCAATCTGTACAGAACGCACATACTGCCAATAAAAGACCAATCAATTGCAGTCTTAAACAATAATGGGAAGGTTCAAACAAACAATATAAAAGTGGATTAATAATTACAATATTTCATAGAATAGATGGAATGTAGTTAACAGTGTACTTCAAAGCATATGTTTTATCCTAGTTGGGACTGGTTAGTAAGATGTACCTTCATCTCCATGCTACGTTTTACTCTAGGATTTGAAACCAGTAACTCTCGCTCCTAATAACTAATACATTATTCACTTAGCCAATAGAATGAACAATCATTAAAATGAATAAAAATAAATTTTTCCTTAATCATAAAATTTGATTTTTTTTATATGTAGTTGAGATCATGAGTCAATTGAAGCTAGACCACCATGGAAAACCTGGAAGCATTGGACGACCGTTTCATCCTATTGGGGGACTCCTCAGCAGTGCGCATTCACGATCTTGCCTAGCGAGATTCGAACCCAGGACCTACGAGTCTCGAGCGCGAGCACTTCACCGATAGACTACTGAGCCGACATCCAACGATGTCAATGTCTAACTTCAACCAATCCACGAAGTTGAGAAACCATTTGATCAATGTCTTCATTGAGTTAATATCTCCCAACAGACCTGATTGAACTCCACTGGTTACTGTTTCTCGCTAGAACTCCATGAAATACCTCATGGAGCCAGTCACTAGTGAGCATATGATAAGGAGGCTTTTTGTGGAGAAATCATGATTTCGACTATAAAATTCAATATTTGACTCATTCCTTCATTATATTAGACTATATATTTTCACATTCATTAGTAAGTAATCATTGTCATAATTTGTTGATTTTTCAAATACAAATGTAAACACTCTTTTTTTGTTTGTTTTATTTTTCAATTTTTTTTGTTTATTTCAAAAGACTCATATCATATATCCAATTTTTTTTTGAAAAAAAATTATTCACATATTCTTCCATCTTTTTTTCTATAATGAACCAATAATTTCATTCAATTTTTAATAGATGAGATCTCCACGAAACCTACCCCCCCCCACCCGCCTTCTGATAATTTCATTGTTTTAAATAAACACTGTTGACTATTTGTACAGATTTTTTTAAAGAAGGGAAAAAGAAGGTATTTTCTGAATGTGTTTAACTGAATCTTGGAAAAAACTGAAATGAAATATAACTCTGTTTGTTTTGTTGTTGTTGTATCATTAATTCTATCCTGATGTTATTTTGTTGTTTGTTTTTTCTAAAGAAGAAAAAGGATAATCAAAATTTCAGTGATTTTTGTTTGTTTATTTATATATCCGTTATATTATCAGAGTAAGCATATTTATTTTTTCATTGATGTGACATTCGATATTGTTTATCAATAAAAACTGAATGACTTAAATATCCTGTTTTTTTTTTAAATTTTGTTTATTTAATTTAAGTAGATTAAGACAAGTTTGAAAAAAAAATTCATTACTTCGTTACTGTAGTCGTAGAGATTTATATCAAGAATAGAGTTATAACGAATGGTTAGTAGTTTAATCCAAAATGTACGTTGGAACCTATTAAATAGATGTATCTGAGTAGTGAAGGAAGATTTAATTAGGATAAATCAATTCACTGTAATATGCTTACACAGTTAATTTGTAAACTAAGAAAACAATACCTTAAATACAGTATTTCTGCATATCGTACATGAGTTGTCCTGTACAAAATCCATTGTTCTTTCATTCCTATTGTGATTTAAATGTTCTTCGTTTTCCTATCTTTTTTCCTTTATTTCCCTCTTTTTTTCCATAAGAATTCTACTTTCAATTTCGGGCAGATGCTACTCATATCTGTACGTACAAGTAGCACACACTGGGCCTAAATCTCTGTGTTGATGTTCCCACCATGACTCGAACCTACTACTTTTTGGTTCAGACATCCAATGCGTTATCCAACTTGTGACCTAATGGTAATATCGAAACAATCCACACCGAATTAATACGTAAACCAAGAAGAGACTGATCAATTGTAGACCTTAACAACGGATGGACTAAAACAACCTTTACAAATGAATTATAAAAGAAACATAATTCATAGGTAATTTAGTATTTTTCTAAATAACTGGAAAAACATTCTTGAGAAGCTGTTAAATTCCAACCTTAATAACCATTTCATACAATAAAATAAAAGTAATTACGGTTCACTTATTTTGGTGATATAATTGAATCGAGTCAACTTTAAGAATAAAACAGGGTAACACTAATCACTATTGAGTAAATATTATTAGCACTTTGGTAATGAAGTAAACTAACTGTGGAATGTATAGTTTAGTGCTTTTTATGACATCACGTGACAATTCAGTGTTATATTCATATTAGCCCTCAAATTCCCTGGTACGGCCGAGAGTGAGGAAAGTCAGCTCGAAATGCTCTCACATCGCTGCGAGTATATAACCTCGCCCAGGAAAGTCCTAGTCACTGCCTTCTCGTGGCATTACTGTTGTTTACGAAATTGACAGGACGAAAAGCGAATGTCCAGCGCTTTAACCAGGTTGGTGGACAAGGAAAGTCCACCTAGGGGAGTTGGAAAAGCCCTATTCCAAACCAATGGTGCACATGGGCTCCAGTACCCTGAGGGAACAAATGGCGTATGATTCAATCGTTGGTCACCGGCTACTATGGGACTGCATCTCCTCACGATGCTCCACTGCCATGTCGATTAGATGTTTAGGTCAAAGGCTCCGGATGTGGCTCCTAAGAAAACCACCTGCTTCAGTTTTGGCACCCGGATAGTATCACAGCCCTCACACAAATCAAATGAGATTTGTGTGGCGCATATATATCTGGTGCTCATTTGTACCAATATTTATGTGTTTAAATAAATAAATAAATAAATATATTCATATCAACTGATATTGAACTAAACTTATAATGAACCCCGTTTTTATGCTTCTTAATGTCTTGTATATATATACTAAGTATGAAAAGACTTTTCGATTGAAGATAATGTTAGAAAAAAAGAAGAAGACGGTGCATTATTCTTAGAAGAAATGTAAATCAATAAAGACAAATTGAATTTTGTTCAATAGGCAAAAAATCTTAGAAAATTGTGTACTTTTGAAAAAAGCATCATGTTATCCAGGTGTGTTTTTTGGACATCATGGTGATTATCAATGAAGTTGATTAATTGTATGTTGTGTCAGGTTAAACTATAGATTTCCATGTTTTTTTTTCTTTGAAATACCTCTGTCAGAATAATATTTAATTGTAAAATGTATTTAATCATTGAAAATCAATATTTATCTCTTGCATATGTCTTCAGCTAACGTTTGTGCTTTGAGTTAGTAATACTATCATGAAGAGTATTAACCAGGCTTCTGTTTTTAGTTTACATGAACAATCTTGGTAATTTTGCGCCTATTTCCACCATGAAATTTATCTTCAGGGTTTTCAATTAATTTTCTAAAGTTCATTAATTTTTTTATACACAAAATTAGATTTGAGTAAGTAGATAATAAATTACTAGCTGTTAAAATGATTCCATACTAAAACAAAAGAGCTATTCAAAGCCTCTATGCATTCAGGGATTGTGGAACTTTGATCGATTTATGATTTTAATAAAATTCAAGAATTTCTATAACCACAGTGCTGATAATTATCACATGCTCACTGGTGACAGGATTCGAATAGAAATTCTCGGAGTGCTATTGGGTGCTTATGACCAATGGGTATGAGGAAAGTACCAATAAAAAACAATGATAAATGGTCGTGAAACATTGTGGATTGTTTGGAGTTAGACTTATTAACCACTGAACACTGACTCAGTCGTCTACTGCTTAATCGTTAGAACGAGAGATACTAAAGGTCGTGTGATTAACCTCCTGTGGTGGTATACTGACAAGAAGACTCATACCACATAAAGCAGTTTTTCAGTGCTTCCTCGTTAGTCGAGCAAAGATCAGTTAATGATTCAAACTATAAAATATTTTAAGCAAAGATGGATAGTGGCTAGCAGTGGAATCTAGGGCGCGCGTTTCGTCCTATTTGGGACTCGTCAGCTGGATGTACCTGCATCTCAGAGTTGATATTCACTCTGGGATTCGAACCTGGTAACTTTCACTTCAAACGCCATCGCGCTATCCACTCAGCTACTGAGTCCTGATAGCCACTTGCTTGTGAAATGGGGTGAAGTTTAAATTCACTTGGTATTGTTTGTTTGAATACGCAATATGCAAAGTATGTACATATGCCAATTAGAGACTGACCAGTTGCAGTCCTAAACATCAACGGGAAGATTCAAAAAAACAATACTAAGTGAATATAAAATATTTTAGTTTAGGGAAAATCTACTGGATTAAAATTTTATGGAAACAGCCATTCATGATTATTTGTTAGTGGTAAATAATCTAAATTTCATTTCAATAGTTTATCAAGAACAATCAAATTAATTCTTTTAAAGTAGTTCTCAAGCTGATTTTCTTATTTTGAAAAAAAAAAGATGAACACTTTTATTTGAAAGTTCGATTACATAATCCTGAAATTAGTTTAAGTTTAACTAAATCAATTTTGATAAATCATCGAATAAATTAAGCGTCTGCAATATAATAATAATAATTTTCAACCACCTATAGGTCTATTTATTTCATTTTGAAGTATGGATAATATTCTGAAGTTTAATCTTACTTCTAACCTATTCAAACTAAGTTAAATAAAGACGAACATCTTAGTTGAAACATGATGGTTGAAGTTCTGAATGCATTAATCACTATTAAGCTACTACTTCAAGGTTCAGAATTTCAACTGACGTTTTGGATTACTACAGTGTGGACATAAACGTTTTCGGAAGGTTAAATTAATTTGATGTACATCAATTTTCTGTATTTGAAATAATGACAATAAAGAATGTGGTGAACAAAATTTTGTGTATCATTGGAGAAGAATTACGAATAAGTCAGATAGGAAAATGTCATTTTCGACAATGTTGTTGGAATAAACATTACAATCATATTGATAGTTAACTATTAAAAAATACTAGTCTGTTACAAAATGATGTGGTATTGTACCGAAAAGTATAATCCACAGTCATCATATATTTTAAATATCGAATATAAGTAGTCTATCATTAGATAAATAGGTATTTCGAAGGAATCAAACTGGTATTGAATTATTATATGTGTTTGAGGGAAAAGAACAAATATTGGAAGGGAATTTCGGAGTGATCCAAAGGCTAAGAAGAATTATGTTAAGATGAAAATAATTTACAGGTAACTGGTAATTATGCATTTAATGAATGCGATGTACAGATCCCTTTGAAAGAAACGGCAGATGTCATGTTTGAGTATCCTGAACTCTTACCTCTATCAATCTGCGAATTAAAACAGCTCCTGTTTCTTTGTAACACAAGAATAAAATTTCAATTTAACAATGTGTTGTACCTTCAAATTGATGGAGTGGCCTTAAGTAAGCATCTGGGTTCAATTCTAGCCGATATATTTATGGGAATCTTGGAGAGGAGGAAGCTCAAGCATTCAATCAATGGAAATACACTTTACTGTTGATATATATTGATGACAAAATTATAAGCATTTTACAAACCTCCTCATTCTGTTTAACAAAGCACACAAAGATATAGGTTTTACTATGAAACACAAAGTAGAAGGTTGATTCCATTCCTTAGATATTGGAGTCCGACGGCACATTACAAAGATATATTGACCGCAAAAATACCTGGAGTAGAGTTTATCTCAATTACAAAGTTTCTGTCTAATTTCGTACAAAAAGTGACTTATACAAAACTAATTTGACCGCACTCATAAACTTTGCTCAAAAGAAAGCCAGGAAGAAAACTTTCCTTCATTACAAATTGCCTGTGTGAAAATGCATAACCAGCGAAATGCATTGAGAAGTATGCCAAAACCAACCTTTGGGTTAAATACGATATACTTGAAAAGAAAGCCCGCTTCTTATACGTGCTCTTCAAAGCAAATGAAATCACTGGAATAATTATTCACAGTATAAATTCCGCGTTGACGGTTGCTTACCCATAAGCAAAATTGACGACGTTATGGGAAAATGAACTGCTAGCACAAACAAACTAAAATTGACAGGTCCTATTTTCTCAGTACCTTTAACTGCATTTACTAGGTTACATGTACGTGTCAAAGCACATATTTTGGGAGAACCAAGAGAAGAGTACATGTCCGCATTTCTGAGCATATTCCGAAGAAATTGAGACTAAGAGGAGCAATTCCGCTTAACAGTGCAATAGCTCGGCATTTACTTAACACCGGGCACACCAGTGACATTCATCAAGCCTTAAAAATTGTTAGCAGACAAAGAAACACTTCATCTCTTCGGTTTGTTGAAGCAATTACGATAAAAAGCACTCAAACCTGATTTATGTATCCATAAAGAGACAGTAATAAACCTAGTACTACCCCCGTAAATTACTTTTGGTCATTGATTTTATTTTGTTATTTGGTCTTTCCTTATTGAATTCTTATTTTATGAACATGAAAAAGCACCCAATCACTCAAACATTTCCATTCACTTAATTCTCTCAACTTATGTAAACTCTTCAAATCTTATTCATTTAGTATGTAACTTATCGGTTTTCAATTCCAGTAATCTAATTTAAACTCCTCTTCACCTCTAAAATTATCACACAGTTTATCTTATTTGTCTTCGGGCCTCACTCATGTTTTTTTTTATTCTAACACCGAATGACCTACGACCAGTTTCTGCATATATATATAGACTTATTATTGATAACATTTGTCCTTCCATTTCTTTTCATTCATTTACGCCAATTGTTCCACACTATATCTTACCTCAATGGTAACGTTAAACACATATTTGGTTGTAAGCATCTGATGAGAAACCACGAAATATAATGAATTCATATTATTCGGCATCCATGTTTTTTCTGGGTTTATTTAATATCATAAAGGAAACTAATTGCATGAAAGAATAAAATAGTTAGATAGTCATAATGCTAACTAATGTTTATGAAAAAAGGAGGTAGAAAACGACAGATTATTGTGAATGAAAGATAGAAAAGCCGGTTAAAAAGTACGGTTAAATAAAAGACTGAACATTTTGTTATTTCAAACAGATATCTAGCTTAAATTGGTACATCACTAAAGCCTCTGCCGTACTTACATTTTTAATTTGTATGCCCTATAGATCAACTCATTTAACTGTATAGTTGATTTTGAGAACGGTTGTTGGTAAGACAGCGTGACCAAAATTTACAAGGTTATCCAAGATTGAATTTTTGACTCACTTGTTCAGTTTTGTTCGCAGAAAACCAGGATAAACAAATAGATTATTATAAAGTTTCTTCTCGCAACTCATTTCTCTCCTTTTGATATTGATAACCTTTTAAAACATATAACATCTATCTATCTAGTGATAGACTACTTATATTCGATATTTAAAACATATGATGATTGTTGATTGTGGAGAAGATTTGTAGCTCAGGTGGGTGATTTTGATGTTGGTTTGTTCTCTGAACTGGATTGTACTTATCGGCACAATACCGCATCATTTTATAACAGACTAGTATTTGTATTAGTTAACTATCAATATGATCGTAATGTTTATTCCAACGACATTGTCGAAATTGACATTTTCCTATCTGACTTACTTGTAATTTTCGATAATGTAATAGGAAGACGAAGATTATCAGAATTGTGTGATCATATATTAGCGTAATACATTTCGAACAATCTGATCACACATATACTTGTTGAGAGAATTTATTTATAAAAATAGGTCAACTAGACTGGAAATGGGAGGTACGAATAGACAAGGATAATAATAATAAAAATAGTGTGAAAATAATTTGACACCTAATCACTCTGGATAGTAAGCTAATATTACCAGGGTAGGTTTAAGGAGAGAACAAACTGTTTTTGAATACACAAAGGATGTTTGAATTTTCGCATGGCTAAGGCTTCAATAAACCTTAGTACACGCCCTTTTACACTTTTATACAACAGTTAAGATCAATCTTATGACCTGTTTCAATTATATATTTGGCAATAGAGGATGATGGATGTTTATCCTCTACTCTTATTGGGTCATTGGATTCTATTTGTTTTACAATCATTTTGGTACATGTTCACCCATCCTAATTTTCAGATTACGATTGCTCCTTCCTATGTATATGTGACCAAATACGCATTTAAACTGGTAAATACAGTAAGATGTGACACAATCGTTTCATGTCTTTTAGGTTTTGAATGAAGCATGGACCTCGTTCTTTTTTTGATAATGACCTTCGCTGCACAATACGTTTTATTGATGACTGATTTAAGCCTTTGCTTCAATAAAAGGCTCTTTGAATCACCTCTAAATGGTAAGGTGATGTAAACAGGCTTTTTCTCCATGAAGACTACAGTAGGTTTCACTGTACCACGAACTTCCCATCTATTGATAAATTTAGGTGGATAACCACTCCCTATCAATGTCTTATTTAACAACTTAACAACATCATCAATAGCGTCGTTTGTGCAAATACGATCAAGCCTGTTAAAATAGGCACCTTACCAAACCTCGTTTGTATTGCACAGGGCAATAACTATAGTAACTAAGGTATTAACCCGTCCACTTCGGTTTTCGAATAATGGATCGTTTGATTGAGGCATTTTCTCGTCTGCTTACCCGTAATTCCTCTTTAATAAATCTTATACTTTAAGCATAAAATGTATGTTTGACTTAGATATAAATTAAGTGAAATTCTTTATTAAAAATGTAATTGTTACTGAGTGTTTTCTTTCTTAAAAATTACACCGGTGTAAACATAAAATATTAGTACTTTCCATAGAAATTAAATGTGTATTTTTGTAATTGACATTATTATCCCATTTCCTGTCTATGTACAACAAGTTTAAATTTGAAATAATGTTATGATTACAATCTCAATATTAAAAACATTTCTTTATAGTGATTTGGTATAGTTAACATAAAGGAATTTAACTTCATATTTTATCAGCATGAAGTATGATTGGATTGTGTGGTTGATTTTGTAAGATCTAATTTCTTATACCTAGCCAGAAGATACATGTGTTTATTAACAGTTGTCTACGCAAGATACTTCGGATCCGTTAGGCAGACATTATCAGCAACATTGTACTGTGGGAGAGAACAAAACAGATTTCAGCGGAGGAAGAAATCAGGAAGAATACTGGAAGTGGATAGGACACATTGAGGAAATCACCAAATTGTGTCACATGACAAGACCTCACATGGAATCCTGAGGGTCAAAGGAGAAGAGAAAGACCAAAGAACACATTAGGTCGAGAAATGGAGACAGATATGAGAAGAATGAACAAAAACTGGATAGAACTAGAAAAGAAGGCTCAGGACAGATTGGGTTTTAGAGTGCTAGTTGATGGCCTATGCTCCATTGGGAATAACAGGCGTAAGTAAGTAAGTAATTTCCTAGACAAATGTTTCATTTATCTTTGTTTAATATGATACAAAATGAAGATGTTGCTTGGCATAGAACATGAGCTGAATTATGCCAGTCACAAACTATTAATGGAATCTTTACACTGTTTACAGAATCAAATCAATTGAAGCAAGAATATACATGTGTCGAAAAGAGGCTAAACAAAACTGTATCCTTAACATAACCAATGGGAAGATTCAAACGTTTACAAATGTAACAAGATTCATTCATATTACACAAAGCCATGACTAATCGAATTCATTGTTTGAGTACATAAATGATTGAGATTAGAAGCAAAAGAGATTGGGTCAAGTCTCAAAGTAAACATCACCTCTAGAATTCAGGTATACTCAGTTAAAGAGTCGCCAATTACACAAAAATTAGATCCTGGATTCTACTGCTATCCACATTATGACTATTTTTATACAAACTTATGACGTAATGAATAGGTCAAGGGAACTCACTCTTGATACAGATAAATCAACAAAGGCCAATAAAAATTCAATCAAAAATATTGCCGAGATAGCTCAAATCATTTCAAATTTAATTACGTAAAATAGTCACAACACTTTTATAGACAACCTTCAAAAAGTCAATTGTTTACCAACTTCATAAAGTCACTTATATATTGTTCATTCACTATCGGTTTATTGTATATGTATTGATATTGTTAGTCTAGGTAACATATCCTACAATCTCACTCCACCCTAGATTATTATATATATATATATATATAGCAACTATCCTACAACCAATGGTTAATTTTGGTTAAGCCTTTTTGTTAACTTAACAATTCGTTTATTTCTTTGTACTGTTATGATCATTCAATCACATGACAGGCTCTGGCTAAAATGTTGATCACTTAAATATAGCTCGCTAATTCACCCCCCCTCCCCATGTATATATGTATTTAAATCCTATTATCGGCTTTTGCTTTGCCTTGCTATCTGTCATGCAACTTGACTATAAATTTGCCTATGCATTTGCTCGCGTATACTTATCCGCCTCTCTGCTTCGAATTCGTTTGATGTGCTTTTAACTTTGTGATCTGCGCTATCCTCTGATAATCTGTAGTTACCACTTCCCATTGCCTTCTGACTTCAAACACCGTTGAGAATTATATTATAACGGTTATCGAAGTGATCGATTAACGAATCCAAGTCACTATACATATATATAGGATCCAGGTTTAGTGAATGAGCTCTTATAGAATACGGTTTTTGTAACGATTATGAATTGAAATCGATAAGGTTGAAATACAATCAAACTCTGATGCACACACATTATGATATACACACACAAATTTATGGATATACATATGTGTATATTCAAAGGAAAAGATAAATACAACAGTAGGAACCAGACTAAAAAGAATGTCAAACGTTAGGATGAATATATAATGAATACCCTGTACTTTGGTAGTATATCACAAGAGAAATGCGAAAAAGATCTTTACTTTTTGTCTATCCAACTTGTCCAAATCATTATTTTATACAAATTTTTTTCTTAATTTAATAAATATCGGCAAATTGATTTCAGAAAAAAAGTGAATTAAAGAAATTTTCATCTAACTAGTAAGGAATGTCTGTTATAAAATCAAAGATATTTGTGATGCATTACAAGTCCATACTTATAATATTTTTTGTTAGAAGGATTAAAACGTGATAGACAAGTGTTGGATTTTTGGCAATAACTGACACAGTGTCTAAGGCTATCAATTATCCTGCAATCTGAGAAACATGTATAAAATGATATTTTGAAACGGACTTTAGTGATTTATTATTATTATTATTATTATTCACAAACACCTTATGGGTACATAGGTGCTGTGAAGAAACCATTTCGGGTTTCTTCAAAAAATGCAATAATACACAATTTTCAATAATGTTAACATTACATATGCCATGTTTGAGAAAGGAAGGAAAAGGAAAATAAAATATTAATAATAGAATAGTAATAATAGTAATAATAAATCAGGTTCTGTGTAATTAGCAAGAATTTTGAATTGATTTTAAAGAAGGAAAGGAAGAAACTAAGGAAATAGAAATAAAGGAGACGCGGAATACGTAAATATCTTTACACAGAACAAGAATAAACAACTATATACGTATAGCAAGACGAGTAATAAAAATAAAATAAAACAGAATAAATTGATAAGTAAATAACTTATTATTGCAGTAAGATATGACGTTAGAATAAGTGTTTGTTCGTGCAGACATAGTTTTAGGTGATGCTATGAAAATCTCAATTAGGTGCAAAAGATAATCAATATGTATGAGGTGTATATAAATAGTGAAGATAAAACGAGTCTGATAAGTTGAATTCAACGTAACTCAAGTTATTGTCTCAATCCAAAGCTTCGTAATCTTAAGAATAATATTTATTTAGAAGGAAAAAAAAGGGAGAGAGAAAAGAAATGAATACATAGTGAAAGGGTCCAACCATGATCATAATAGTGTAATGGGTATAGACTTTTGAGATGAACGAATAATTTTAAAATAATAATAATAAGAACAATAATAAACCCTTACGGATAAATACGTGTAGATTTATGTAACAGTAGTTGTTTAGTTCATTATTACATAGTTGAATGTATGTGTTTGGCATAGAAATTTAACTAAGAGTACGTTCTTTGAAATTATATGCTAATTGATTGGACAGCTAAGTTAGCTAAACGAAATCAAGAGGCACTTAGTTTCTATATCTTCAAATGGTTGATTGTTTTAATAGGCATTTGGGAAGGTTTTGTAATCAGAAAGGGTTTTTTTGTGGAGATTTCAGTATTTTCATATTTGAAATCATGAGTCTATTGAAGTTAGACCACTATGGAAAACCTGGAAGCACTGGACAGCCGTTTCATCTTATTATGGGACGGTTGCTCAAACTTCGTGGATTGGTTGAAGTTAGATATTAACACCGTTGGATGCCGGCTCAGTGGTCTTTCGGCTAAGTGCTCTGGTGCGAGACTGATAGGTCCTGGGTTCGAATCTCTCTTGAGAGGTGGGATCGTGGATGCGCACTGCTGAGGAGTCTGGGAGATAGATCTTTAAAGCTCATATTTCAAGACTGCGTAAATTCGACAGGCATCTTTCACTAAATGTAAGACAAAATAACAAGTAATATTCATCATTATAAGATCAAATTGTTTGTCTTAAAATTACGATACTAATTACAGCCGTATTCTACTATACTTTTTTTAAAAGTGGGTTATTTGTGGAGATTTTTAGTAATTTTTTATATATAGTTGAAATCACGAGTCAATTGAAGCTAGACCACCATGGAAAACCTGGAAGCACTGAACGGCCAACTCGTCCTATTGTGGGACTCCTCAGCAGTGCGCATTCACGATCCCGCCTCGCGAGATTCGAACCTCTAGACCACTGAGCCGAACGGTATCCAACGGTGTTAATGTCTAACTTTTTAAAAGTCTTTAAATATATTAACCCAACGATTGTAACTTTATAAAGATAAGTTGATGCTACATTTAAAAGCTAGACTGCAAATGACAATAATTTGTGAACTATTCATAATCAACAAATATGCTTAATTACTTTAAAATATAGTGTAACACGATGTTATTAGTCCAAAGCAAGTTAACTCAGTCACCATAGTGACTATTTGATGAAAGGTTAATTAATTACTTTCTACTTATACTAATATAATCTATCCATTTAAAGATAAAAATCGATAACTTGGTCATTACTATTTCTCTTAACGGCATAAGTGTCATTTCTCAAAAAAAAGATAACTTGAAATATGGAATTATACTCATCGGTGAAACGGAACAAAATTCCATTTAAAAAAACAATTAGATACGATTCAGTGAAAACAGTTTTCTTTTCAATGTTACTATTTACACAAACTGTACAATTGTATTTATTAGCCATTTAACAAAGGAAAATTGTTTCATACACCTAAGTATCTTGATAAATTTAAACAGACCAAGAAGTTAGACATCAACACCGTTGGATGTCGGCTCAGTGGTTTAGTGGTTAAGCGCTCGCGCGCAAGACTGATAGGTCTAATCTCGCGGGGCGGGATAGTGAATGCGCACTGCTGAGGAGTCCCACAATAGGACAAAACGGCCGTCCAGTGCTCCCAGGTTTTCCATAGTAGTCAAACTTCAAATGACTCATGATTTAACTATATAAAATGACCAATAACAATTTAATTCGAAGAGTAAAATGAATTTATCACTCTTAACGAAAAACAGTTTCTGCAATTATAAAGATTAATTTATAAGTGGATTAAGTCTTAACAGAGTTTAATTATGGAAGTTTTTTTCTTAGAAAGGAAATCTTCAATCTGCATTACGAGGCAATCACTAATTTGAAATCTTTATGGGAGACAAAAAAGAGGAAGATAAAATAACACACCGTAGCGAGAATTGGAAGCAGACACCAAAAGGACGAAGAGCAACTGGAAACAACTAGAAAGGATTACTCAGGACAGAGTTCGATGGAAAATGTTGTTGAGTGGCCTATGCTCCGTCACGAGGGGTAACAGGTGTACGTTAGTAAGCTATAGAAGTCCAGATAAATGTTTTAAATGGAAATTAATATGACAATTAAAGGAATATAATGTAAGTTATTCGATGAGACTGATTTGTATTTAAATGATAAAAAAATTTACAGTGGAGAGTAGAGGCTGTGTTATAGTTACTAACCACCAATATACCAACCAAGTAACTCGATATGCAATATCTTCATTCGAGCAAGATTCTTCTGCAATGGTGAACATTTGGTTGAACGTGTAATTTCAAACATTCACAGTGAAAGCAAACCTCCGTCTTTCATTATTTTCAATATAAAAATGATCATCCATCTTATCAAAATTTTTATACCAATTAAATAGTATTCTGTTCTTCCACTTAAATTTCACTAATTAAAGTATGTTAAAACTTTGTTTACAACTAAATCACTTCTTGTTATTGTAGACTAATTTCATCTGAAACCACAAGCATTGACATAGAATGGTGAATTCATTTTATTCTGTAAATGTGGTCGATCTTGTAGTATTTACTTAAAGAGGTGTGTTGGTAGAAAGAAAAAGAATGATATTAACAGTCTTGGAAAATTTCTAGTGTCGAAACTGGGTTACGTAATAATCGAGGAGTTAAACAGAAATATTAAGATGAAACAAAACATGTGAAAGATAATTGTCCAGCCGACAACTATAAGGTAGATGAAGAATATATGAACAAATCGTAGTGATAATAAATAATTTGGATGAGGATTGAACAATATCACTGATCTACTGAAGTTAGACATGTATTACACGGGATTCTGAGGCGGTGGCCTAGAGGTCCAGAATGCACGAGTGAAACTGAGGGTTTTGGGTTCGAGTCCTGGATACCGGTTCGTGGATATGGACTCCGAAGGAGTCTCATACAGCTGTCTAGTGTTTCTTGGTTTACAAAGGTGCTCTAACTGAGTGGATAACGCGATGGCGTTTGAATCGAAATGTACTGGGTTCGAGTCCCAGAGTGAATATCAATTCTGAGATGTAGGGACATCCGGTTGACGAGTCCCAAATAGAACGAAACGCGCGTCAAACTGGATTCCACTGCTAGCCACTATTCATCTTTGCTTACAGCGTTCAAATTTGTTATTTTATGCAGAATTAACAGTACATGTGTAATTATCTGGTAGAAATGAAGTATACAATCTATGTTTTTCCGACATTCTCACATATATAATTATGATCTTGATTATCTTACTATTCTATTAACTAACTAGTTAACTTTCTTTTTTATTCATGATCAATTATCAATCTTCACAATTGTACTTTCCATGATATTTAACTAGATATCATGAAATAAGAAATTTTTATAAATGTCAAAGTATTTATCTTCTTCTGATATTCAATAGCCTGGGAGAACAAATAGTAGATGAATTTACATCCAGGATTTGTCATTTTTTTCAGTCCAATAAAAAAGATACTGTATTATGTTTTTTTAAAGCGCGATCCAATATTATTCCCTATACTACAAACAATAATTTTTGTGTTTATATTAAATGTTAATAGCAGGTGGAATACACACTATTCGTTTTTCAAGTGATTATTACAACTTTTCATATGGCATTGAATGGAATAACTGTATTTTGTCCATGTTAAATCTTACTAAGAACGATTAGTGCATAAGGATTTCTGGTTGATCTACGGTGAATTCTGTTTATGAACAATTGAACGATTCTTTTAATACAACTCAACGTATAGGAACTGGAATAGAACGGTTGTTTATCACACTTACTTACGCCTGTTACCCCTCAACGAGGAGCATAGGCCGCCCACCAGCATTCTCCATTCAACTCTGTCTTGGGCAATCCTTTCCACTTCTTTCAAGTTGTTATTCATCTTTTTCATATCTGCTTCTATTTCCCGACGTAATGTGTTCTTTGGCATTCTTCTTTTCCGCTTCCCATCCGGATTCCAAGTTAGCGCTTGCCTCTGTTTATTACACAGAGACACTTTAACATTGATAAATCATAGAACTTTATTGGTAAATAGGATGGGACTTTCAGGATAATTACATATCATGTCGAAGTAAAAGTATTAGGAAAGGAATGACTTCATTTTTATGATAACATCATGTAACCGTGGGAGAGATGTGCTCATAAGCTAAGAGAGATGATAACTAATTAGGTAACAGGTAACGTTATCGAGGAGATACTAATTAGAAAAGCGTCATGAAAGTTATTGTTTGAGTAAAAAAGCGATTATATAACAATGAAAGTCTAATTAATCTCATTTCTTTTTATCAGCCTATTAAAAAATTGTCACCTATTAATAATTGAGTTACCATTATCAAACACAGAATTTTAATGTCCCAAATAGAGATCTACATGACTAATTTGAATGTATTCGTTAAATCATAAGAGAAATAATTGAGTTAGCAGAGGAACACTTTTTTATTTCATGTGTAATCGTTTATTAGAATACTCATGTAGTGGATTTTGATACAAATTCGACTGCGTAGTTCTTAGTGGATAGTTCTAGAAGGAGTAATTCGATAGAATGTAAAGATTCTAAAAATGGGGTAATTATGAGTAGGTTTAGCCAAAAGATTGAAATAAAGAGAAAATACTTTGAATGATAACTAACATTTGTAAATGAAAACGGTTGTACCAATGTGGGATTTTAAGGACTGTTAAATTTCATCCAGATCACAAACCGATGTTAGTTAGGAAACAATTACAAACTTGGAGGCAATGTATTTGACAAAATCCAGTAATCTCCATAACCCTAGTGCCGGTAGCAACCATGTGCTTACTGGAGAATGACTTCGAAAAAACAAACTACGAGAGTTCTAGTGAGGAGCTATTACCCATGGAGTTCAACCATGTCAGCTGTAAATCTGTTACGCACCGAAGACATTTGAAGATGGTCGCGAAATATCGAACTCGCTGAATGAAGTTAAACATATACAATATTGGATTCCGTCACACTATCTTATAGGGTGAGTATTTACGTGCTAAACTGAAAATTCAGGGTTCATTTCTCGCTTGTTGGTTGGTCGACCTGCACCACTAAAAAGTTCAATTTTGTAGCTGAATTGCTGCCCAGTCCTTCTTCTTTTCCAATTGTTGCCTAACTTGGATTGGTTCGTGATTTCAGTAAAAATTGAGTATTTAAATATCACCATTGCTTATTCTAAGGTTTACTTTTAAATATATTACCCCCTTTCAAAAATCTCCATTTTCGCTTAAAAACATTTTGTAACATCACCTTAGTGCTTCTCAGCTTTCCATTGGTTAGTTAGTTAAACATGAAATAACTGAATTTAACTCACTTTATTTTAAAGTAGTCTTAGTTTGTTTTTGTTTTAACAGGTAATTACTTACTATCAACTTTATGATTTTGTACTACTCTCCTGGTACGTGTTTCTGAGAGTTCTTTTCCATATGTCATGTATTCCCAACATGCAATGTTAGATCTTAATAATTTTTCAATATTTGCTACACCATAACAATGTGTATTGTTGATAACTTATAGCCGATTTGAGTTCTCTGTTGGCATTAATAAGATCTAATTGAAAATTAGATTTATGTTATTCCACATTAATCATAGCCATTTCCGAATTAAAATTAATGAAGGGAACTATTTGTGGGAAGATTATAGTTTTCAAGTTAACTGGGAAAATTTTATATGCTATCATCACATCAGAATGTATTTGATGGAACTAACAATAATGTCTATTTCTAGTAAACCTTTTAGTACAAGATTATTTGTGGAGATTGTAGAATGTCCATAGTTCGGATCATTAACTGATCTTAGCTAGATCACGAGCAAAAACCCAGATGCAATAAACTTCCGTTTCATCCCAGTGTATGATTCCTCATCAATGAGCATTGATGACCTAGCATGCGAGACTGAAGAATTAAGGCTTGATTTTTAGATTCTCTTGGTCGTAGACGCCCACCCTTGAAGAGTCCCACGCAAAGGGTGAAATGGTCATCCATCGCTTTCAATAATTATCCAGTTATCTAACTAACACTTTTCCGGGATTCAAACTATGAAACAATCATTTAATATTTTGATCTCAGAAACAACTTATTGAATGTGAACTACGTTGATTAAACTGATCATGAAGTGATCCTCATGAAGAAGCTGATTGATGCTGATTAAATTATGAAAAGCATTTTGATTATTCTAATGACTAGTGGTACCATCAAAAATTAATTGTATTGATTAATAAAGGGTAATTTTCATAAAAGAATCCACAATGTATTTTTACATTGCATGAATTATTACTGTTGAAGCCTTGACTATACGAAAATTGAGATCCTTCTTATTCGCGCTGAAAGAATTTGTACATACACTAAACATAGTCTGATTTCTTGAACAGAGTGGTGTGATTCACATAGTTTTTCTGTTAAGTTTAAACCTGTCCTTTTGACCCTTTATTCTCGCATATAGATCTTCTTAATAAGTATATTCATGATCAGATTGTTGGAAATGTATTGGGCTAATATATCACATAGTTCTAATAATGTGCACCCTATTACATTATCCAAATGTCACTGATCAATTTTCCCTCTTTTATCTTAATTTAATAAGCTTCTTACGATTCTCCAGTTTTTCTACATTATTATTATAAGAATAATAAAGTGATTGATGTAGAATAGACCTGTCACTTGTATATGTATATAAATAAATAAACAAATATATGATTGAGAGGGCTGTTTTTAAATCTCCAGTCGTATCTGTTTTTGTTGGTATCAGTTTCTAAACATGTGAATGAAGAGAATCACGCTGTTTTGCGAGAAAAAGTACTGCCTATGCCAAAAGAATTCCGATAAAAATTGCTATCATTGACTGGGAATCATTTTGATTTGAAGAATTATGTACGATTACATATACGGTTGATTTTAGACAGCCTTTGGGGGTAAATTATTGACTCGTTTTAAACTCATTGCTTTTTTTATAACATTGTGCATGAATTCACCTAAGAACTCCTACCGACGAATTGCATATTATGGAGCTTAACGCTAAGCAAATTTGTCTGTCATTAACTCATATAAGTGAAATATAATTTATTTTCAGCTGATGGATAAATTATTTACATATCTTTGTGCTTTAGTCTAAATAAATGAAACTAATCAGAGGAGAACCAGAATTAACTAGATGTCCTAGGATTGAGCTTGTGACTACCTTTCATATTTAATTAGATAGCCGGTCAGAGTAGTGTTTGTAGGTGCACTTCTGTTTAAAGGTGATACTGCTCCAGCGACTCTAAACAGCAGACTTTAGAGATCTCCTAAAACATTCGGTGCAGCTGAACTTCCTGTTGTCCTCTTCAGATGATCTAAGGTTTGAACCTATGTAAAAGATAGGCTCTCGCTTTGACTTAAATCAGTGTGCATCTGTCAGCTGACTTGCTCATGTGAAGCACAAAGTTTGCTTATTTGGTGCTCATCTTCGAGTATTAAGGGGTTGTAAAGGCAAATCAATAATTGAGTTTATGCCTTTCTACATATACAAGCTTCTCCTTTAATTCGTAATCAATAGGTTTTATGTGGTGAATGCTACCTATGTCAACATAAGTAGTATATAACACTAATCAGAAGTGGAATGCCCGGCGACAGAAGGTTGGGAAAATCGGATCGAAGAGAATGGGAACTGAGAGTGAATGTCATGACGACGAAGTAACGATGAAGTTTAAGACAATTGAAGGAGGATTTGTAAATGAAGTATCGAAAGTATGGTTTTCATTTTGTACCAAAGAACTCTGTAGTTTTGCGTTAAAATACAATAATTTTCACCACCCGTGTTCTCGTTCACAGCGTTTGTACTTATGTAGCTACCTTTACATGAATCTCTGAACAACAAATTGCACATCGTTTACATATAGCCTTATTCCGTCAAGCTGAAAGTTAATCTCCAAACTAATCTTTGAAAAACAATTGGACCATTTTTTGTTAGTATTTGGAATTCAATACAGAGCCCATCTACATGCAGATCATCTTGAGAATGAATGGTTATTTTAAACGAAAATAGTCTATCCTTAAAGGTAGAATACAAAGCTACTATAAACCTTGAAAATTCAAGGTGACGGAGAATAGATACGTGGATTCTGGCAGTATAATATATTGTTAATTTTGGCAATAAGTACATTCGCTGACTAATGAAATGTATTAAGATGTCAAGATCAGTAAGTCTCAATGTCTCTCAAGCATCGTTTAACGGAGTTGTTCATCATCTTTTTATGCAATCGATGGGAGACCTTTCGCACACAGTTGAACAAAAATAGCCTAATATGATGCATTTATTAAGTAAAGGATATATCTTGCATGAATGGAATAAATGTTTGTGGTGTGAGTTCATCCATCCATTTTACAGTGTTCAGTAAGTAAGTAGTATGCAGTATATTTGGATAGATTTTACCGGGTAAACGTTGCATATAAGAGTATAATCTTCACTCGAGATTTCTTTTGGATAATCTGAAACTAATCACATCTGTCTGCTATGAGTGTAGCCCATCATAAAATCCCGGTAAAGTTGGGAAATTTCCAGAGAAAATTACATTCTTACATGTCACATTCACTGAATAAATATTAACAATAATACTGGATGGTTCACATGTATTGAAGGTTTGTGTAAAAATTAAATACAATTTTAAATCTAGTTTGCATTGATCGTTTGACTCTTCTCATTGATGTCAAGCATATGTGCATCCTGTACGGATTGCTTCGATATTACCTTAAGTCACAAGCATTTTAAGCAAAGATGGATACTAGCTAGCAGTAGAATCTAGTATGCCCTTTTTGTCCTATTTCGGACTTGTCCACTGGATATACCAGTATCACAGAGGTGTTTTTCGCTCCGGGATTCAAACTCAGTACCGTTTGATTTAAATGCCATCATATTATACACTCAGCTATTGAAAACAGTTAACTCTACATGTTTTTTTTATCTGAAACCTGTTTCAAAATGAATTGATACAATGGGAGGATAAAAATATTATCTTCTTGAGACAATATAATACCACTATAACCAATACGACTGGTGACCGAGACCATTCAATCACCAAGTTGCGTACTCGATCGATAAACTACACACACTAGATCACGTTATATCACACATACGATTCATGAACAAAACATAGATAACCACAGAGAGTACTAACTAGACAATACTTTGTTCAATACAATTACAAGCCGCCAACACTCAGTGATTAAAGAGTAGAAATCAATAATGATAAGGAATTCACATAATTAATCGTCAACAAGCGAGTTGTCTTTATTCCCACACTCATCAGAGAACCACATTTCACTCTCATAAGTCACATTTCGTGAATATGAATACTGCACAAAGTAAACTTTAATCAAAGCATATTGTTATGATACTAAACGAGTATTTATTATTATTTTCCCCATTTCACACGAAACATTTATATGAACCAAGCTTAACTGTTTAGTTTAAATTTATATAAATAAACTTATATGACAGAAATACCAAAGATATTGATCTGTTATGAATCTGGATGATTGGTAGCATTTAATATAAGTGAACTACAAAAATCAAAAACCAATGAAAAGTAATTTAATCATAATTCACTTGTTGCTGGTTTACTTTTATCTTCCCTTTGTTATATTGAACTACAATTGATCAGTCTCAATCAAAGGTAAAGTAGAGTATAAATACCAGCCATTCAAATAATTTCCTACAAATTGTAATCACTAAAGTAATTAACTAAACTAATATTGGTAGTCAATTCACTTAGTATTGTTAGTTTGAATCTTCCTATTGATGCTTAGGACTGCAACTGTTCAGTCTCTTATTGGCATATGTGCATCCTATGCGAACTGCCTCAATATTGTCTGAAATCACAAGCTTTATAAGCAAAGATGGAAAGTGGCTAGCAGTGGAATCCAGGATGCGCATTTTGTCCTATTTGGGACTTGTCAGCTGGATGTACCTGCATCTGAGTTGGTCTTTACTCTGGGACTGATCAACTGCAGTCCACTATAACAATGGGAAGATACAGGTAAAACATCAACAAACGAATATAACTTCACCCTATTGCACAAGCAGGTTGCTATCAGGACTCAGTAGCTTAGTGGATAACGTGATGACATATGAAGCGAACGGTACTCGGTTCGAGTCCCAGAGTGAACATCAACTCTGAGCTGCAGGTACATCCAGCTGACGAGCCCCAAACAGGACGAAACGCGCGTCCTGGATTCCACTGCCAGCCACAGTCCACCTTTACACAACTGCTTTGAACGACCTATGATCAACTAATCTTGTCCCCATGTGCCCTGGTACGGACGAGAGTGTGGAGGGCCCGCCCTCTCTCTTGAAATGCTCTCACATGGCCACACGTATATAGCCTCGCCCAGGGAAGTCCTACTCACTGCCCTCTCGTAGTGGCGGTGTTGTTTATGACATTGAGAGGACGAAAAGCGAATGTCCGGTGCCTTAACCGGGTTGGTGGACACTGAAAGTCCATCTAGGAGAGTTGGAAAACCCTGATTTCAAACCAATGGTGCACATGGGCTACAGTATCCTGAAGGAACAAATGGTGTATGAATCAATCGTTGGTCACCAGCTACCATGGGTCTGAATCTCCTTACGATGCTCCACTGCCTTATGGATCAGACCTTTCGGTCGAAGGCTCTGGGTGTGGCCTCCTAAGAAAACCATCTGCTTCAGTTTGGGCACCTGGGCAGTATCACAGCCCTCACTCAAATCAAATGAGATTTGTGTGGCGCATATGTATCTGGTGCTTCCTTGTACGAGTATTTGTGTGTTTAACTACATAAATAACTATACTGTCCCTCTTTGCTTATAAATTCAATCATAAGAACAATAAAAACGTCTTTTTCATTTTAATTGTTTCTATTTATAATTTTCTGGAAAATTTTACAAAACGGTATCAAATATAAAATAACATGTTATAATCTAGTGCTTCCAGGTTTCCCATGGTGGTTTAGCATCAATCGATTTATGATCTCACCTAATCAAACATGTTACAGTGATTACATAACCTTTCGAAACTGTATAACATAAAAATTATAATTAAAAGTGAGAAAAAGTAATTTGTCAATATCAAAAATTGATTTGATTAATTAAATAATTACTGTAAATAAAAAAATTAATCACCCTCCCCCCCAAAAAAATTCTTTCATATTTAAGAGTTGGAATCACCAAGACCAGAATTTTCAATACAAATGTCAAGACAGTTCTGCTGTATGCGGCGGAAACCTGGAGAACTACAAAAGCCATCATCCAGAAGTTACAGGTGTTTATCAACAGTTGTCTATGCAAAAAAATAATTCGAATCCGTTGGACAGACACTATCAGCAACATTCTACTATGGGAGTGAACAAACCAGATTTATAGCGGAGGAAGAAATGAGGAAGAAGTGCCGGAAGTGGATAGGACACACATTGAGGAAACCACCCGATTGCGTCACAAGGCAAGCCCTCACATGGAATCCTGAAGGCTAAAGGAAAAGAGGAAGACCAAAAAGCACACAACGGAGACAGAAATGAGAAGAATGAACAAAAACTGGATAGAACTAGAATAGAAGGCCCAGGACAGAGTGTTTTGGAGAATGCTGGTTGTCGGCCTATGTTCTGGTTGGGGGTAAAAGGCGTAATTAAGTAAGTAAGAGTTCGAACGAAATGCTTGTATTTGATGATAGTTTTAATTTTAGAAATGTACAAATAGAAATATGAAGTGAATGTATTAGCATAACTGTATTAAAAATTTTCTGAAAAAGATTTGCATTTTCTTTGTTTTAATTTACTATAAGTCATAAATGTTGTATAATACTGATAATTTGCGTCATTTGTAAATAAACTACACTTGTTACACTGGGCGCCTTCATTGTTATTTACATACACATCTTACACAATAAAAATAAAAAGTAGTAGTATAATTAACTTGTCAGTTTAGTGTAACGTAAATGTGCTTGTATATTGGTAAAATACCGACGTAGATCAAAGTAACTATAGTAGTAATAAATCTTTTAAGTAAAAAGAATTAAACTGAAGCAACTCACGATACGTCTTTTTTCGGACATAATTTTCACACAAAAGTAGAGTAGGTATTTGACGTAGGTTTGACATAATTTAAAACAAAAAAGATTTATTGAAAGTCTTGAAACAATTTTTTTAGTAAGCAAAGATAGATAATGACTAGCAGTGTAATCCAAAACGCGCACTTCGTCCTATTTGGGACTCGTCATACTGATGTACCTGCACTTAACTACTGAGTCCTGATAGCCACTTATCTGTGTGAACGGTACTGGATTCGAGTCCCAGAGTGGACACCAACTCTGAAATGTAGGTACTACTATTTGAAAAGTAAGAATGTTTTGATTATTTAGACGATACTGTGATAAAGATTATTTCGTTGTATCCGTGATACGTACAGGTCATGATATTGATAATGAAGGTTATTGATCACGTTCATTTTTTATTGGTTGTTTAAGTGTTCCTATTGATGTTTATGACTGTATTTGAATTAAAACTTCACATCATGGCACAATCTAGTTACTATCTGGAGTCAGTAGCTAAGCGGATAACATGATGGTGTTTGGAGCGAACGGCACTGGGTCGGAGTTCCGGATTAAACATCAACTCTGTGATGAAGATACATCGACATGACGACTCCCGAATACTATTAAACTGCGCTCTGAGGATAGGTTTGCAAGGATAATTGTTATTATGATATAAGAGTCACTATTGATACCTTAATGCTGGAAATAATAAGGAAAACTGATTTCTCATGAAAATTAATATTATTTCATTGTATCGAACATAGATAGAAATAGTTAATCAATAATCAATAATCAATTTTGTGTCTGAGTGAGTTGTTGTAAAATGACCTAGTTCATATTTTACTAAGATCAATCGATAAAACTCAGTACTGGCCGATTGATTACTTATTTCTCTATTTTATTCAACTAATAATTATCGAAGATTTACTAATGTCAGGAATTTTGTTTTCTGGAAGCTTCCTCAATACAAACTTACTTAACACCAGAGTTTTTTTTACCAACTGTTGTGTATGACAAAGCATCGAATAAATAGAAGGTGCATCGGCCTCGTGACTTCCGAAAAATTTCGGCCTTCATCATGAGGCGTCATAATTATTCCTTCAACATCCAGGGCAGAGTTTAAATGGTTTGAATTATTTTTTCTGGTTAGAGTTTCTTTAGCGAGTTAGTTTTTCTACCGATGGGGTCGCTAACCCCATGCCCAACCCTCCTCCTTTACCCGGGCATGGGATCGGCAGTAACTCTAGAAGAGCTATAGGCGGAGTTAATTTAATAACATGGCTTCAAATATTTTGTAATTATTCTTGGAACATACAGCAATCGAGACTTTTCATTTTACATATGATAGAATAATAATAAATCTTTATTTATAATTCATAATTCTTTTCATGTCCCTGTTCAATTACTCTTTTTCGGCCTGGTTGAGTATCTGGGCTACCTGTTCCTACCATCTAGGTATTTTAAAAAATTATGTCTTTGTTTGTTTTAATATATCATTATATATCGGTTAACCTATTCAGGTACCTTTATGAAAAGTTTACAACTTTTCAGTGTATAAGTCACAAAAAATCCTAGAAACGTCGTGATTGTTGGCAATATGTATGCAGTGAAAAGGATGTACATTATTCAGATGTCGATTAACTAGACTGCTAACTTCTATCTGGTGACCACTCTATATTTATCGTCAGGACTGATCAAGAAATAAGAAATGGAGACTTATTGAAATACTTTGCATTGAGAATTCTATATTGTACCAAAAATATAATATTGAATAAAGCTAATAATAATAACAAAACTCCTGCCGATTTACAGACATGATAAGGATGGTACAAATAACAATATCGCAGGTATAGTATAAAGCTATAAGGTTACATTATACAAGGTGTACTTTATAAACTATTTTAAGAGGACATATGTCACGAGGATTAGGATAGTTTGAGAGAGCAGTTATGACCTATCAATTGTTTGTAGACCGACAATAATATGTTGTAAACGTACGAATATTTTGTCAAAAATCTTTCCCAGTGCCATGATAGAGAAAAAAAATAAAGACAGAAAGCATAGAACAACAATAGTAAAACTAACTGTGATAGGTATTCTGTTTTATGACACACTGATATGGACAGATATTATTTAAAATTAATTAAATCGACCATGGTTAGTGTAAGTAATGAGTTTAGTAAATATGACTGGCTAACTGCTTGCCTATCCGAGCTACCTGTTCCAGTCATCTAGATATTTAAACAACTTACCTGTTTTCGTTTGTTTTAGCATATTATTATGTATATTAATTGCGTCAACAATCTTTTACTGTCCACGTTACAAAAACGTCTAACATCTAACTGGCGATCACTAAATGGCAAAGTGGACTGTTTTCAATTCTTTCTAAGTCTAAACATTTAATTATAATTGTGGTGTAATTATAATTTAAGAATCCTGGTTAAATGATTTACAAGACGATTGCTCATTATCCCTACAAGATTTCAATATTTATCGTCGGGATCGATCAAGAAGTAAGAAACGGAAACTTATTGAAATACTTTGCATTGAGAATTCTATATTGTACCAAAAATATAATATTGAATAAAGCCATTAATAATAACAGTAATGGTAATAATAATAATATTTTCATTAATTATATTCGCTATAAATGATTAATGTCTCTAGTTTTTTGTTCTATAAATAAAATACAATATGAATATACCGAATATGAATTTGTTATATTAAATAAACGAATTGCTTATATCATTTTTAATTTTTATGATTATTATTATCAGAAGGAGGTTTTTGTGAAGGTTTAGTATTTGCATAGTTCAAAGCATGAGTTAGTTGAAGCTGGACCACCAAGGAAAACTTAGGAGCACTGGACGGCCGTCTCGTCCTATTGTGGGGCTCCTCAGCAGTGTGCATTCACGACCTCGCCTCGTGAGATTCGAACCCAGAACCTACCAGTCTCACGCCAGAGCACTTAACCCATAGACCACTGAGCCGGCATCCGATGGTGTTAATGTCTAACTTTATTATGAAGACTAATAGAATTTGTTGTCCATTTTTAAAACAAACAAGCAAACAAAAAAAAACAAATTAGAATTAACTTATTGTTTCTATTCAATATTCAATTGATCATAAAATGGATAAAAATGTTTGCTTAGTTTTTAAAATTTTTGCCATATTTTCAAACAATTTATTATAAGTTGTCATTTTGAAATTGGATAAAGGACTAAGTTTGTGTTATACTTGATTATTTGTGGAATTGTCTGATATATATGTACTTTTAAATCATGTTAAATTTATGAATGCCCCAAAATGCCCTGGTACGTCCGAGAGTGAGGAGAGTCCACTCTCCCTCTCGAAATGATCTCACATGGCCACGCGTATATAGTCTCTGTCAAGGAAGTCCTACTCACTGCTTTCTCATGGCCGGGGTGTTGTTTACGAAATTGAGAGGACCAAATGCGAATATCCGGCGCTATAAACGGGTTGGTTGACACGAAGGGTCCACCTAGGGAAGTTGGAAAACCCTGATTCCAAACCAGTGATGTACATGGGCTACAGTATCCTGAGGGAACAAATGGCGTATAAACCAATCGTCGGTCACCGGCTACCATGGGACTGCATCTCCTCACGATGCTCCACTTCCTTGTAGGTCAAACCTTTAGGTCGAAGGCTCCGGCTGTGGCCCCCTAAGAAAACCACCTGCTTCGGTTTGGGCACCCGAGCAGTATCATAGCTCTCATACAATTAAAATGAAATGACGATTTGTTGTGTGGCCCTTATATATCTAAATATCTAAATGCATATGAACGATGTGGATATGTAAGGTATTTTCATTTGGGTATTTTTATTGTTTCAGACAATGAATGATGTTTTTTCGACATTTCAACCTCATAAAGTCGTAAATAATTTGGCTTGGCTTGAAGGCTCATTTGAACTCTTTTATGGAAATTAGAACAACATATGTAAGCGAACAATTGTTTTCAATTAGATCGTCATCAGGCTTTACTCTAATATACATGAATATTTATATGAAAATGGGAATCTTTTATGGAAGTATTATAAGGATAACATTTGATACGTATTCAGAGCCAAAAGTTTTGAGATGGTGAACAATTAATTTGAATAGCACAATAACACAAACATTCATTCCTTCATTTTTATTTTGTTTATTTATCTTCCTTTTATGTATATTGGAGCATATTTGATTCATATCACACATAAAAATTGTATATTTTCTTAAGAATTCATCGATCAGTAGCAATAAATAGTGAATGGAATTTCTTCTCACATCTAAGATCTACTTACAAACATGTACGATATGTTATCTTAACACACATTTTGATACACACCATATGTTTCGTACACATGTTTGACTTCAATCAGTTTGTGGTACTGAGAAGCCATCTTCCATTACCTGCAGTGGATAAGTGTCACTTTAATATGAAATCAAATTGAAATTATTCATAACATACTTTAAAGTTACCTTGAACTTTCAGTATTATCCATTTCTATTCAGTCAATGTAGTTTACTGCTAGTTCGACTGATACATATGCTTTTTCTCCCATCACATATTAAGGTTTTTAACTTTAATAAATTTTTCTTTCCTTTTATCAGCTGATAGATGAAAAAGAAATTATTCGAAGAAGTTTGACGTTTACGTCTGACTTTTCCAGTATTTATTATTGAGATGACTTATAACCATTCTCTAGCACATAAATACATACAGTTAGCATCTATAGTTATTTAGTACAAGCAGATCCGAAATAGATGACCTACAAGTTCATAAACACATATCCTATCACCAGAATCTTCAGTATGAACGTCAAGACAGTCCTACTGTACGGAGCTGAGACTTGGAGAACTATTAAATCCATCGTCAAGAAGGTACAAGTATTTATAAACAGTTGTTTACGCAAAATACTGAATACTATCAGCAACAGCGTTTTATGGGAGAGAACAAACCAGCTTCCAGCTGAAGAGGAAATTAGGAAAAGTAGTTGGAAGTGGGTAGGAAATACATTTAGGAAATCACCAAACTGCATCACGACGCAATCCCTAACTTGGAATCCTGAAGGGAAGCGGAAGAGGGGAAGACCAAAGAACACATTACTCTAGGAAATAGAAGCAGATATGAAAAGGATGAACGTTAACTGGAAAGAATTGGAAAGGATTGTCGAGGACAGCGTTGGATGGAGAATGCTGGTATGTGGCTTATGTTCCTCCACGAGGGGTGACAGGCGTAAGTAAGTAAGTAATTCACATTTCCATATAAACTGGAAGATAAAATTCGTCATTAAACAAAGAGAATAAACTTGATGTTGCAACTGACATTTAATATATCTCATTTTCTTTTTCAATGTACTCAGTGCATACCATAACTATCTTCTTATAAAAATAACACAAACATTTACTCATTTATTTTTATTTTGTTTATTTATCTCCATTTTATGTATGTTGGAGAATATTTGATTCATATCATACATAAAAATTGTATGTTTCCTTCAAAATTCATCGTTCAGTGGCGCTAGTGAGTGAAACTTCTTCTCACTTACAAATATGTACGATCTGTTATCTTGACACACTTTTCAATGCACACCACATGTCTCATACACACTACATCAAATAATTACTTTCAATATTGTTGACATGATTGAATGATCTGCTCAGTATACAGTTAACTGAAAAATCATGTTTCTATTTATATTCAATAATTTTGATATTTGATTATATTTCTTTGAAATAAGCTTCGACCAGATTGCCAGGTAAAACGTTAGATTTACTTCAAATTCATCCACGGAGATTTTACGTTTATATTTTTCCTCCCTATTGTCTAACATTAACTTGGCGCCTAAATATTGTGAAACTATTCGATCAAATTTAGACGAAGGTTTTTATATATCTTCTTATAGTCTTTTTTTCTTGACAATTGTTTAATTAGTGATAATCGCCCACACATTTTAAATATTTCAGTCTTGTAAATTCAAATGATTTCATTTAGTGTATTTACATAAAAAAATCACACAAATTACATGGATATTTTTATTTGCCTATCTACTTTCTAGGGGGCCTGCTTGAATATCTGGGTTACCTGTTCCTACCATTTAGATATTTCAACAAGTTATCTATTTTTTGTTTGTTTTAACAGATCATTATGTCAATCAGTTGCACAACATTTTCAAGTGCGTTTGTGAAAAGTCCACAACCTTTCGCTGTACAGGTTACAAAAGAGCCCAATCAGAGAAATCATAGTCTATAGCAGTATACATTGAAAAGAATGTACATTATTGAGATGTCGATTCCTAAACTACAAACATTTAATTGGTGATCACTGAATACTTATCGTCAGGATCGATCAAGAAATAAGGAATATTTTTCAATAATCGAGATCATGAATCAATTGAAGCTAGACCACTATGGAAAACCTGGAAGCACTGGACGGTCGTTTCGTCCTCTTGTGGGACATTAACACACTACATCAAATAATTGCTTTCAATATTGGTGACATGATTGAATGACCTGTTCAGTAAACAATTACCTGGAGAATCATGTTTCTATTTATTTTCGATAATTTGGGTATTTGATTATATGTCCTTGAAAAAAGCTTGGACCACATTAATGAGCTAAACGTTTAAATTACAAAACGTTTATGTTTCTTCTTTAATCTCTTTCGATCTTATATTTTCAGTCAATGAAAAGTTTTGGCGGTTTTAAATATTTTTACTTTTCTTTTAATACACAACTTATCAAAATGATTCTTTTTTCGTTTTTAGAAAAAAATGGTTATTTCATAGAAACCATGTGATATGTACAGTTTTATGCTCATTCTATTACAAAGACCATAGTCATTTTCTAGGTATAATTTCTTGGTGATTTACCCATTAGATAGTGGTATTATCTATTATGATAATAATGCTAAATGATATGATGAAATGAAATAAATTTCAAAATATAATGAAGTTAAATGAACTAAGCCAACATAGAAACAAAGCAACTCCTTGTAATGATTGTTTACATCTTTTGAATGTGAATGTTATTGCCTATGATCAATTTGACTCTGCCCCTAAAACAGGTCATGATATTCATTGCATGTTTGGATGATTTATGAAACTTCTTCATAACATCTAATACTTGTCAACTAATAGATGATAAATGGAAATTATATTGCCTAAAGTATAGTGTAAAGTGTAAAGTATAGTATAACCTTGGAAACCAATTAACATGAATTCAAATTCACGGTGAATGTCATATTAGCCGAAGGTTTAGTTATACATGAATGATGAATTATGTATAAGATCTGAAATTAGTTCTAAAGATCTAATATTTGTAATCCTAAAGCATCCATATATACTGTCGAGAAACATGTATGATAATGTGTGCATTATTTTTGACTTATCAATTCAATAAACGTAATGTATTATTTGTGCATTTACAACAGAACATCTTCTGAAAATTCTACGTAAGAAGTATCGATGTTACCAGTAAGTGGGAAGTCGTACAAGTTATCTACATTATGGATGTCAGTAAAACTTGTGAGTGAAATTTATTTTTAGTATGGGAATTTGTGGAGATTGTAGTATTTTCATAGTTGATTTCACGAGTCGATTGTGGATTGGCACTACTGAGGAGTCTCATACTAGGACGAAACCGGTTTATATCAACCACTGAATTTATCTGTGAAAAATCTATTTGTTTAAAAAATAATTGATGACAAGTGAAATTATAGATTATAAAAGCCTTAAAATGTGTAACACAGTTTGATTCACAGATTTGGTAGAATTCACAGTCGTGTGTTCTAATATATGTCAGGAAACTGCAACAACTATAATTCATGCAAACGGATTAATTCATTTTGAGGAAAGTTAATATTTTTATTGGAGAACGTATTCATCAACATACTGATGGTTTTAATTAAGGAGAAAATAAGAAGAAATAAGTAATTCTATTAAGGTAATAAGTTGTTATAAGTCAGATAACCATTGAAAACACTTATTGGTTAAAGTCAAACTTGGATTTCTGGATTAATGATCTGTAAGACAGGCATTTATGTATAAAACCGAAAGTTCTTAGTTGTTAAGGGTTTACTGTTTACTTTGATAACAGATTCATAACAATCCCTTGATTCTTTTTGAGACACTGTCATAATAAAAATGTAGTTTTGATTAAAATGATTTTTTGTTGTTTTTGTATTATCAAAACTTTCAGTTAATTTTAATGTGTATCGTCTTGCACAAAGAACACATTTCTTCTTTAAATTTAAATATTAGGTTATTATTTTCAATACATACTTCTATTAAGATCATGAATCGATTGGTGTTAGACAACCATTGAAAACCTGGAAGCACTGTACGGCCATTTTTTTCCTAGTATGCGACTTCTCAGCAGTATGCATCCACGATCCCGTACGGTGAACTCGAACGCAGGATCTTCAGTCTCTCACAAGATCTAACATCGATCGATTCATAGTCTCAATCAAAACTTAGCGATTTCTATAACCCAATACTAAAAAAATTTATTTATTATTATTTGACATTCTATAATCACCATATATTTGTTAATAACATTTATTGTTGTCCAATTGTATTAAATGATGTTAAAAAACTTATTCAAACTTAAAAGCATTGATGGATAGTGGCCAGCAGTGAAATACAAGACACGCGTTTCGTTCTATTTGAGACTCGTCAACTGGATGCACCTGCATCTCAGAGTTGATGTTCACTCTGGTACTGGGTTCGAGTCTCACAGTGAACATCAGCTCAGATGCAGGTACATCCAGCTGACGAGTCTCAAATAGAACGAAACCAGCGTCCTGTATTCCACTGCTAGCCACTATCCATCATTGCTTATAAAACTTGTGACTTCTGGCAATATCGAGGCAGTCCTCACAGGATGCACATATACCAACAAGAAACTGATCAATTACAGTTTTAAATAACAATGGGGAAGATACAGGTAAACAACATCAAGTAAATTTAGTTAAATTTTTGTTTTCCATCAAATCATTAAAATCAACCAAGATTTGTGCTAATTCAAACTGTTATATAGTAGCGAAGACATAAGTACGAGTAACTCCCAGGACCTATTATTCGACCATTATTCTTATTGTATAACTATTCAGTAACCAGATTATCTATATCTATATTTATCTTATTACAAGCTTCATTTTGACCTATTGATTATAGTTATATGATTTACTGTTCCTAAGTTATACTCAGTTTATTGATTATTGTCTCCCACGCTTACAGCCTCATTTGGCTTGGTTTTGTACAAATATTATTTTCTATTTTATGGTGTGATGTGGTCTGTCTGTATATATATAAATAAGGTATGCTTGAAATATACGATTCATATTGCCGAGTCTGCTATTGGTGTTCTGGAATTAATTGGTTGGGCTAGGCAGAAAACGGGACTGACAAGTAATCAAGACTTCTCGCACGATTTTATGTATCATTGCTCCGATCAATAAATTCGCTCCTCTCTCATTGGCGCGCACTCATACGACATAACACAAACAGAATGAAAAGATAAGCCTACCTGAAACATAATTTTATTTACAGTGTTAGTTGCTGCATACAGAGCAAATGATATAAAGTCATTTTGATATATATATATGTCATATAAAAGTGAACTTACATACCCGGAAACCTTTCCTTTTTACATAAAAAATGGTACCTCTTTTTATTTAGACCTCTGATCATCGACTTGTAGGTATCTGTCATTTATTGTTAGGTTTCATTATTACATAACAACCTTATATTTGATTATTACATAATTTGTGGTGTTTCTATTGAAGAACCTGTACTGAATTGTCCACTATGTAATGTATCAATAAATCCATGTATAAATTGTGTTTTTAAATAATCATTATTAGGAACACTTAAGACAACTTTATATTTATTATCTTTAAAACATTTATCTGGTATACATTCCTCGAACGTTTTAATTGGAACATTTAAATGCATTGAATCTATTTTAGGTAAAGATGTTTTTATTAGATTGTATTGATCAATTCCTGTTGATGATTTACTTGGTAGATTAATTGAATCAGTTACTAAGATAAAAGGTGTTACTGTAGTGTTAGAATAATTAATTTTATACCTGCTAATTGATGCTTGATCACAAATTGAATGTGATTGATCATCTGAAACCGATGATAATTGTTCTTGATTTTGTTTTAATCGTTTCGATATCATAGTGTATCGTATATCATCCATACTTAATAAAGAACCTACTGAAGCGGTTCTATAAGTAACTGATGTTGGAGAGAATTGATGTAAATGACTAATTTGCTCTGTTTTAGTTAATTTAGAACAATGTGAATTGACACGTTTATTGCGATGAAATCTATAGGCTAGAAATGTAAGTGAGATTATCATTATTAGTCCAGCACTGGCTAAACTAATTAATAGCCAGATATTTACTTGTTCATGTAAACGACTCATTGTTTTATACACTTTCCATTTATTGTATTGTAAATAGTTTGATGGTGAATGAATTATATCTGATTGTATAGATTCATTTGAAATATTGTTATTAAAATATTTATAGTTTGTTGTTAATGACGAAGGGGAAGAATTTGAATAAAAAAAGAGCGGTAGTGAGTTGAATAAGATTCGGTTTGTTGTTTCTTCACTGACTGGTTCATCACGATTTACGTAGTTTACTCCACTATTAAAAAAATATGTTGAACTTAAAGTAAAGTTGTCACATAGCATTGCAATATTTATATTCTAGGGCAGATTATGTAATACAAACAAGTGTAGTTAATTACAGTCAAAGTAATAAAACTCTTACATTGATGCAAATATAAACCTTCGATAGGGTGCTTGTTTAGTGTTTATAAAATTTCTACACTGATATTTGGCGATTGTTATTTTCACAACAATTTTTAATTTAATATAAAGTATTGGACAAACCTACTAACGGATCAATAGGTTAAGCATTCGCGTTCGAGGCCTAAGGTCCTGGGCTTGAGTCCCTCTCGTAGGATGGTGGATGTGTACTGCCGAGGAGTTCCATACTAGGACGAAATGACAGTTCAGTACTTTCAGGTTTTCAGTGGTGATCTAACATTGGTCGATTCATGATTTCAGTGAAAATCATTTATGTAGCAAATATAAGACAAATATAAGCATTTTCAAATAGAACTTATATGTGTTCCACTAACTAGTTGTTACCTGGACACAATAGCCTGGTGGACAACTCACTGGAGTTTGAAGCAAAACGTCAGTGTGAGAACTTCATCATCATGGTGCAGGTACGTCTAAGCAATGAGCCTCGATTAGGAAGGAACGTGGGTCCTGAATCTAACTCTTAGCCACTATCACTAATTATATATAATATACACCTTTGAATGATAACTTTTTTCGAAAGTACTGGTTCAGAAATGTACTTAATTTCTAAACACTTTGAGGATGAATTATCGAGTACTTCTAGTTACTGCAACACAAAACATTAAGCGGTCTAGTGTAGTATCGTATTTCTATCTTCAATAAAGAAGTTACTAGTAAAAGTCGTGTAAGCCCATCGAATTCAAGAAAGCGGCTTTTAGAAATGGTCCAAATTTACTGAAAAAAGTCAAGAATTTGAATAATAACTGATGTGTGGACGAGAATGATAATCATTTGTTGTTTTCCTAAATCAAACTTGTAGATAGTCTGACAGGTGTCAGACGAGTTATATATTCTCCTGTCCCCATTATTATTATTATTATTCATTGTCCATTTGTTGTAGGATTGTATCAGTTTAGTGTGGAAATATATTTACGTTCTTGTCAGGATAATCACGTGTTCTTGATCTGAGTTGTGTTGAAGTCCTATTAGAGTAGACACTGGGAGGGAATCTAATGTAGATATTCGTCTAAGGCAAATCAACGTCCCATTCAGGCAAAAAGGAAAACGAACCGTTATAACAATAACTATTTTTAGAAATGTCAAATTCATAATCTATAATTATAATCTAATTTCTACAAACCTTCTTAAAGTGCAATTTTAAACAATTTTTGTCTAGTTGTTTGATTTTCCATAACTAATCGGCTGTCGAAAACTCATTTTTTAAAACTTCTTATTACCTATACTTTGAAGCTATACCTTTGTTTAATAGTGTCTCTATATGTATTACACATTATTGTATATTACAAATCAATGTTATCTTTGAAATCTTCTACTGGTGAACTTTGGAGAGTGATTTGACGGGATGAATAGACAAAATTACACATTTAACTTATGCCATTTAACTCTGTATGACAATATTTTATTTCAGTTTGATGTTTTTTTTAGATATTTAATACCCGTTATACTATAGTAATTTGAATTATGTATGGCATGACATGCAGCTTACGAATTTGTTATGATTTCATACATATGACTATATTCCAATATGTGTACAAATCAATATATATATCAATGGATGTATTTTCGATCAGGGTTGTCGTCGTGTTTTTAAGTTGATAAATCTTCACTTGTATTAGTTTTCATGTTTTTACTTCATGTCATATACAATAATATTGGTGCCAGTTATTTAGTATTGTAGTAAACGAGAACACAAGTGGAAACAACCGAATGTATTCCGAGACAACATTACAGAATATCTTAGTAGAATCTGTCAACCATACAGTAAATACTTCATTTCCAAAAGGTCCATCAATTGTTTCAGACTTAACTGTTCTTTTATCTCCGTACCAATCACACTCTGTTCTCATTCACTTCTCTTCGATGTCCCCAACTTTCTGTCACCAGGCATTCCACTTTTGATTGGTGACTCATACTACTTATATCTAGTGACATCAGCAGCGTAGATCGCAGTATAGCTTAACTATTGGGAGTAACTCTCTATATGAATTCGAATTTCATTACTACAAAATGCATGTATTTAAATGTAAACTCACTCTTTATAATAATCGGATTTGAGCAATTTCGGTTGAAATTTTGTTATATGCTTTACATTTCCAAATCGTGTCACATGTATATGCACTAAATAGGATAAACCAGCAGCTATATCATTCAATAATAGTCCATTGTAGTAAACACCTTAACAATAAATAGATATTAATCATTCTTAGTAAAACGGATATCGTTTCTCATGATTATAGTAATAATAATAAAAAGGGTTTATCGAAAAATATCCGGTAAAAATGTTTCTTGACAGAACAAAAATTGATTTTTTTTCTTTCTTAAAATGATAAATAACACCTAATTGATTATTCACGGTTAACTGATGTTGAAATAAAATATTCATCAAGGAAGAAAACAATCAGAAGGGGTTTTGTGGAGATTTCAGTATTTTCATAGTTGAAAGCAAGAGTCAATTGAAGCTAGACCACCATGAAAAACTTGGAAGCACTGGACGGTCGTTTCGAACTATTATGGGACTCCTCAGTAGTGCGCATCTACGATCCTGCCTCGCGAGATTCGAACCCAGGACCTACTAGTCTCGCGCCAGAGCACTTTACCGATAGACCACTGAGCCGGCATCCAACGGTATTAACGTCTAACTTCAACCAATCCACGAAGTTTGAGCAACCGTTCATCAATTGTCTTCAGTGAGTTGTTATCTCACAACAGACGTGGTTGAACTCCGCTGGTCATAATATCAGAAATGAAGAATAATAAATATATTCTAGAATGAAATGAATTCATTGTACCTCGCTTATGAAAAACTTTCATTGTTTTTACCCAAGAATTCTGTATGCCAATAAATAAATAATAAAATTTTGTAATATCCCAATGAGTAGAACATTTAAATTTTCTGACGTTTCGTGACTCAGTGTAAGCCACTTCTTCAAAGAACCAAAGTAACATTGATCCAAGTTTAAATAGTACAACGGAACAATACCAATATTATAAGCAAAGATGGTTAGTGGTTAGCAGTAAAATCCAGGATGCGCGTTTCGCCCTGTTTGGGACTCGTCAGCTGGATGTACCTGCATTTCAGAGTTGATGTTCACTCTGGCACTCGAACCGAGTAACTTTCGCTTCAAATGCCATCACGTTATCCACTCAGCTACATCAAGCTAACGAGTTCCGAATAGGACGAAGCGCGCGTATTGGATTTCACTCTAGCCACTATCCATCTTTGCTTACAATGCTTGTGAAATAAGGCTACATCGAGGCCATACATACAGTATGCACATATGCCAATTAGAGACTGACCAGTTGCAGTCCTAACACACCGATGGGAAGATACAAACAAACAATGCTAAGTGAATTCATTACCAATATTAGTTTAGTTAATTACTTTAGTGATTACAATTTGTAGGAAATTATTTGAATGGCTGGTATTTATACGCTACTTACCTTTGAAATTATATGATGAAAGCATAGACAGTGAACAGTAAAATATATAAGAGAATAAAGATAGTTTATTTCATTATAATTAAAAAACACAACTTATACTTAATTAATCACTAAGTTCTTAGTTTCTTTTATTTTTCATCTATAAATAAACCATTCAAAGGTCCGTCCTATTTCTTCTCTAATACATGCATTTATTACTATACATTTTCCAGTTTTAATTCTGTTTCTATGAGGCGATTAGATCTGATAACCGAGTATAATTATACAATTTCATAAGATGTTCACAATCTAATTTATCTCATACCTTCAATGCAACATCAGGGTTGTCGGTAAATTTTCTCTTTCTACTAGTCTTTGTAGAAATGAAAGGCGGTCACTATTAAAGTGCATACTTCAAATCTATTATGTGAAAATAGACGTCATAAGAATAAAACTGGTACTGATTACTTATGAATGAATATGAATGGCAAATAATTGCTGTTCAAAACGTCTTATGACTAGATTTTGGATATTTAGGAGTTGAATTTTTATAAAACGAGAGTTTCATTCTGTTTTGTGCCTCAAATCGTCTAATCAAGTATATATTACTGAACAAAGAGAGCGTTGTTAATCTATCATAAGTATAGAGTTGTGAAGATTGTTGAAGCTTATTGAGATCATGAACTGTTCTAATTTAGATAAATATTGAAAACCTGGAAAAAGTGGATTGCCACGTCATTCTAATAGGATACAATGGAAGATGATTGTCTAATATTGATTGAAATTAAACTTGTACACAATTGTTTCCCGTCCACTGGCCTAGAGATCAGGCGTTCGATTGTGTGACTGAATATTTTTGATGCAGTCCCTATGTCTGGGTCATGAATGCGCACTTCTGGGGAGTACTATACTATGGGGCAACAGCCGTGGAATCTTTCCTTATTTCAGCAGTTGTCTAACTTTGGTTCCCAATCTTAATAAAGTTATACATATTCAAATACAGGGTTTTAAATTCAATCTTAGGTTGATCTGTAATTTAAAGCCCTCTAACTTTTACGTTTTTCAGCTCTATGAATATATCTGAAACCTGAAACATGAATATGATGGTTTGTGACGGTTCTATTACAGCTCTTATCCAAAACCCATTAAAAACAGTTTTTGTAAACTGGTAATAGTAAAAAGGTGAATAAAATTTATGTAGTGAAGTAACTGACGTAACTTTTCGACACCTAATGTCGTGAACAACTGAATAATGTTTATGTTATTAAATGTAATGTTTTTTAAACCAAATAACGAAGTATAGCCGTGTATAATCAAGGTATAAAATGTTCCGTGTGAATTCAATTATTGTGCAACTGTGAAATCTTAACATAACAATATCCTATGCAATTTTGTGGTGTAAGTAAGTGTACTAGAAGCAGTCTGATAAACGTAAGTGATAAGGGGTATCGAGCTCATGAATTCCGGAAACTCTTGGATTTTACTTTAAAGTGGCATAGTTATTGTTTGTGACAACCATTCAAGTCCCTAGACGTACTTTAATCCGTTTAATTCTTTTTCTCTGGTTTGGATTTTTGCATAGAGGTTGTTGTTTAAGAGATGAGAATGAGCCCTCTGCATCTAACTCACTTCATTTTTACCAACGCTTGCGACCGGCGATAACCCTAGAGTGACTTGGTCTTAAAGAGATAATTGTATATTCATAGAACTTTACACCTACTGACACCGACATTACGTTGAGAATGAAAGACGTACAATTATCACTTCCAATATACATGGATATTATAAGTTTAAAATAATGTTGGCAACGATAAAAAAAATCTGTTTTGTGTTATGTAAACTTATAATTTTCACCCTTGATAAATCTGTAAATGTAAACATATTCACCTGAAGGCCTAGATACGTTTTTTTTAATGAACCTCTATATATTACTTTTGTAAATATATATCATAATCCATAAATTACAGATCCATTTCTATGGTATATAATCAAAAATGGCAAAATCCTTACCAGTCATGTAACCATGAAAAAAATCTGTCTTATTCAATCTTGGTGCATGTCCAAGCCAAATAACTTTCTGATTATTGAATTGTTTCCCATATACACCTATGTTTATATAAATAAACAAAAGAACTCGTCTATTTACTAATCAAATGTATCCTGGATAATGATAGGCTCTCTCTATATATACATATCTATTGAATTTTATTGTAACCATGATAAGTAAAACAGTAGAATTTTTTCAAATAATTAATCGGCAAAAAAACGAGAAGAAAATTAATGGATTAAATGGATGTTCATTTCCTTTCTATATTGCCTCCAACGTTTATTGTTGAAAAAATCTATAACCTAATGTAATGATGCATGTATATATAGTAAAAGGTTTGAAGATTTTATTTCCGATAAAATATTCCTACTTGAAAAGAATTATAATAACTAATGAACAAGGTGAATCGTAATACTTCAAAGGATATTTAGATTGAAAATACAGGATGTATTTCTTGATTGCGATGAACCCTTGTGTTATGTTCGCTAATTGAATAACACTGAATATGATATATAACTAACGGCACTCGAATGTATAGAACCTCCATAGTCGCAAAATCAGAAGACAGAAGAAACAGGAGAAGTGATTGTTCGGGAAGAATCAAAAATGTACAGAAAATCATGGGTATTTATAGATATTACAGTTAGCTATAAAATCATTATAATTCAGTCAATCTGCAAGCATGCAGATTAGGCTACCGTCCAATCGTAGTACGCGAAGTTGATACTCTCGAAAACTTCATCTAGTTCTGATTGTGTGGAAACTCTTCGACTCCTTTAGAGTCTCCAGAGGCTCCGTCGTGCTTTTCGGAAGCCATTCCAACATCTAATTACTTATTCGTCGTTTAAGCAGGATTTTCCTAATGAGTTATAGGCATTGTTTTTGATTTTTATGAAATTATGAAGTTTTATTTTCACTGAATCTTTATTAATTTATTTCATGTATGCGCACTGCTGAGGAGTGCCACAATAGGACGAAATGGCCGTCAAATGCTTCCAGGTTTTCCATGGTGGTTAGCTTCAATTGACTCATGACTTCAACTATATATTTCAAATATCTCATTAATAATAAATTGACAGTGTTTAAGATGTATCACAGTATTTGATTAAGATCTATGTTCCATGTGTATTACATCACCACCTAATCTACTGTTTCCTAAATATAATATCATTTTATTTCTGTTGATGTGAAAGAATATAGACTGAAGAGATGGGAACTTTCGAAATTATTTTATGGACTGTCATGATACATATTTTTATTGTCTCATAACTAAATTATTGGACTATTATATTTTTATATTTCATATATTGTAAACTTCCGTCTCATTCATTAACTAATGCCATACATCTTATTATTCCTAATTTCTAAGTGATCAAGATGTTTACCGCTTCTCAGGTTCATTGTCATATTGGTCTACTTGTACACAACTTTGATTTTCCATTGATGGTGAGATCCAGTACGTTATGTTTGTATATAGACCCACATTGCTTAGAATAATGATAATAAAATCGTGGTTGTTATCACCACATATTGGGACTCAAGTCTTGAAATGAATGGAACAGTAGGTGTTCTGTAACTTTAGTTCAAAATTAATCATGCTATCAATTAAGGCTTGGGACACTGAACTATGGACGGAAAAGTCGTTATGAGGTTACGTTTTTTAATCTATCACACTAATTTTATGTACGCTGACATTGTTTATATATTCTTTGATATAGATGCTGCGTAATGACAACACCTTTCAGTATCCAATTATTCAAAAGTCAGAATGAACATAACAGAAACTGTAGTCAAATTTCGAAAAATTAAAAGCATAGTCATGTGTTTGAATGTTGATAATTCAACTTACTGTTTAGTTCATATGTATGTCTTGAATCATCTACTTCAAGAATTATCTGACGATCGACTCGATAACCTCGGATTCGATGATAAAATCCATCATTGATTGGGAAATTAGGTCCACTGATATGAACCACACCTCCACCCATGTTATAATTAAGCCGCACTATACCTGATTCCTAAAGATGAATTTTCAGAAAATGTTGGGAAAAGAGAAATGAAAAGACATTTTCACTGTTTTATTAATGGCTAGTGACAAATGTCATATTTTGCCAGCCTTTAGGGTTGATCTAATTCTGTAGATCAAGTTACAGTATGGCAACTAGTTTAAATATACGGAATAGCATGTGCTAGGTCTCGATGTCAGGCATTTTACACGAGGTTGGTAGAAAACCTCTGGCTTATGTTTTCTGATATTGTTGTTACTTAGCCTCAAATACCTCAGTGATGAAGTCTCAAACTGCAACATTGAATAAGGCGGGTTCGAATCTTATAGAGATCCCTTCACTTAACAGTACAGGAATACCTTGTTGACTATTCTCAAATAACACGGAACTAATGACCAATGTTTCCTACAAATGACCTTTAAGTACCCAGGATAAAAACATAATAAAACTGTGTAGATGAATTCTTCGTAATACTGTGTTTGATGTTCTGTTGTCTATAGGTTAGACGAATTATCGACCTATTATCTTGAAACCTTTAAAACTTAGAAATCAAATTCAGAACTTTGTTTTATCAGTGTCACATAATAGTTGAGATTTTAAATTCTAACTGATTCATCTTAACTAAAGGTGTTTAAACGTAAATTGATCTTTCCTTCCCATTAGTTAGATAGACGACGGACATTCATTTTTAAAATGATTTTTCTGATTCTCAAGATTGTTTTATGAAGAATGTTACCTCATTATTACCTGTACTTCAATGAAATATATTTGTAACAGATTGTATCCATGTAACTATTTTAACTCTTGCGAGATGTGAAATCCAAATTCATCTGACTTAAGCTCTAAATCTAGAATTTATTCAGTTTGCTATTGTTCTATCAACACCTGATCATCTTTCTGACCAATATATTTACATGCAATATAAATCTAATCCATACAAATAAATATGATCTTCAAACTTTTATTATTGTAACGATATGTTTGTAGCATTTACTGTGATCATCAAACTGTATGTTCTTACAAACAAATCTCTAAGAATCGACTAAAAAGAGTCTGTCCCGTCCGACAAAAACATGTACAGCTGGACGGTTGACTTTGCCATGATACATAATTTAATACCCATAACTCTGTTTTCATTTCATCTTTATTCCCATTTCATCTCACTGTGAAACATCTCTCGATTCAAATGATAATATTGATAATAAGGAGATCATAAAATTACTCAAATTTTGTAAATATTGTTAAACTTTTGCTGGAAACAATAACCACAAGTGGATTTTTTAAATTCAGTTTTCCGTATGATCTCTGCCTTTTTCCGATTGGTTGCCATTGCATTTTGTTCGTTAAGTTTTTCAAAGTCATGATTTCGATGCTATAAATATGGTCATTTTGTCATACTTGTTCAACCTGGAATATCATGTTTTCTTGTAATTTATGTCTTCCTTGATTTAGCGTCCACATGTTGAAGTATTTTGTGTTAGTCACCATTATCCATTTGCTACATGGAACCAATCTCAATTCCTCAAGTATTGTGAGAAAGTATGGAATTCTCAATATCAAGAGTTAACACTAAATACCTTAATCGCATTTATATAATTTTTTTATTTCCCTTACTGTTGAACTGTTTTATTTAACCAATGACTATAACTTACAACCTTATAGTATCATTATTTTAATGAAATATTAACCTAAAATTACTAACCACACACGTAAACTTAATATTATACGCTTATCTATCTAATCTCTTCAGTTTACTAATTATGAAAACAATTAAATTACATCGGAAGGGTTTTTTGTAGATATTACAGTAATTTTAATAGTTGAGATCATAAGTCAATTGAAGCTACACTACTACAGAAAACCGTGAAGCACTGGACAACCGTTTCGTCCTATTGTGGGACTCATGATCTCAACTAATAAAATTACTATAATATCCATAAAAACCTTTTCTGATATTCATCAATATATGCTCACTAATAACTGGCTTCAAGAGATATTTCCTAGAGTTCTAGTGAGAAGCAGTAACCAGTGGAGTTTAACCAGGTCTGTTGTTATATAGTAACTCACTGAAGATAATGGTAGATGTGTAGCTAAATTTCGTGGATTAGTCGAAGTTAGAAATTAACACCGTTGGATGCCGGCCAGCTCATTGGTCTAGAGGTTATGTGTTCGTGCATGAGAACGATAGGTCCTGAGTTCAAATCTCATGAGGCGGGATCGTGGATGCGCACTCTTGAGGAATCCCACAATTGGACGAAACGGCCGTCCAGTACTTCCAGGTTTTCTATAATAGTCTAACTTCAATGGACTAATGGTTTCAACTATTAAAATTGAATCCCAATTAAAAAGTATACTCATCTCCTCTATGAATACGTAGACTTTAAAGTATATAAGAAATAAAAGAAAAAGAAACTAGTACCATATGCAGATGTTTTGTTTGAGTCTAATAGAGTTGAAACTATGATTTCTTTTTGGTAACCTGGTTAAACAATTTAAGAATAATGGAAATTTACTGTTAAATGAATACAATTAAGTACTATAGTAGTAGGAGTGTGGTGGGGGCTACTTATATCCATATAAGTAGTATATAACGATGGTTGGGCATTGAATGGATTTCAGTAAAAGATCGATAAGGAGAGAACGAGAATTGGACGAAATTGATATGCAAAAACATGAACAATAATAGTCAGAGACAATGGATTGATATTTACAGAAGGAACAGTCAAGATTGAGACGATTGATTAATAGTAGATCTTGGGTTCGAATCTCATGAGGCGTGATCGTGGATGCACACTCTTGAGGAGTTCTACAATAGGACGAAACGGCCGACCAGTGCTTACAGGTTTTCAATAGTTGTCTAATTTCAATGAACTCATGATTTCAACTATTAAAATTAGATCACAATTAAAAAGTATACTCATCTCCTCTATGCATATATAAACTTACTAAAAATAAATGTATAAAATCACCAATTTGTGTTAAACTTGTTACAAATAATAAAGTTGATATATAATTATCATTATTATAAGTTTGTGAATAGTTTCTATGTTGTTTTTTTTGTTGTTTTTTATGTGGAAAATTTATGTAAAATGTTTGTATCCCAAGTATAAATTCATCTTGTCTTGTATGTTTTTCATAATCTTTATAAATTAAACGTAAATAACCAATGTTGTCATGGTTACTAATTGTATGATTGAATTCATTTGATAAGTTATTGTTATTATTATAATTTATTATGGAATCATCATTAATACCATATACAAAGGTTGTTCCAGCTATTGAAGAAAAAATGATTAGAATATTGAAGTAGATTTGATTTAAACAAATGCATAATAAGTATGTACAATTTATAAAAGAAAACTTTCCTGGGCTGTCTGATGAAGCAAGCTCTTTTAGATGTAATGTTCTACTTCTCATCATAATATAATTATTGGCCATGAAATATAAATATATATATCCAAGTTTTTAATCGTAGTCTACCTAACACCAGTTATCAGAAGGAGGTCATGAATCTTCATCGACTGAGATGTTTGGGCCCCATGTTACGTATGCCTGAACACCGATTACCACGACGCGAAATGCTGACTAGTATTGGCGATGGTTGAGAGAAAGTTAGGGGCGGCCAAACCAAAACGTGGCATCAGAGCTTGAAGTAACTAACTTCTAGTCTGAGCCATGTCGGTAGATGCAGACTACTTGGTTGGGGTTCGCGTGACTATTGCAACCTATGGTTGGAGACTGTGTGTGACGGCTCAGAATCGATCACAATGGCGTAGATGTGTATACTCTTTATCTTCTCTTAAACCTTGAGATTAAAATTGGTTCATATCTTTCTTTCTTATTGTACTATATCCTTATATACAAACTTTTTTTTATATATTATGACCACTTCTATGATTTCTGTGTTCACCTTGTTGTGCTGATGAGGTGTGGCAACTTGAACCGATCCATATATGTACCTGGTCCTACGTTGTAGCTGACTGATCAGAAGGAGGTTTTATGGGGTTTTTCCTTTAGTAATTTTATAGTTAAATTCATGAATCAATTGAAGCTAGACCATCATGGAAAACCTGGAAGCACTGGACAGCTGTTTTGTCCTATTGTAGAACTTCTCAGCTGTGTGCATCCACGATCCCGCATCGCGAGATTCGAATCCAGAACCTATCAGTTTTGCGCGCGAGATTGGTCAATTCAACTATGATTAATGTATGACATTTTTGATTACGGAGACTAAAACAATACATGGTTTGTTAAATGAATTAGATATTGTTTCATGTAAAAAAAATAGCGGAAATTTACGTCGATCATTGCTTAAATGGATCCTATATGTATCACTTATAAATTTGAAAGACTATTTGAAAAGCGGTTAGGGAAATTCTATACTCGAATCGATTTCAGCTTGACAACCAATAAAAACTAGGAAGTTTTGGAAAAATATATCATTCTACTATTGGATTAATTAAGAGTGCTCTCCTACAAATCCATCATAGATGACTAGATTCATGAGCTCTGGTCTCATGTACGAATGCCTAACCTGTAGAATACTGAGCCACGACCTAATAATGTCTTAGTATAATCTCAATTATTCAACGATATCTTGAGACTTCTTCCACTGACTTTAAAGTTCATCTTTCTCACACACAACATCCTTGAACTCCACTAGTCTCATGGCATCTGATAAACTTCTGACAAGCTTTCAAGTTATAATTAACATAATAAAATAAACCACGTGAATAAAGTGTATGATGTAGGAATTTTTATATCCGGTTAGTTGAGATTACTAGTTAATGAATAAATTGACATAAGTGAAATTAAACTATCAACTTTACTCAAGAGAATTAGTGTTACACAACATGATAAAAGTCGTCAAATCGATGATAGTTTAAGACGGATTTATCAAATAACTTTCTAATTAAATGAATGGTTCCTTAATATTGAGAAAAGAAAAGATTATATAATATTTGAAACGAAATGAAAGTACAGATAGGAAAATATATTAACTTATGAATACACAATTTCCAGGGACATTTCGTACATGATAAACGAAATAAATGGGAAAATTAACGAGTATTTTATCCATAAATGTGATACAATTCAAATCATTTAAGATTATTCATCGAAGAAACCTTCTCATTTATCGTTTAACATACCTGAACAATTGTATTCATGGTGATTAGACAAGTAAATTTCTAGTTGATCTTGATATATATTGCTTATTGAATCTGTGAACTTTGCATACTTTGAAGCATTCAGTTTAATATTACTGGTAAAATATCCTTTTACCTCAATAATATTTCAGAATAAAGTAACAGCTACTCACTAGACTAAATGTTACCCAAGTAACGGTAAGCGATCTGTAATGGACAGTAAGTAACAACTTCACATATATTACACATGCTTTCATACTTATAGGTGTCACTCCTAATTAATCTTAACCAAGACTTGTACAGGGTCTGATGAATTGTAGAACCTGATGATCAAACAAAAGAGGAAGCTCGTGGGATGTCAAAATCATCTTTTTATTCCGTATTAATTAGTCCTATCTAAGAAAAGCGGATCGAACCTATATTTTGTGTTTACAAAGGTATTTTGACTATATAAAAAACAGATCTTAAAAACGGAAGTCATCTCGATTCAATTACGTGATATACTCATATATTTATTATTGAATTCGAATGAATAGTATAGTAACGGTACAGTAAAGAATTCTCTCTGATCGATAGAATTTGATCAACACTAAGAAGGACTTGATATTGATCACCACACAGTGATCAATCAATTGTGATTGCATCTCAGTCCTACAGGAGGTCGGTCGTGGCCCGGATAGCTCAGTGGTAATGTCTCTGACTGGGAAGCTGTGTGACACGGGATTGAATCCGTAAGGGAGCACCAGTTCTTTCAAGATTACAGGTACACCTTGCTGACGAGTGCCAAGTAGCACAAAACGCGGGTTTACGGTTTCCTGTTGACCACCTCCAACCACCATCTTATCTCAACATAGTGCAACAACAGTGCAAGCCACCTAGACTAGTGGCCACATTGCAACTTGATCGAAAGCATTCGATCAGCACTAAGAAGGACTTGGCACACATGATATTGATCACCACCCAGTGATCAATCAATTGTGAATTCTCTGTACAATTAGAAAAGTGTAAGTTATTATTTCTCGACCTATAAGAATTAATAGAAATACATTGACCTTTGTTTGACCCATTTCTATCTGTCCCAGGAAAGATAAATCGGTTAAAGAACTTGTTGAACAATGAATTTTGAACATAATTAAGAAATAATCACTTTTTTTACTGACCTTTCATACATCGATGCCCATCAAATGTAGTCAATTCACAGGCGCACTTAACACCTAACCATGTTTGTAAACAAATTCCATCATTTAAGCAATATGGTTGAAATAGTTTATCCTTATCATTATCCCCATCAACATTTTTATTTGTTTTTGTATTAGTCGAATGATTTTGAATGCGTTGAATTTGATTACAATTCAGTACTCCTTTCGGTCGATGGTGACAATTGTCCACGATTTGATCTCGACAGACAGGTAAAGTCCAATTTTTTGCATATTTTAACTTAGCCATATTTAATAAATCAAATGGAGGTAGTCCATTTATAGAGAAATTGCCTAGACAACCCTTATCAAAAATTAAATAATTAAATAGACAGAAATTAACAAGTATACCAATAAGTTTAGAATATTGTTGAATTATCCGACCTAGGTGGATTAATAATGGATCTTTAAATGACCGTTCGGACATTATCATCGCTACATGAAGTAAACGATAATGATGTTACTCAAAATTACAATAAAATTTCCTTTATTAAACTATCTACCTCATAGGACTCAGAAACATTAAATACATCCACATCTCCAACATGCAACTAAGTAATTGATACAGTTCGATTTACTTAAACTGAATCTGTAGAATACAATGACCTGGTGGAATTTATTAAGTCTGAAAAGTGACTTACAAAAAAACTTTCCAGGGTTGTCTGATGAACCAAGAATTTGATTCGATTAGGCTCTTTGACATATAACTTTCAACTTCTCATCATAAAATAATTTTTACTCATGATCTGGTGTCCTGCACATAGTTTACTAGTATATTCACTTTCGGTTATTTTTGACTTTTGAAAAGTAACCAACCTCATCTGCTTAACAAACCGTTTTATTAGATGAAATAAATTATTGAACTATAATATAAATGACTCAAATATGTTTGAAGATGGTTTTTCAATCCTAAACAGACATTGATTAAACAATAAATAAGAACTAGGAATTTCTAGTCAGCTGCTTTGTTCTAGAATAATAAAGTATGTGCTCACTCGTGACTTTATTTGAGATCTTATTCCCTGAAGTTCTGATTAGAGGAAGGGACTTCAGTTATAAACAATTTCTACTAATAATCATTTTTTTAAAACTGGTTTCAATGTCATACTTGAAATATAACATTGGAAATGTCATTCTGTTTGCCAGTATTGGGTTCGAAAATCTAGCATGAAACACATCTAAAATTAAATCGATGGTCTGAGTCGGTTTGTTGGTATTGTCAAGTGTATTTGATGATCGTATATCTAAATTGGTCTACAGTATATCAACTTAATCTCTTCATAACTAATTTAGATAGATAGAGGAATACATTAAAACTAAATGGTGTAAATCCTAAGCCAATCACTTTAATTAAAATTTGTTATATAAGTGAATACATATTTTGTTTATCGTATTAACTACCACGATGAGACTATAATTTATGGATGACCTTTGAGCGACGCTAAAGTGAGAATGTCCACCTACTAACTAAATGAGGGTTATAAACCAGTGTGAAAAATTAGAATTATGATTTACGGTTGATGGTTACAGTTAGTAACTAAATTTAAAGTTTTTTCACCACCTGACAACAGTTAAAAAGCCAAAACGCTATTTAGCCAAATGAATAGATGAATTTCGCGCCGAAATCCAAGAACTGTTATTTTATATGTGATTGGTTCATCCATAAATTATAGTCTCGTCACCACTAAATACTAAGGGTTCTAGAAGTTACTTTATTCAGGAAACAAAATGGTGCAATTAAAATATTCTGAAATTTGAAATAAAGATCCAAACGCATCAACGTCTAGCACTTTTAAAATGTTCAAGTCATTCTACAATAATCAAAGTACATGCCTCGATATTCTGTAGTTAAATTTTATTCACATATAGTACCCTATTAGAGTTTGAATTTGAAATTGTGAAAAGATAAAAAGTTTCCAAATTCACTGGGTATATATTTTGATATGAACTGGCCTGATTGATGTTAGAACATGACAAATTATCTTGCCTAGAGTCTTTTCTGTTTCAACGAATACCTTTTCGTGTTTGAAAACAACTATATTTATCTGTATATACATAGTATTTGTAACTTTCCATATTTATATTGAAATTCAACAATTCAAAGTTTAATCAAAATTCTTCATGTTCAATTCTTCTAATGGA
>NC_031495.1:8703299-8706720 GCF_000237925.1 Schistosoma mansoni
GAGCATTGCACGTCGGGGCATTCGGTGGTTGGGCATACGTAACACGTGTCCCAACCATCTCAACTGATGAAGTTTCACTACTTCATCAATCGATTTGCCATCCTTACCTAGTACCCGTTTCCTAACAACTGCATTACTTACCCGGTGATCCCAGGATATACGGGTAAGATGAGGATTTATCTATAGTTCTGTTTACTGAAGATGTTATTGACAAAGTGCAGTGTTCTAACCACATTAAACAGAAATACAAGCATGTCCATCAAAACGGTCCTAATTTAAGCAGGCCAGCAAATTGTATCAAAAGTATAAACTACGTCAAACGGTACAGCCTGTGCCATGTAGTCATCACAAACGTCGGGTGCTGATGATGTCGTTCACAAGAACAAGGCACTAGGCAACTATTTTGTCTTAGTACTCGACTAGTCAGCAGTACATATCCACGACCCAACTCGTGGAGATTGGATCAAGAACTTCCGAACACGTGAATGGACGTTCAATCTCTGAACTAATAAGCCGGCGTCTAGTCGTTTGCTTGTCTAATTTCAACTAGTTCACGATATTATGTGACTATTTTTCATTGCCTTCTGTGAATAATTGTTTTATGATTGATATGAACAAAATGGTTGTCCAATGTCTCCTAGTTTTTAATTATGTTCTGGCTAAAATCAGTTTGAATCAAGAGAGTTCTTAAATGGTTAAATATTTTGAACGAAAATCAAGGTATGTTGTGAACGTGAATACTTTTGCTTGAAACTTAACAATTCGTTTTCACTAAAAACAAAGATATATGAGACTCGCCAGCTGGGTGTATCTGCATCACAGAGTTGATGTTGCTTTCAGGACCCAAAATCGGTATCCTTCACTTCAAATGCTATCCGGTTATCTCTTTGGTCACTATCCATTATTGCTTATAAATACTTGTGACATGATAATAGAAATCAAGAAAATACCCACAGAATGCAGATATACTAAAAGACACAATAATATTTTAACATTCTTTTCATTGTTCATTTGTTTTTCAGTCAACAAATACTGTAATTTCAGGAAAGCTTGGGATACATTAGTTTTTATTCACTTTAAAACACTTCGCATTTGCAGCAACTCATTCACTCCACTTTTTTTTCCACCGTATAAAACGTAATTGATATTCAGTGAAATTCAGCCTTGTCCTACGTTTTAATGAAATCGTGTGTAGAACTGTTTTTCTCGAATAAAGTTCACCAATAATAAGCTAAACAAGTAGTGGTTGGGAAGCACAAAAGATAACACACATTATTTTCATTCAGTTAGGAAGCTGACTGTCATTCTAACTTAAAGTCATTATTTCTGTCTTCACCGCCTTTACTGAAACCTACGATATAATCGAAAAGAGCTATTTTCTACAATGTGAAATACCGACAAACAGTCCTTAAAACTTTGTAAATTTTCTACAGAGCTTTCCCGATGATTCACATTGAGTTATAGTCACTCGTTTAATACAAACATTCAATAGATTGTTCAACTCAGAAGTTCTAAGTCAAGTAAATATCTTTAATGTATGACTTAATTACTTACGTTATATTGTTTATTCACATTTGACTTAAATTCAATTGGTATTGTTAGCTTGAATCTTCCCATTGATATTTAGAACTAGAATTAATTAGTCTTTTATTGGCATATATGTATTCCGTACAGATTGCCTTGATATTGCCTTAAGTCGCAAGCACTGTAAGCAGAGATAGATGGCGGCTAGCAGTGAAATCCAGGAAGTGCATCTAGTCTTATTTATAAATATACTGCTCAAAAGTTTCTCTACTTCAAGTTGATACCATGAACATTTCCTATATACTTATTTACAAGTCGGGTATATTTCACATTGTGCTGATATATACTTTGAAGTTGATACATATGACAGAATAACTTTAAAGGTTTACATTCTGTCAAATTACCTGAAATCCATGGTATGAACTAAGTTTTTCTCTCCATTTCAAGAATACAAGTTGAGATATACCACCGATATATAGTGGATCATTTAAATTGAAATTTCTTGCAATGTCACCATTGAAAACGGGTATCTTCAAAGATTGTTCAATACTTTGATTTCGATCAATGTATAATTGGAGTATATTATTTTCAAGATCTTCTCTGAAAGAATATAGACAGATAAGAGAATCAATAATAAGGTGAACATTTATCAGATGTCATGTGCTGTTTGAATGTAATTAGTAGGTAAATCTTCATCATCATTTAGACACATCTAAATGTAAATAAACAGACGCCATGTCGTGTGAATCATCTTCACTGATTATACGTATTCCTGATGTGATAAAAACAATGAAAATAACGTACTTGACTTGCAGATTATAATAAACCCCATTTATTCAGTATGGTTTGAATGGCAATAAAATTACATAGACATTTCTTTTTTTTATAACGACATTTCTTTTCCATGGTATGCAGAAACTTTTAAGTTAAAGTTCTGGAACAGTAATAGATAATGTTTGTGATTGTTTGTTTCCTTTCAAAAAGTTTGATGGCTCGATAACGTTGTAATCGAAGGGAGGATCTTTCAGAGAACAACTTGAATCAGAGTGCTGTTAAATGTGTGGTGATGATTAAAAATCTTAATCGCACTATAGTACGATATTTCTTTACATAAAAACGTAACTAGATTAACAGTGATCTTTTGAATCTAGGAGTGTAATAGTTCAATACAAAGCACAGCTGCTTCATGTTTACGAGTTTTGGTCAGTATTGATTGATTTTACAACTGGTACTATATGAATAATGGCATCTGAATCAAACATTCAGGGGAAAAAATAAGTCTTCGAGACTATATTTTTCAACCGATTCTCCCATTTTGTTGTGGTCTCATTGCTAAAGATGCTGGATATCAGTGAAGACACTTTACTGCCTCAAAAATTTAATCGCAGTCTTAAAAGCGATGTCACCATCCTGCATTGCATTTCACGATTATCGTACTTCAACAAACTTGTTTTGAATGATGAGAGTTCTAGAAATGTAGGTGAGACAGTATAATCTCATTAGGTCATATTGATATTCAAGCCTAACTAAAGTGTTAAAAATTAGGCATTGTTTTACAATCCTAAAGAGACCTTTTTGTCTAATCTCATCACCACCGTCATCCAGACAAATAAAACCATCACTTCTCTGCATTACACTTTGAAAAAATATTATTGAGCAACGAATCCATCACAAGGTCACTTCACAATTATTTGTAGAAGAATCCAACAATTATCCTTCAACCTTCATAACACTGTCGCCACACTAAACCGAATAGTTTCTCATTGTTTCACAAGATAAAAGAGTACATATGGTAGAACACTCTCAAAGTAGAAGCATCTAGTTGGTCAATGAACAATTCGTATTCCATATGTGCTCACTTGCACGTCAGTGAATGAAGAATATCAGTTTACGCTAC
>NC_031495.1:8706920-8725839 GCF_000237925.1 Schistosoma mansoni
CTGCATCTCAGAGTTGATGTTCACTCTGGGACTCGAGCCCATGCTTGTGAATCAAGGCTATATCGAGGCAATACGCACAGTATGCACATATGCCAATTAGAGACTGACCAGTTGCAGTCCTAACACATCGATGGGAAGATTCAAACAAACAATACTAAGTGAATTTAAACTTCACCCCATCGCACAAGCAAGTGGCCATCAGGACTCAGTGGCCGAGTGGATAACGCGATGGCGTTTGAAGCGAGGGTGCTGGGTTCGAGCCCCAGAGTGAACATCAACTCTGAGATGCAGGTACATCCAGCTGACGAGTCCCAAATAGGACGAAACGCGCGTCAAACTGGATTTCACTGCTAGCTACTATCCATTTTGCTTAATATATAGAGTTGTTTGTTAAATCTAATTCTACCAAAGAAGGAATAAAGGTGTTGCAAATTTCTTGTGAATACGGTGACTGGTTATTAGTTCGAATCTCTACAACTTCAAGCAACGAGATCGAGACCTAAAAAATAGTTTGTTGTAAATTACTGTGAATTGTTTGGTTCCGTCTACCTCATGACTGCTAAAGATCGAATGTGCTAGAACGAAGCTGCATTCTGTTTTGATTCAGCACCAAACCTAATGAAAATCTGTTTGAAAGTTATGTTGTTCCTTGATGTAAAGTAAAAGTTAATTGTTTTTGTTCCTGAAGTATACTGTATTAATGTGATAAATAATAGGACTACTGACCAAAATTATATTTCCTCTAGACTAGATAATTGATCGATGTGATAAACGTAGACTGGATTAATTCATAACTAAAACATGATTCGCGACAAAATATGGCTAACCGAAGTCCATACTAGACAACAATTTATTCAACACAATTTTAAAGCAGTCTACACTCTGAGTCCAGTATAGGAGTCAATAATAACATGCAAGTCTCACACAAAACAGTTAGTGTCTATCAGTCCACTATCAACACTCAATCACATCTTACTTTCTCTATCATACGTCATGTGTTGTTTTAATTTACTATACGGGAATTTTTACCACTTACCTAAACAATTCCACATTATGCCAGTTGGAATCAGTAACACTATGTGTAGTCAATGCAAACCGTTGAGATCCACTTCCCATGTCGAAGACAAAATGTAAATAACCTTTGATTAATTCAAATGCTAAAAAATCAACACCATATTTATCTGAATTGAATAATATTAAACCATGTTCTTGAGATGTACGAAATGTAAACTTTAGACGGAATCGCTCGTACAAATGCATAGATGGATTATGTAGGTAACAATCGGATATTTTAAATGTTATAAAATTGATTGTTTTTATCACTTTGTTCAATGGTGTTGTTATTGATGTTGATGATAATGATGAATGATAGTAGTCGCCATGACTTTCTACGGATTTATTATTATGTAATTTGTGTCCTTCTCTAGGATGATATTGATCTGTAGTGTTTGCTTTATTACATCAACAATTCAGATATGAATAAAAAAAGGGTAAATAAATATCAGTTACTTATAGTCTGAAATAAATATAAAACTTAATATATGATACTCATGTACCTACAATTCAAAAATGTTTGATATATACAGGAAAGACAATTACTTATGTATAGAATCACAATATCAATTCCAGAACTTGGTGAAACACAGCAGACACTTATCAATAGTGGATATCCACCTAGATCCATTGATAAAAAGATAAATTCAAAACAATAACGTGAAAGAATGTCTGGACCACCAAAGAAGATCGTTTCTATATTCATTATCATGCTTTAATTCACTTTACCTGAACATATATACAATATAAATCATTACAAACAGATCATTCAATGATCATGCATTTATGACATTAGGTTAAATTAGTTACAATTTGTTCAAGATTGTAGATGTGTCTTGAGAACTAGTATCAAGTAACATGAAACCTAGATTCAGGGTTACCTGTCAATCATCCCTGTCAACGTAAATAAAATAATGAAAACATAATGTGAGAGAGTTAGAATAGTGATACAGATTACACTACTAACCATAGTCAATAGAAAAGGGTGATATGGATTAGGATGATAAGTGCTCTATCAATAGTATTATTATTCTAGTAGTAGTAAAATATCAGTGATATAAACAGGCATTTGAAAGTCGGAAGTTAGTTAGAGCTTAAGCCCAAATCGTTTGTATACTACGAAAGAAGAAAATGTATATAAATAGCAACGAATGAACACGAAAAGCTGATTAAAGAAACAAACAAATAAATAGAGATTGAAAGAATGAGACAATGCATTCATTATATCTTCTCTGGTTAAGAAAGAATAGATAGGAATATAACTAATGGTTAATGTGTAGAAAGACTAGAGTTGTTTTTTCGTGATCGCTATAAGTTCCTCAGTATGTAGGAGGCATGTCTGGAATTTAGTCGAGTGAAAATGAGAAAGAATATATTGAGTGTCTCTAAATATTAGTTTTATTTATGATAGTCACTACTGACACAGTGTGATTGCCTTACTATTTTTTCTTACATGCATGCAAATAAAATAGTGTTCTAAAGAGGGATATTATGGAAATCTAATTAAACTCAGCGACAATAGTTTTAAGCAGAGATGGATGACGGCTAGCAATGGAACCCTGGACGAGAGTTCGTTCCCATTTGGGACTCGTCAACTGGATGTGTATGTAGTCCTAAACGTCAATGAAAATATTCAAATAACCAATGCAAGATGAAGTATTAATGTTTTTTGTGGTTTACTCTATCTTGTACAATGTAAATTTCCAACATTGTAGTAAATTAAAATAAATGCATAAAATGAACGTCCATTTGGAACATAATTATTATTGAATAGTTCATTACTTTTAAACGGTTAAGATAGTGTTGACTCGTGTTGAACTTCTATAAGTTTTGTCTTGAATTCGCTTCAACTCTCTTATATAATATCCACAGTCTTACAACATTAAAAAAATCTAGACTAAGATAACTTTCATCACTAACTGTGAACTATTTCAGAACACTCATAGATCATAAAGCATTGATTAGTTATTTATTAATATTCTGGGTCATTTTATCACTAACAACATACGTACGTAATTGTACTTGAGTAAGAATAATATTTAAAACTGTGGTGAAATATGTTTATAACGATTGCCTGAGTGCCCTATTAGTATATGAACGTGCTGATTCCCATCAACTAGAGAGAGGAGAATTTATTGATCGTCCAGTGATACGCAAAGCCGTATGAGCAGTCTTGAGTACTTATCAGTCCTGCTTTCTGCCTAGCCCAACCAGCTACGTCCAGAACACCAATAACAGCCTCTGCAATATGAATCATTATTCTCAAACATACTGGGTTTATATACCAAAAAAACTAACCACATCGTACCATAAAATAAGAAATAACATTTGTACAAGATTTGGCCAAATGTGACTGTGAATAGGGGGAACAGTAATTAATAGACTGGGTATAACTCAGGAATGGTAAATCGTATAATAATAGTCAATAAGTCAAAATAAAGCTTATAATAATAGGGACACGAATATGAATAGTTTAGTTACTTAACAATTATACAATAGGAAATATACCTATCATATTGGTCCATAAAATGTTCTCAAAGTTACCATTCATAATTCTCCACGAGACACAACAAAAATAAACTCAAACCTCAGAAATTATTCAGAATGTAGATGATTTACTATTTCGCACATTTATCCGCATTAAGTTAATATTTGATAGTGAATTTCGTAAAATACTAAGTCTATTATCTATTAGGAAGATTTGAGCATATTAGTCTTTGTTATTAATTATGGAAACGTGATCTATTGTAGATTGTTGAACGAAAATTCATCAAAGATCGTATGCTTGAAGGCTAATAGTTTACTTTCTGAAACGTTATACATAACTTGGGTATAGTCTGCACATCAACTCTATAAATTATGGCCACCGGTTGCCGGAGAGCACTTTGTGATAAAAACGCAATTCAATAAGTTAGACAATAACACCGTTGGATGCCGGTCGGCTCAATGGTCTATCAGTTAAGTGCTCTGGCGCGGGACTGGTAGGTCGTGGCTAGGTCATGGATGCACACTGCTGAAGAGTCCCACAATAGGGCAAAACGGCCGTCCAGTGCTTCCAGGCTTTCCATGGTGGTCTAACTTGACCCATGATCTCAACTATATAAAAGAACATAATAATTGGTTTTTCCTACATATATGTACAGTCTGTAATTACAATGATAAAAAGTCTGATGTTTGGTGTTTACCTAATATTGTGTTAGACTATTTCTTAAGTAGCTCACATAGAACAAAATAAAAATATCCTCTCCTGATTATTGGAGTAAAACAAAATAAGGAATTATAAAATGAAAATTACATACAAGATATCATGTGTATCCGCTTGAAATTCAATTGTGATTCATTTGATTGATTCATATCGTCGTGAGAATTGATTTGTGTTTTATAATTTGGTAAATCGACCTACATAGTTGATCAGACGATGAAATGAAAAGAAAAGAAAATACAAAGTGAACATATATAGAAAGCAAATGTTATCATAAATTATTGGTAATTATTTATTATAATTTTAATAGTTGACTTCATGAGTTGATTCAAGCTAGACCACCATTGAAAACCTGGAAGCAATGGACGGCCATTTCGTTCAAGTATGGGACTCCACAACAGTGCACACCCCACGATCCCGCATTCGAGACTTAAACTCACAACATTCGGTCTCATGTGCGAATGCTCAACCACTGGACCATTGAACAGGCATACAAAGGTGTTAATGTCTAACTGTAATCGATCCATGGTCTGGCGCAACCATTCATCCATGGTATGGGGTAGATACATGTATCTACGGGAAACATAATAAACTCTACTGATTACAGCTTCTCACTAGAACTCCAGGAAATTATCTTGAAGCCAGTCACTAATGAGCATATTATGAATATTATTAGAATCGGGGTTCGTGATGATCGTAGTAATTTTAACAGTTGAATTCATTAGTCAATCTAAAGTATTGCTTCCACGTTTTCAATGGTGGTGTAGTTTAGATAGACTCAAGAATTCAACTGTTACCATTGCTACAATCTTATCAAACCTTCATTCTGAAAATTATTTATTAGTCCAAAGAGTGATTTTTATGGTATTTATAGTGTGCCATACATATTGCTATACGGAATATCATAATACTTAACAGCCAATCACAACGTAGAACCTGGTATGCACATAAATCAGTTTGAGTTGCGATACCCAATAAGCAAAAACAGATGAAACTGTTAGGCCAATTCCCAGAATAGTATAGACGGTAACAGTATTAGTAGTAATAGATAAGTTTAGTCATCCAGAATACGATCCCAGGAAATATAAATTGGTGAAATTAAAACAAAAGTATTGTGAAGAATTCAGAAGCTCAGGATTTTGGCGAAGACAGAGGATCGATGTACCTGCATCATTGAAGGATATCTTACCTACGGCACAAATGACGCAAATTGGTAGAAGTCAATCGAGCTGTTTGAATCTATGCCGAGATTCGGTCAAACAATATACCATCAGGACTGACAAAACTCCAAAGATAAACAAAGCCTTCAATACGTACGACTTCTTGATACCTTATCATTAATTTCAGACTCCAACGTAAGTCAATTCTTAAGCAACATTTCACATTTGGCGGGAGAAAACCTAATCCCGAACATGCTTGTATCGTTGCTTAAGGTAGTTAGAAGACTTCACATATTGTCAGCATCTTCATCAAGCAGAACTATATTATCTGTATTTTCTAATTCAACAAATGAACGTCCTAACAGAAGATCAACCTCCTAAAACGTCAGATGATGAAAGTGTTATTTCTGCTTATATATCTATGACGAAGTTAAATAAAAATGCATACGGCAGAAAACTCTAATGAACACTACATGAAGTAAACAATTCCGTTGACACTTCTTCATAAGCTCTAACGTGTCCAGTAGTGTTCGAGTAGAGATCTTGTAGAAGACTAGAGCACTTTATTGATACTCCCATCAATGGTAAACGCTCCTACAGAACCTCACCATCAACAGACTACTTGAATTCAAAGTTTCTGTTACTTCTAATCAGCATGGAGTACTCAAAGTATTAGCTCTATTATTCATCAACTTGAGCGGTAGATTTTTCATGTTAGACTACCCCCTATTTATAGTTTGAGCTTTGTTTAATCAAAACTCAAAATCATTCACATTCTTATTTAAATGTTTCATTTTGATAAACTCATGAATCAACCTTGTTTTCAATTTAAGACTTCACTAATAGTAAATATTCAATTTGTTTATTTTAATTATCTTATATTCCTTAAAATAACAGTAATCAGTCATTGTTAAACCTTTTCTTTAGTATAGAAACTTCTTCAGTAATATATATTTGATAAGAAAACAAAAACATTTGTTAATATCATATCAAATGACAGCTTTAATGGAAACATAATACAATGATAAATTAAATCAATAATAGTAACAAATTCGATTAATTAGAATGTTTTGTTATGTTTTATGAAATAACAAAACTCTTATGATTAGTGTTGGAGCATTTAGTTTCTATGACAATAATCAATTTTATTTTTACTCAGAACACTTTCATATACATATATATATCGTATATTAGAAGGGGATTTTGTGGAGATTTTAGTAATTTTATGTAATTAAAATCATGAGTCAATTGAAGCTAAACTACAATGGAAAACATGGAAGCACTGTACGTCCGTTTCGTCCAATTGTGGGTTCGAATCTCTCTAGGTAGGATCGTGGCTGCGCACTGTTGAAGAGTCCCAGAATAGGACGAAATAGCCGTCCAGTGCTTTCAGGTTTTCCTTGGTGATCTAGCTTTAATTGACTCTTACAATTGTATCAATAATTCAGTGTGAACTTCACTTCAGATGAATGAAAACCAAATATTACTTGTGATCAAGATACATATTCAAATATATTTGCTACATGAATAATTCATTCATTCATTTATCACATTATTATTGTTATTATATATATCAGAGTATACAATCAATAATGAGTGACTTACCTTAAAAGATTGAAACATATTTTCACTTGTCTCTATACACAGTAAATATTGACTAATAAAGACAATAATTATCATGTCATCAATAATACAAATATAAACAATATCATTGTAGCATTACAATTGACAGTATATTCTATTGTTGAAATGGAATTGAATCATCTTGATGTGGAAAAATTGCTGATGAAACGAAGCATTAACTGAGACAATGTCTCTTTTTTTAAAATTTATCTATGATGAGAAAAGAAACAATAGACAAACTGAAATTAATATCCCATTACTGTGTTATTGATATATCTATAATGTATATACATATTATATAGTTAGATTTATGTATAACTCGATCAAATATCATTACAATTGAATGGGACCTATGGGTAAATCAGCATATTGACATGATTAAAACATGTTGTATTTCGTATCACCTTAAGTTACTGCCTTTTATTTGACATTATTGTTGGTTAATCACGATTATTCTTAGTATTGTAATCACTCCTTGATATATACTGTAATTAAAACGTGAATAAGTGAATAATATAGAGTAGTGAATTAAACTCCATTATTATATTTTACCATTACTTTATTTGTTTTTCTCAATACGTAGACCATGGTCATAGGCCTCAATATATTCAGAGATAATATAGATTGAAAATGTAGTCACATATTCGGATAACGGTGGGTTGTGTTTATGGTAGTCCAACTTATTTCGATGTAACTTTCAGACAATACTGAAATAAATCTTAATTAATAGTTGTCATATTAAGACAAAGATTACAAGCAAAGATGGATAGTGGCTGGCAGTGGAATCCAGGAATCGCGTTTAGTCCTAATTGGGACTCGTCAGCTGAATGTACCTGCATCTCAGAGTTCATGTTCACTTTGGGACTCGAACCTAGTACCTTTTGCTTCAAACACCATTGCGTTATTCACTTAGCCACTGAGTCCTAATAGCCAACTGCTTGTTCAATGGGATGAAGTTGCTTATAAAGCTTATGATTTCAGGCAATATCGAGGCAGTCCACATAGGATGAACATATGCCAAAAGCAGACTGATCAATTGTAGTCAAATATAACAATGGGAAGATACAAAAAAACAACAACAAGTGAATGATTACAAGAACTATGTGATATAATAAAGTGATATATTTAGAGCAATCTAATCTTAAACATTATGTTCTCACCCTAAACCTACGCTGATAATATTCTTTTCCTAACTAGTGTGCTAAGTTTCATATTGTTTCCCATATTACTTTCCTTGTTATCTTCGTTTTTTTCTTACCTTCTATATATCTAGTAGACTTTTTATTATTTATATGCAATTTGCGTTAATCTAAAAAAAGCGCTAAACATTTTGGCAAATAAACATGCATAGTGATTTTTATTTTAAAATTTATCAGTGTGTAAATGTACTATTCATTTTGAACAAATGATTATTAAAACAATCGTCAAATTAAACTAGAATCTATTCTGTATAATATAATCCAATAGTTCATCAACATTATACATAGATCTTCGACAGGATACTTTTTAAAACGTTTGGTAACATATCATTAACTAGATAGGACAAAACAATCGGTCATATTTGGAAACCATGTAATAAATCACTTTGTTCCTTGATATATCACTATTGAAAATAACAATATTAAAGATTAAGAGCAAATATGAATAGTGGATAGCAGTGTAATTTAGGACACGCGTTACGTTCTATTCAGGATTCGAGGCAATACACACAGTATGCATGTATGCCAATAAGAGACTAATCAATTGCAGTCCTAAACATCAATGGGAAGATTCAAACAAATAATACCAAGTGAAAAGAAGATTAAGATAATAATGAAAAAACTAGCTCGATAAAAATTCACTCAGCTGTGTAAATCATCAATACTGACTTATTGAAGTATATATATATTTTACAGAAATCTATGAGTTGAATGGAGCAGCACATAGGTTGATAGGTTACATTTAGTGGGTATTAGATGTACATCTTTTCAAGCTAGATTTTTACAGGTATATTATTAATATATTGGATGATATCTTTTCCGAATTCGCACGAATGAATTCTGATCAGCTGCCTTTTTGATTATTTAGTATTACACTAGGAATAGTAAAATTTAAAATGAGTATTTAGATACGCTGTACCTAATGTAAATGTTTTATAGTGCTATGAAAAGCTGAATGAAGTACACAGGTGATTAAATTAAATATTGTCAATACTTCATAAACTAATGTCACTGGTACTAGTAATCGTAAATATAACTCATATTTAAATTCACTTAGTATTGTTTGTTTGAATCTTCCCATCGATGTGTTAGGACTACAACTGGTCAGTCTCTAATTGGCATATGTGCATACTGTGTGTATTGCCTCGATATAGCCTATATTCACAAACATGGTAAGCAAAGATGGATAGTGGCTAGCAGTGGAATCCAGTTTGACGCGCGTTTCGTCCTATTTGGGACTCGTCAGCTGGATGTACCTGAATCTCAGAGTTGATATTCACTCTGGGACTCGAACCCAGTACCTTTCGCTTCAAACGCCATCGCGTTATCCACTCGGCCACTGAGTCTTGGTAGCCATTTGCTTGTTTTGGTTACGAGTATAATGGAGGGAACCCATTTGATTCACTTGAGACTAGTCAAAACGATGTACCTGAATCTCAGTATTAACATTTACACCTATCGCTTTCTTAAGAAATGCATTATTTACTTAAAAAAACGTAGCTAACAATAACTACTGACATATTCAACTAAACTTAAAAATGATATTCGGGACGATGTATTGACTTAAAGTGTATATATATTCCAATGAAGAGTAGAGTACTCAAAAACAATCTTCAATATCCGGAACTGAAAAATATAATTTCTCCCAACAAATCAATAAGATAGTAGTGATACATTTCGAAATATGACTATAGACTTGAGTTTAATTTTACTTACATAAGAAATACCTTGGTTTTTGGTATATACATCCAGATATATTTCAATCATATACAGAATACTATGAATATTCATTATCAATGCATAACATTTCCTTATTTTAAATATTAATGAAAGTAATTACTATGTGTTAGTTTACTGTTTTAATCTTATTTAGCTAAGAGTGACAGAGTGTTATTGACTATACTTGGTTGATTTTGAGTTGTGTATATTTTTTTTTAACTCTATACAATATTTACTACTTATAAAGTAATAAAATAGCATCAAAAAAAATTAATGTTTTACCATTACTACATCTTTACATAATTTTTAAAGAAATTTAAAATTTCCTTTTCGAATTTATTACTTTCTGGAGCTGTGTAATAAAGTCATGGATGCGTTCTGGAGAAGAGTCTTATACTAGAATGAAACAGCTATCCACTGGTTCTTGATTTTTAAGACTATCTGACTAAGATCCGAGTTTAGTTGATTCTATAAAAATAGGTATTTATTTATCACTGAAGGATTCACATTGTTGATTCATTCATTATGAATTCGTATGATCTTCAATTGTTGGATTTTATCAATAAAATGAAAATGAGAAAAACAAAATTTTCATTCATTCATTTTCTTTTGGGTAAATTAATTCATGGTTACTTTTATGATAGATCAACGTTGTCATATTTATTTAATCCAGTGTGTTTAAAAAAAAAAAGCAGAACCACATAGTTGTGAATCAAATTTTGGACAGTTTGAAATAGAATTGTATCCAACTAAACTCAAAAGAAATTTAAATCCTGGCAAGATTATTCTGACAGCTTGATTGATGAGAAAATAATCAACTGATTAATGTATTGAAGTATAAGTATTATATATTTATAGACGATAATCCCGATTCAAATAATTTGACTTTAGTGACATATTGTGAATTATTTGATGTTTCAAATCGGGTTTTTGAATTTATTAAATATCGCTGGTTTACATCAGAATAGGCTCTATTTTATAAATAGATCTACATCAATCATCCTACTGATAGATTAATAATAATAAAGATCATTTTTATTTACGTATAAAATATAATATTTAAACTAATAGATAGATTTCACTGAAATCATAAACGAGACAAAGTTTGACAATCGCTGAAATCCCAGAAGCACAAGACGTCGGTTTCTTCCTAGTACAGGATTTCTCAGCAGTGAACTTCCCTTACCCAGCAAGCGAGAACTTGACTCAAGACCTTTAATACTCTATGGAAAACAGATAAGTGTTATTTCAAGTGTCTAATGTTCGATAAAATCTAGATTGGTATAGTTGAAGAAATTCAATTAAAAATTCATGATTTTAATTAGATAGCCAATACGTTTAACATACAAAACAGTTCTGTACTAAACAGAATCGTGACATTCTTAATGATCTAAATTTGTACGTGAGGCTGTGGACTAAGCGAAATCAATGGTCATGCTTAGAATAGGATGATTAGTTTAAAGTTTCCAATCAATTGATATACTTGAAGTATGAAGTAGGCCTTTTATTTACTTGTGAAGAATCTCATGACAGAAATAATGACTGAGAAGCCTAAACTCTTAGCGATAACTAATTGTTAGTATGCTTTAGTTTCATCATTAAATGTAGACAAAAATCGTTTATATGATTACCGTTATTATTACCGCTTTGATTATTTATAGACTATTAACCTGTTTATATACTTTTTGAAGTTACTTTACCTCGATTACTTGTTTTGTAAGATGTAATATATCCCTAAACACTGAATATTTTTAATTTACCAAATCAATTGGCAGTTTCTATTATAAAACGTATATTCCATTTAATAGTGGCATTCATATTAGCTGATGTTAAAAATGAGTCTGCCCGAAAAAAAGAAAACCGAATGAGAGTGTTATGTAATGATTCTGTGTAAGCAGTGCAAAAACAGCTATCCCACCCCGGTAGTTGTGCCGTGCTTCGATGTAGCACTCTTCTCCAGGAAGGCCTACTAAGCTTCACCATGTTCCTATGGGCTTCATATTAGCTATTTAGGGAAAATATACAATACACCCTAAGATTTTTAAATGATACGTTGGTTAATTTAATCTAATTTATATAAAATTAGAAATTCTGAAAGTTACGAGGACTCACAAATTACTTTGTTTTCTAACAATGACCATTATTACCCTTGTGGTGTGGTCTACTTATATCCACATAAGTAGTATATGGTGATGGTCAGACATAGAATGTATTTTGGCAGAAGATCAATAAGGAAAGAACAGAAACGAAGCGCAATCGGTACGAAAATGCATGAACAGTAAAAATCAGAGAAGACGGTCTGGTATTTGCAGAAGAAACAGTCAAGATTGAAACAATTGATTGTCATTTTGCAAATTAACTGTTCACTGTATGGTTGTCAGAATTTAGTGAGATAGTCTGTAAGTTGTGTTTAAATACATTCGATTGTCCCCAATCGTGTTCTCATTCACTACAGCATAAGTAAAAGAACTAATTACCAAAGAGTAACATGTTCATGAAATTCCTGTTAAGATCATTACATTGGCAACTAGTCTAACGTAACACAAATATAACAAACAAACCGTGGAAAAAATGTTTTTCAAGCAAATTGTACCAAATATCTCTCGGAAACTTAATAGTACCAAAAAGAAATGAGATAAAAGAAAACACTATATATTTCTTTGATGATTTCGATTTTGATTAATACCCTGAAGAAGTCCAGACAAGTTATCGGGACGAAACGTTGGAATTACTTAAATTTCAATTGCTGAGATTATTTCAAATATAATTTTCACGTATAATCACCTTACTATACTCGGCAACCAATTTTTGTCAAGCTTTTTGTTCTAATCTTGACGAATATTTGTATAAATTTGAATAAGGATTCGAAAAACTGGTCGCAATTAAAAAGTAAATTCCATCGAGTATATTACCCGTTTTCAAAACGATAGTGAATATAGAACATGAAATAGGAATAATATATTTGTAAAATCTCAGCGATTGAATTTGAAGTAAATCCAACGTTTTGCCTGGCAATATGGTCCAAGCTTTTTCAAGGAAATATATATATATTGTTCCTATTTAATGTCTTACATCAACTCGGCGCTTAATTACTATGAAACTATTCGCTTTATAATAGACGAAAGTTCTTGAATAAGGTATTGAATATATTCTGTTTTATAATAACTCGAACGTATAGAAATACAGGAATTACTTCACATTCAACATGTTTAATTATACATTATACGAGTAGTAATTATTCATAATAATAAACTAGATCTGTGTACAAAAAAGCAGTATGTATATTCACTTATAACACAAATTATAAAACCCAGTAATTTGGTCATTTTTAAAAAAAATTAAAGCATCCTGACCTAATGAGGTTAAGCGTTTGACCGCGAGACCGAAGGTCCTGTGTCTGAGTCTTGTGTGTTAGGTTGAGGAGTCCTATACTAAGAAAAAACGACTGTCCAGTGATTCCAGGTTTCCACTAGCGGTCTACTTTTCATCGACTCATGAATTCAACCAATGAAATTAGTTTATTATTCTGAAAATTCATTGAGAGTTCTATTATTTCAGTCCGTTACTTAGACACATTTAATTGTTGATTTATTGCTAGTTCAAGACATTCAAATATATTTATATCGAGCAAACAATTAAATGATATATTTTTTATTATTGTATTACGGGTCATTTTATTCAATGATAATTTTTTAATAGTAGAATTCATGAGTCAATTGGAGCCAGATCACCATGGAAACCCTGGAAGTACTGAATGGCCGTATTTCCTGGAGTTATAGTGAGAAACAGTGATCAGTGGAGTTCAACTGAGTCTACAGTGAGATGGTAACTCACTGAAGGCAAATGGTGAACGGTTGCTCAACATCTCAGATTAGTTGAAGTTAGACATTACCACTCTTGGATGCCAGTTCAGTGGTTCTGCGCTCGCACGTGAGACTGATAAGTCCTGGGTTCAAATCTTGTGATGCGAGATCGTGGATGCGCACTGCTGAGGAATCCTACAATAGGACGAAACGGCCGTCCATTGCTTCCAGGTTTTCCATGATGGTCTAGCTTCAAATGACTCATGAATTCAACTATAAATTACTAAAATCTCCATAAAAACTATTTCTGATTATTTTTTTGTTTTGCCAAGACGTAATACTTCCAAATGTCTTTGACTAGATTTTACAAGCGATAATTATAATATAACAATTATAATGTCATTATTTTAGTTGAGTCTCTTCTGCATTTTTAATGATTTTTATTACTTAAGTTCGAGAAAAGCATACCATAATTATTTTCCTTGTACCTTTGCATTGTTGACCTTTAGTCTCGTTAACTTTTCACAACAAATCATGTAATTTACTGCTAGCTATTTACATAAGCTCCCTTTTTCGGTCACAATGATCGTTTAATCGACTTGAATCACTTCACTTATGCACAAGTTGTCCAACTTCACAATGATATCTTTGTATTTAACCCCTTATAAATAGAAGAATCTCTTACCACCCACGAAATGAAGTCTGAACTGTGAGTACAAAAAAATTACTTCCTACCCTTTTATATATATACAGAGAGAGAGAGAGACAGAATAATCCCCTGGTTATTGCTGAACATGAAAGCATTGTGAAATATTAATTTTTAACACTAGCAAACGAATTATTTGATCTAGCATTTATTTAGTAGTAACTGAGGGAGGGCCAATTCTTTCTGTAGTCAGTTTCGGTATATATATTACTATGATTATTATCATTACATTCATGAAGAATAGGGTCTAATTATCATGGAGGAACGCTGATGCAAACTAGTCAATCATTCATTTATATATGATTGGCATATTTCCAAACCATACACTGTAATCAAAAATTAGTCCAGTATAGTTATAACTATATAAAGTGAGATGAACTAAATGCAAATTTGACTTAAATTAGAAATATTTTAGATTTCACTAAAATTTTTGTAATACTAATTATCTAAGTTTAAGTAGCAATGATTTCGGAGTATTTCGCTGTCGATATTTCCAACTGAATCTTGATCATTCCTAGTTTTTATGTATACATTCAAAGTAGAAAACCTCAATATAACCATTATTACACACAAGAAAAGAAGATACATGACCAACAGTAGAATCTAGAATGCTGAATCATTTTATTTAGGAATAAAACTCTGAAGTAGACATCAACTCTGTGACTTCAGTACATTCAGCTGACGGGTTCCAAAATGGGACAAAACGTACTTTCCGAATTCCTCTACTTACTACATTTCATTTATTCTATGTTTAATAATTAGAATAATTGTGAACAATGACTTAATCAAATACTGTGTGAATGCTTACGTCATAATAATCTAGTCGACTGTCCAAACATTATATCACGAATTGAAATCAATTTTTCTTCTATAACAATTCTTCTTATGGGTGTTTTGATGTACATTATCATAATAATAAATCCTCATTGTTTCATTCAATTTTCGTAAATAATAACATACAGTTACTGAATATTATATCCGTTCGTATCTATCCATTCATTGTTATTTTATTTCCATAATTGAAACCATCAGAAGAGAATCTGATACATATTAAAAAGCATCTATTCTAACAAAATCTTATTTCAAATATCTAGACAAATAATTTTTAAAAAAAACTAAATAAATGGGATATTCATTTTTGTACTTCATATTCATCAAGGTCATCTTTTGATTGGTTGATTCGTTGTTAACCAATCATAATAAAGAGTTTGTTTAAATTCTATTCACTAAATTATACTGTAAATAAAAAATGCAATTTTTTTTATTTACAGTTGAAATCACGAGTCAATTGAAGCTAGACCACCAGGGAAAACGTGAAAGCACTGGGCAGCCGTTTTGTGTTATTGTGGGACTCCTCAGTGATGCGCATCCACGATCCCGCCTCGTGAGATTCGAACTCAGGACCTACCAGTCTCGCGCCCGAGCACTTAACGTCTAGATCACTGAGCCAGCCGGTATCTAACGGTGTTAATGTCTAACTTCAACCAATCCATAAAGTTGAGCAAGCATTTCACCAATGTCTTCAGTGAGTTGATATCTCCCAAGAAACCTGATTGAACTCCACTGGTTACTGCTTCTCACTAGAACTCCAGGAAATACCTCATGGAGCCAGTCACGAATGAGCATATGATAAGGGTTATTTTTTACAAATTTGTTTAATTATACATTTCTTTTTTGGACTCGTTCATTTGTATCCTACATTATTAACTTGTAATTTCTATAATCAGATTGTTTTAATTTTATGTTGTTGTCATCATTCGTTGTGATTGACTTTCGTCAACCATTCAATATAACTTCAAGTTAAACTTAGGAAAAACTGAATGTTACGAATTCTTTGATTACTGATTGTTAATTAGACCAATAAAGTTTTATTAGTATCTTTAACTGTAAACTGTTTTTTTTATCAAAGACAATAACAAAATAACCATTTCCTACACAGCATGAAACATATGAACATCCATTTATTTAGGTAAACATTGTTACAGTCCAACATATATGTATAATCTAATACAGTTGGTGTTTATAAGTAAAGTACATATCATAATTAAATACGATAAATAGTTTTAGATACAGTCTTATAATAAATATAACAAGTAATTAGTTTAGCAATGATTTGGTTAACGATTGAACAGCACAATAAAGACGTTGCTTACATAGGCTTGATTAACAGCTTTGATGAATCTTCATTTAACCAGGTCTGATCATGACTGTTTAAATTCCCTATATATAATGTCTTCTATTAGTTTATGAATGAATTCTAGAATTTAAAATCATTTGCATGATTCTGCTGTTCTAATGCAGAGATGTTGAAAGCCACCAATTAGACATTTTAAAACAGGCAAGAAATCATCAAGTTATGAATTCCTTGCCTAGATTAGGCATATATTTTCTTGTATCTCATAAGGTAGTTTGTAAGGTTTTTTTTTCATATCGTTTTGATAATTATGGACCGAGGTCTGTTTGCTGGTATTGGTCCACTTCACATTAATAATTTATTTGTTAGACGTTAATTGTCTTTTCAAAGCTGCAAGATTATGTAAACCAATTGACTCGAAAAATAACGCACTACCGAATGCATCAACTGGAAACTCCAATTCGCTACATCGTTACTAAAGTTTATCATAAAGTATATTAATACAACATTTGAACTGGCTTAACTAAATATGATTCGCGTAGCTTTCAATCAATTATAAATGGTAAATACGTTTGCCTCGGTATCATTACTTTGCTACAAGTTACACAGAATAGATGGATTTTATTTTACAATGGAATTTGGAGCGCTTTTTTTTATGCCATTTAAGATTTGTTATATCCATTGAACAGGTGAGTTTTAATCTGCATCTTCACTGGATATAACTATGGAGGTTTGAAGTAAAATCTATCGGGTTTATGCTTCTATGTGTATATCATAATTAAAACATTCATACATTAAGCTGGCAACTACCACATTGAACTGGATGTATGTCTGAAATCCTACTGTCAGATGAAACCCATCTATTTTATATAACTAATTTAGTATTTCGTTATACCATTTAAAACGATAAGTTTACATTTGATCTAATATCAAATTGAAAAGAAACCCAATAATATTAATAATAATAAGGGGAAATTGGATCTAATATAAACTATGTATTATCTTGATATTTTCTAAATACAAAATATTTATTAAACCAGACTTTCATGTAAAAAAACTATCCATTTGGATAAGCTGAAAATTTTCAATCAAATGATAGGAATCAACGAAAAAAGAAAAGAAATCACCTTTTACAAGAGAATAACTAGTGTTTCTATTTTTATCTTGACATTTATTGAAATATTTATTTCTCAATTAGATTAATATTATTTTATATAGTTGAGATTATGAGTCAACTGAAGCTAGACCACCATCGAAAACCTGGAAGCACTGGACGACCGTTTCGTCTTATTGCTAGACACCTCAGCAGTGCGCATTCACGATCCTGCCTCGTGAGATTCGAACCCATGACCTACCAGTCTTGCGCGCGAGCACGTAACCGATAAACCAATGAGCCGGCTGGTATCCAACGGTGATAATGTCTAACTTCAACCAATCCATGAAGTTGAGCAAGCATTTCACCAATGTCTTCAGTGAGTTGATATCTCCCAACAGACCTGGTTGAACTCCACTGGTTACTGCTTCTCACTAGAACTCCAGGAAATACCTCATGGAGCCAGTCACTAGTGAACATATGATTATTATCAGAAGGGGGTTTTGTGGCGATTTTAGCAATAAAATAATTTAGTGGTTGAGATCTTGAGTCAATTGAAGCTAGACCACCATGGAAAACCTGGAATCAATGGACGGCTGTTTCGTCCCATTGTGAGACTCCTCAGCAGTGCGCATCCACGATCCCGACTTGGGAAATTCAAACCCAGGACCTGTCAGTCTCGCGTCCGTACGCTTAACCACTAGACCACTGAACTGGCATCCGATGCCTCAAAATAAAAACAAAAAACAAACAACCAAATCCAAACAACTTGTAAATAAACATTGAATCATATAATAGAGAATGATAATTAGTTTAATAATTAATGAAATGTCATAAAATTAAAAACAATGATACTAAATACTACTTAATAAAAGTTTAATGTAAAATATTCATTTATCTATCTGTTATATGAAAAATATAAGTTATGAATTAGGTTTACTTCTATGAAAACACAGAAGAAAATGAAATTACTATTTATTGATGGAATTGAAATAAGAAATCATTATATTCAGAAGGGGTTTTTGTAGAGATTTCAGTATTTTCATAGTTGAAATCATTAGTCAATTGAAGCTAGACCACCATGGAAAACCTGGAATCAATGGACGGCTGTTTCGTCCCATTGTGAGACTCCTCAGCAGTGCGCATCCACGATCCCGGCTTGGGAAATTCAAACCCAGGACCTGTCAGTCTCGCGTCCGTACGCTTAACCACTAGACCACTGAACTG
>NC_031495.1:8726039-8849334 GCF_000237925.1 Schistosoma mansoni
ATGTAAACATTTGTATATTACTTATTGTTTTATTTAGTAATAATGTTACAGTAGATTATTTTAACAATATCTCATTCTCTGAGTTGAATAGTTTAGTTATAAAATGCAAACTTTAAGTAAATGTGAGAACTAATGATATCCACAATTGATTGATCACTGGGTGGTGATCAATGTCATGCGTGTTAAGTCATTTATAGTGCTGGTTGAATACTATAGATCAAGTTGCAATATGGCCACTAGTTTAGGTGGCTCGACACTGCGTGCACTATGATGAGATAAGATGGTGGTTGGAGGTGGTCAACAGGAAACCCTGAACCCGGGTTTTGTGCTACTTGGCACTCGTCAGCAAGGTGTAATGATAATGTCCAGATAGTTAATAAAAATTCAATTAAAACTAATCAGATTAAAAAATGTAACACCATCGAAAGTAACCATCTGAAATGTTTATCTACTCTATCATGTTTAAAACTGTGTAAATTACTCGATTCTAATGTTTGACTGCTTATGAACAGATAATATCCAAAACAGTATAGGCTACATTTATTAGAAATTTCATAAAACTGTTGTATTAGATGATAATACCAATATTCGTTGGATCATTCTGTTTAGTAGATGATATCTTGATCTATTCAATGCAGTTTCCAGATTTAAACAAAACCTTGATTTTCTTAAAATATATTTAAGAATATTAACAAGGCCAATAGCTAATATAAAGTTAAAGCAATTAGTCCCTTTGATAAATTTCGATAGTGTAATAAGAAGACAAAGATTATCAGAACAATTTGATATATATTGGGGCAATACATTTCGAACAATCTGATCACACATATACTTGCCAGGAATATTTATATATAAAAATAAAAGGTCAACTAGACTGGAAATGGGGGTAAGAGGAGACAAAGATAATAATAATAAATATAATGTGAAAACAATTCGAAACAAAATCACTCTGGATAATAAGCTAATTTTACCAGAGTAGGTTTAAGGTGAGAGCAAACTGTTTTTGAATATCAGAAGAGGTTTTGTGGAGATTTAGCATTTTCATATTTGAAAGCGTGAGTCAATTGAAGCTAGACCACCATGGAAAACCTGGAAGCACTGGACGGCCGTTTCGTCCTATTATGAGACACAAAGGGGGGTTTGAATCTTCGTATGGCTAAGGCTTCAATAAACCTTAGTATACACCCTTTTACACTTTTATACAACAGCAAAAAAGCAGAGTTCAGATCAATCTTAAGGTCTGTTTCGATTATATGTTTGGAAATAGAGAATGATGGATGTTTATAGCTAATAACCTGTCTATATTTGTCGAAAAATTAATTTTTTTAAAATCTAAGAATCACATGATGTTAGTCTGCACTTTATTACATATAAAAACAATAATGTAACCATATGGTTTTTTCAACTTAATCAACTTTCTTCATCATAATTAAACATACCATTTCTTTATTCTAAATAGATAAGTAAAATGGAGAAAAAAGAAACAGATTGTCAAGTTGATCATATCATCTGAAATGAAAAAGAAACATTCACAGTAAATAGTTCATTTCATTAGGCTTAAAGTGAAAAGATATTGATTTTATCAGTCCTTCAGATATTTCAAGTATTTTGGTGAGATTATAATTTATGGAGATACTAAAATAACTTTGAGAAAACTCATCTCTTTACTAGGGTTAAGAGAGGATTAATCATTACTGTGATGAATTAAAATTAGGAATATGATTTAAAGGATAGGGTTATTAGAGTTTGAATATTTATCACTGTTATAACTAAAGTTTAGATTCTTGCTATGCCGCGTACTACAAGACTACTTGAACGATAGAATCCGCAACGTCGCAAGAGAGAAGACATAAGACTAGTAAGTAGGAATGTTATTTCCAATACAGTGTCAATTATGGTTCAAAACTGTCAGGTATTTATAGTTTTTAGTAAAAACGAAATCATCATTATATTTATCCAAGCCACACACAGGGCGTTATTAGCATTTGTCCAATAGGGAATCTACACTTAGTGATTCTGGAATAATCTTCCAAAAGCTTATGGATGGAATATGTTCGGCTCCTTCTGAGCTTCTTAGAGCTTCCTCAAGTTCACCTGTGGACCGTCATCACAATCACAAACTAACATCAGCTATAATGCAAAAATGTTTTTTAATCATAAGGGTGAATGAACTTCTCCCCAAAACCCAAGTTTTACCATCTTTAATTTCATTGGTTCGCCTATAAATTATAGTCTCGCCAGTATTTTGAATTCATTAGTTAACCAGAACATATAACATGAATGTAGTGCAACTGTTTTCTTCTAATGAGTAATTATTTCCACTGGTGATTTAATTTTTAAACAAAAGGTTTGTAAAAGTCCCTACTTAAATGAACTTCGACAGCATTACAGTCTCATTATATTCAATTTAAACTGAAAAAAAATTCAGCAAGTAAAACTCACCAGTAAAAATGAACTTTTAAACAAAGCGAACAGCTATCAAATATTTTATCATGCTGAAAATTCCACAGAAATTTCCCACCGATGACTTGTCAGTGGTTGTATGATGAAGATGGATGAAGCACTGACTCAAATTTGAATTTTTTAAACAGTATTTATTACGCTTGATTATGATCACAACGAGGACAAATGCACCAATATTCAGTGCATAATTATATCTCTGTTACACCAGGACAATAGTAACCTCTAGGATCTATTTATGCTCTGTTATCATATATGTTCTTATTTTATAAGCATTAGGTAACTATATTATGTGTATATTCATTATCCTTTTATTATAAGTTTTTATTTTACCTACTGCCTATTATTATACGATTTCCTATTGTTGAGATATTCTCAATTTATTAGTAACAGTCTCTCACAATCACATCACTTTTTGGCTTAATCTTGTATAATTGTTATTCTCGGTTTAATGGTATGATGCGGTCTGGTTTGCTTATATATAAACCCAGTATGTTTGAAATATATGACTCGTATTGTGGAGGCTGATATCGGCGTTCTGAACTGAACCAGCTGGGTCAGGAGAAGAGCTACTATTTCAGAGGACCAATAAGAGCTTTAGGCTGCTCGTACAGGTTTTATGCGTCATTAGTCTGGTCGTATAAGTATGTGTCTCTGGTTGGCGATTGTATCACATGATGCAATTCATCTAGAATAAGGACATAACAGTATCATTGTAAATTACTGAGCTTATGTAATGTGGAATGAGTTACAGGGTATTGCAGATATTACAGTATTTTAACTATTCTTTTAATAATTTACTGATCTTAGTTAGCCCTTACTAAGACGATGAAGGTTTCATTAAGATAAGTTTGTGATTTGAAGCTGTGAAAACTTCATATCGAATAACTTAGCGTGATATATATTTGATAAAAAAAGCCACGACATACTAGAGAGGTGATAGTAAAAACAGATCAACAACTTTAGTTTCAGATGGGATAAGTAGTTTGAATATTTTGTTCTCGAATACAAATGGATGACATCTAGTTTAATGTAAACAATTAAGGTATTAAGAGCATATAAGTTTGTGCAGATTACTGAATGTTATTGAGATCACGAATAAACTTATGTTGGACATTCATTGAAAAACAGGAAGCATTGTACGATTCTTTTGTCCTGGTAAGGGACTACTCGGCAGTAAGCGTTAACAACTCGATCGCAGAGGGTCAAACTTTGAATCATGTTCTTAAATGCTTGACCTTTAGACCTGGAATTCAATAGTATACATGTATAACTTCAGTCGATTCATGATGTTATGAAACTATCCTCCACTATCTCCCATGGATAACTATCTCACAGTCAACACGTTTGAACTTCACTGACCGAATTTTCTCAAGATGACTGTAGAAATACTTCTCGAAATTGTTCATCAGTGACCACATCAAAATTATCAATATAGAGGCTTGTGGAGAATTCGAATGTTGTTAATATCACGAACCGACCCCAGGTCAGGCATTTGCATTATAGACCTGTAGATCCTGGGTTTGATCCACGGTTGAGTCATATATGCACAGTACTCAGGGTTTTGACACTGATACGAAACTGTTGTCTAGTACTTCGTGGTATTCGTTGAATACCATTCACTAATCTTTACCAACCTGTAACCTAATAAATTTATTTACTCAACACACTGCAAACAAAGTTCTATGAACATAAATTCAATTATATTTAAAAAATTAACAGACCTGATGAAAGAAATAAGATATAAGTAGAAACCAAAATGAACAAATAGTCGTATTATTTAGAAATCAATAAATGAGATTAGAGATTACGAGATTAAGCGGAGTTCACAAGATACTTAGGACTAGTTGATTGAATCGTTAAATCACTAGCCAACCTATGGTCTAAATGTAAACAACTAGATTTCGTCTTAAAGCTTTATTAAAAAGAACATTACTTCTCTCCTATACCTCTGATATGTAATAAACTTGACCAGAACAATTACCAAATACAAATTGTGTTATTTTAATCCGTGTTCATATAAATCAAATCTGTGATGTGATTTATCACTAAATTCATCAACAAAACATAAATTTAAATTCAAGTAAAACACAATACAGAGTTGATTTAGTGATCAGAATAAGAGGATGATTAAAGATAAACTAGAATGAATTGTTATATCATTGTGAGATGAAATTACTCCGCCTGTAGCCCCTCCGAGGGCTACTGCCGGCCTCAAGCCCGGATAAAGGAGGAGGGTTGGACATGGGGTTAGCGGCCCCATCTCGTAGAAAACTAACTCGCTGAAAAAATACGCTAACCAGAAAAAATAATTCAAACCATTTAAACTCCGCCCTGGGTGTTGAAGGAAGAATTATGACGCTTCATGATGAAAGCCGAGTTCCTTCGGAAGTCACGAGGCCGATACCCCCTTCTCTGAAATGAAATTAATTCATACAGTTAAGAATCAGTTCATTTGTTGTTAAACGTACCATGATAACCTAACAATTTTCATTAATTCAACGCAATAGGTTGATTAGAGATTAAAATTATCATTCTATTCAATGCTAAACTTGGATTACAATCAAATTTTTTTTGGTTTTAGAAAATACTGAACTTGCATAATTCTATGCTAATTTAGTCGTATTTTTACTGAATGAAATGAATGTTATAATATTTCATTTACATTTCAATTATCATGCTAACTCACGAAGATTTCCTCGATTGTTATTAGTCTGTAACTCATTCATTATCCAGTTGGAACGTGATTATTAGGTAGGAAAAAAAAATCAAGTTTACCATGGTATTAACTTCTTTTTTTAATAATTAATAATTAGTTACAAATGTTGCATTTATTTATTCTGTTCGTTATATTCACCAAATGAACAACTATTCACCCCCTTCTACAAAGTATATAACTAATTTTTGTTTTCATTTGCCTTTACATCATTGCATAACCTTCTTTCTATATTTAGTTATGTTAAACAATTTCAGCTTGATAGTTATCTTTAATTACAGATTGTATAGGCTGTATTCTAAATAACTATGCATTCGATTGTACAGCTTAAGTCAGTGATATTGTCGGGAAGAAAATGCCTTTTCTGTAAATCTTATATCTTATTTTTCAATGACTCTATAGGCTATTTACATCATATGGAAATTAGTTTGCAATTGTATTTGACTGTAAAGTAATAAGCATTTTCTAACTTCTTCAAGTACTAATTGTCTCTTTGAATACAAAATGTACATTGAAACTACATTAAAATTATCCTGAAGGTCACAATATCATGTACTCTCCCGAGCTGTAATGAAAAACCCTGATCAGTAGAGTTCAACTGTGTCAGATATGAAGCTGTTAACCATAGAAGATAATGGAAGATGGTAGCCCGATTCGGTGAATTGATTTGGGTCAGACGAGTACACTAATGGATCTGTAGGTTAAGGATTGTTACGTGAGAATGAGGATCATGAGTTTGATTCCGAGACAAAACAGAAGTTCAATGCTTTCTGGCTTTCAATAGTTGCCTAATTAAGATTAGTTCGCGTTCTAAACAAAATTTTACAGTCTTCAGAATCTGTCTAATGATAATCACATTAGTGAATACATACGTATCTGTGTTCCGTTTTTTACCAATCCACAATTTTCTTCATATCAGTAGAAACTATCAAAGCAAATGATTACGTAACAAAATACTTGTCTACTTTGATTAAACGTTTTGAAAGGGAAATATCATAACTATAGTTTTGATTGCTAAATGATGATGATGAAAACCGTGAGAATGTTAATCAAGTGAACCTAACGATTGATGTGAAAAACCATATTTTAAACAGTCATGAAGACATGTGTTTTTTATTAAGTTGTACATTTGCAAGTACAATGCAACTGTCTGGGAAACTAAAAAAAGATTTTATCTGAAAGTAAATTATAATGAATCAATTTAACGGTTTATCTGTGAAAAAAAATTTCAAAGTTTAGTAATTTTTCTAAAATATAGTCATTTTGATCAGTAGAGAAAGTTATTTTGTAGGTTCATACTTTTGGAAGGAGTTAAATATTAAAACCGTCGGACGCCAGCTCAATAGTCTAGAGGTTAAGCGTTCATACACGGCACAAAATCTCATGGGACCGAATCCTGTGTGCAGCATCGTGGGTGCACACTGCTGAGAAGTTCTATACTAGGAATAAACGGCTGTCCAAATGCTTCCAGGTTTTCAATAGTTATCTAACATTGATCGACTCATGATCTTAATCAAATTCAACAATCTTCACAACCTTTTACTGATAATATTATTTTAAATAAATTGTCTCCAGGTCCTGCAGTTATATATTTAAATTAATAATCCAAATAACTGGTCAGGTTGAAGGTAACCTACATCGTTCAAAATTACATTATTTGAGTTTAAGATTGTTTGTAGCATGATGTAAAATAAAATGGTTAATGTTGAGGTGACTAATGTCCGTCAAGGCTGTCCACTATCTCTATTTTTGTTCAACTTCATCATAGACCTACTGCTGGAAATAACGCTCTCGTCAACTTAATTTTCAGGAATTGATTTCCTACCAGGAGGTTTACTTGTCGACTTAGAATACTCAGATAACACAGTCCTGTTTGGTGAAGACACATAAAATGCAGAGTTTTTTGGTAGCACTGAGCAATAATGCCAGGATGTTTGGAATGCGTTTCTCCTCCTCTAAATGCAAATTGTTACTCCAGAACTTGCCTGAGTCAACACCTGAACTAATGATAGGGAGCAAACTAGTCGAATGAATCAACAACTTCACGTATCCTGGAAGTCCGATCAGGCCTAATGGGTTGGTGTCTGCCGAAATCTCAGCACGGATTCAGAAAGCTCGTTTGGCTTTTGCCAACTTACGTCACCTATGGTGAAGACGAGATATCCGTCTATAAAGTAGAGGACAAGTATACTGTGCAGCAGTTCGTTATGTTCTACTTTACGGATGTAAAACGTGGCCATTGAGAGTAGAAAATATTCGTATTTTACTAGTACTTTATCACGGATGTCTTAGAAATATTGCTCGCATCTGCTGGAATCACCGGGTAAGTAATAGTGAGATTAGACACAGGGTATTAGAGAATGATGGTGAATCAGTTGATAAGGTTGTAAATCTTCATCGACTGAGATGGTTGGGCCACGTGTTACGTATACCTGAACACCGATTACCACGATGCGCGATGCTTACTAGTGTTCGGGATGGTTGGAAGAAAGTTGGAGGTGGCCAAACCGAAACGCGTCATCGGTGCTTGAAGTCACTAACTTCTGGTCTGAACCATGTTAGTAGATGCAGACTACTTGGTTGGGGTCCGTGCAACTATCGTAACCAATGGCTGGAGACTCTGAGTGAAATGGCTTAGAATCGATCACAATGGCGTAGGTGTATACACTCTTTGTCTGCCCTTAAACTTCGAGATTAAAATTGTTTCATATCTTTCTTCTTGTACTAAATCTTTATATACATTCTTTCATTATATAGTACCACCATTAAATTAACTACTTCTATGAATATGGTGTTCATCTTGTTGTGCTAATGAGGTTTGGCAACCTGGACCGATACATATTTATGCCTCGTCCTACGTTGTAGCTGACTGACTGACTAATGTGATGTGTTAACTTGAATAAGCTTAAAAGTTAAACGAAATTGTGAGATAAATGATAAGAACAAATATGACCAACATGGGACGAGGGAGATAATGGTGTAGTTACAAATCAAAAATCACGTAATATATAAGATTATATAAGTTGGATACGTATTAGTAAACAGGGTTCGATGCTGAATTTGGGATGATTCTTTGGTTGCATAATTGTAGAACTTGAAGAGAATTTATTTGAAAGAATATTCTTCGTTTATATTATCTGTGGTTTAATATGATGGGTATTTTGCAGTGATAAAGTGATATATAATACATATGACATAATATAAAAATACATCTTGATCAAGACAAGAAAATGTTTAATTGCTTGGCAGTATTCAACAACTATTTTTCTGAAGAGTTCATTTAAAACGTTACGAATGAATATAATGCTTTAAACAGTAAGAAAAATTATTGGTAATTAGGAGAAGATCTGTCGAATGAAAACAACACAACACTCAATACTACCCAATACATTAGATAAGCCAATCATAGTTGTCACGTTTGTCAGTTAATAAAACATTTAAGTAGTAACTTTGAACCACTTAGTTTTCTCTTCATCAGGCTGACAGAACAAGCAAACAGAAGTTCGGTAACATACATACATAATAACCCAGTATACACTAAATGAATCAATCACTTAGTGATACGCTACGTAAAAACTGACATGTATTCGTATCGGTTCAAGTTATTATACCACATAAGCACTGAATGCATCTGTACCACTCCAGACGATTCGAAACCAAGTCACTCGAAGTCTCTAATGAATAATTGGTGGTAGGACATATGTAAAACATGTTTCAACCAGTAAGTGTATATTCCATCACAATCCTGATACCAAGGAATAAAAATAATCATCAGAAGACTAATAGTACTCATTGGCGTTTTCAAATTGCAAGAGTTGGATACTTTTGTAACGGATATCTACCATACAACTAACTAACAGTAAATCGTTGAGAAAAATCACTACATACGACTTTATACGGTTCATACAATAAATAAAATTCCACACATTCTCCTCTATTTCCATATATATTGATTGGGTAATTTCAATATTTTAATGAGAATAAACAGGAGAGATACGGAAAGTTTCCAGTTACGTTTGTATTAAAAGATACTAATGTTTTACTTATAAAAGAATATTGAGGAATTAGGCTTAAATAACAGTATCCTACATTTGAAAAAAAATCTTAAGATAACGGAAGTTGGCGTCAAATGATTACAAAATAAATACAAATATGAACATTATATTGATATGCATTGAATAATAAACATGTTCTTAGAACTGAGGAAAATCGAACCTACGATTTTTGATCTTACACGAGATGGCTTAATTAGTAGACCAATGAGCTAGCATCCAATGGTGTACATGACTAACTCCATTCAATTCATGATATTGCACAACTTTGTCTATTATTCGTGTTGGATAATCATCTTACACCTGACATAGTTAATTTAAACCAGTCACGGCTTATCACTAGAACTCCAGGTGTAGAATTTTGAAGTTAATCAATATTGAACATTTAATAATTATTAGTATGTGGTTGAGGTTAAACGTTTTCGTGTGAGACAAGAGGTCAAGAATTTTATTGTTTGTGGCTAGGCTATGGTGCGTGCTACTCTGCAGTAAAATACTAGGATAAAACAATCATTCAGTTACTACAGGTTTTCAATAGTTGTCTAACTTAGATTGATTAAAGATTAAAACTTTGAAAATTCTGCGATCTCCACAAATTCCCTTATGCTAGAAATAAATGCAATTGAATTACGGAGTTATATCTTCACCTCTTGCTGATATTAATAAACAGTATTTTCATTTTATCTACTTTCTTTTATATCTCCAATGTAATATTTTAAATCGTGAATATATCATTATCATTAATGGCTTTATTCAACATTATATTTTCGGTACAATATAGAATTCTGAACACGAACGTTTTCGAAAAATATAATAAATAAATAAATAATAATAAATAATAGAACTGATCTAAGTTAGACCACCACTGAAAACCTGGATGAACTGAACTTTTGTTTCGTTTTAGTTTGAGCCGTTCACTCCTCTGATAAGGAATCACAAACTAGAATGAAACGGGCGTCCAATGCTTCCAAGGTTTTTAAATGATGGTCTAGCTTAGATTGGTTCATGATTTCAATGAAATTCGATAATCTTTGCAGCCGTTTACTGAAAATCGTCTGAATTCGATTACATGTAAATTCTTCTTTAAATAAAATCAAAACGAGCATGGATGCAGAATAATATGAATTCATTATATTTTGTGGATTCTCATTAGCTGCTTACAACCAAATATGTATTAAAATTTTACATTGAGGCAAGAATTCTCAGCATAAAATATTCCAACAAGATTTTGTCTTTTACTTATTGGTTGATAAATATTGAGTGATCACCAGATAGAAGTTAGCAGTCCGGTCAATCGACATCTAAATTATGTATATTCTTTTAGTTGCATACATATTGCCAGCAACCACGATATCTCTGATCGGGCCTTTATAACTTGCACAACGAAGGGTTGTACACTTTTCACAAACGCATGTGAGTAGGTTATGCGATTAATGGACATAATGATGTATTAAAACAAACGAAATTAGATAACTTGTTTAAGTATCTAGATGAAAGGAACAAGTAGCTTAGATATTCAAGCCGGCCACCAATACCGATAGACTAATTCAAAAACCATTTCAAGCATTTATCATAATCAATCATAAAACAATATGGATAATAAATAATAGACAAATGAAAAGAAAAAATACCTTTGTTTAAATATTTGCCAAAATGATCTATTAACTGATTTCAATATACATGTGGATGTGAATTTAATAAATGAATCACGAAATGTTTATGATTTCATTACTAAAGTATACAGAAGAACGCAAGTATTCAAACACACTGAGTTCTTAGCATTAAAATGAAAATATTTTCAGATTATTTGGCACCCTTTAAAACAATTGCTTGATATATGAGGATTTATCTACATCTCAATTCGTTGATTGATGTATATCATCATAGTCTAGTAAAAATTAATTGCCTAATAGTTTATCAACTAAAAGATTTATTTCATTACAGTAATGTGCAATCATGACCTCATCACAAGGAACCAGATTCATAACCGTCGGCCACAGGTTCGAATGATTCTAGTAAGCAGCCATGATCACTGGAGGAAATTGTCTACCACGAACAATTAATGACGATTGCACAACATTGTGAATTAATTAAAGTTGGACAATAACACTGTCCAATCCCCTCTACATTATCTAGAGCATAAGCGTTCACGTGAGCCTTCAAATGTGTTTGTTTCCATTTCCTATGTCGTTGTCATGGTTGCGGACGGCTGACAAGTTTTATAATAGAATAAAAAGTCTGTCGGGTGTTTTCAAGTTTTTGATAGTTGTTTAGTTAAAATGAATTACTGATTTCAAGCTATGAAAATACGTAGTGCCGGGATGAGTTGTTTCTCTTAATCGTCACTCGATTGATTGGTTTTGAAAATAGTGTGTACAGTTTAGATTAATGAATAATTATCAGTCGGATTCACTGAAAGTGATCGATCGACAGAAAATCTAAAACGATATACAATTTATCATTACTATTATTGTGGATGTCATTTAATTTGTGGTTGTTAAGTGAATCCGTTTGTTTCTTCAATTCATTTCTTTTTCTTTGCTTCTAGAAATAAGTCTAGTTCAACTTCAATAAACAGAAAGTATGTGTCAAATTGCAGTCATAACAAAGAAATATAACAGTAACAGTAGTCAGTATTTATCCCAAGTTGCAACCCTGACAAATCAGTTCTGTTCAAGTCATTACAACTTACTTGCTTACTTACGTCTGTTACCTCTCGTGGAGAAGCATAGGCCGCCAATCAGCATTCTCTATCCAACCCTATCCTGCGCAATCCTTTCCAGTTCTTTCCAGTTGACATTCATCCTTTTCATATCTACTTCTATTTCCCAACGTAATGTATTCTTTGGACTTCCTCTTTTTCGCTTCCCTTCAGGATTCCACATTCGGGATTGCCTCGTGCCGCAGTTGCGATTTCCTCAGTGTATGTCCTATCCACTTCAAACGTTTTTTTCTAATTTCTTCTTCACTTGAAACTGGTTTGTCCTCTCCCATAAAACGCTGTTGCTGATAGTTTCCGGCCGGTGAATGTTGAATATCTTGCGTAGACAACTGTTTATCAATACTTGTACCTTCTTGACGATGGATGTAGTAGTTCTCCACGTTTCAGCTCCGTACAGTAGGACTGTCTTGACGTTCGGATTGAAGATTCTCACTTTGAAGTTAGTTAACAGTTGTTTCGAGTTCCACATGTTCTTCAATTGTAGAAATGCTGCCCTTACTTTGCCAATCCTCGCCTTTACATCTCATCTGCATCGGATCCACCTTGTTTATCAATGGTGCTTCCCAGGTGGGTGAATGTTTCCACCTCTTCCAGAGTTTCGTCTTCGAATGTGGTTGAATCGGTGTTCTCCGTGTTGTATTTGAGAATCTAGCTTTTTCCTTTGTGTATGTTGAGGCCTATTGATTGAGAGGCTGCTGCTACATTCGCTAGACATTACAATTCTTTCTAAATTTCTTTTTTCTGGCTAACAATCGTTTGTTCACATTATATATAAATTTAGATTGGATGAAAATATTCACGTAACACTACAAATGTCATCGAAGTGGTTGTTCTCGGTTTCCAGCATAATTTCATCATCTCTTTAACACGTACTCTCTTGGTTAGAATTGGTTAAAGACAGCAAATATATGAATTGAAAGGACATTGATATTGTATTTTACAAGACCATATCATATATGAAAACTAAAGAAATAAGTATATCAAATTATATCCAAGTCTTAGCTGTATTTTTTTTAAATTGATGAAGAATCAAGTTATTCTTGTGCGAATGCAGCATACTGTAAAATTGTATGTCAACTTACTGTCCTAAATATAATGCGATAAATGTAATGCCTAATTTGCCTGGATATGAGCTCTGAGAACATTGATTGTTTATGGTCCTCATAAGTTGATTCAATAGTTTTATAGTTTCTGTACATTATGAGGACTGTCTCCAAAGTGGACACCATTTTATAACTGATGGAAACGATTTATATCACTGATATAATAATGTCTATTCTAATACAAATCTGATCATTCCAGTCTAGATAGTTTGCTTTACACTCATATGTTAGTTTACTACTGGGAATATGTTTGTGAGATATAATGGTAATTTCCATTATAGTTGGTACCCACTAAAAAAATACCGATATTCATCAGTTGGAAGAAAATCTTGTTAAATATTTGAATGTGTCTTGTATGATTCTATCACTCTATAAACTTTACCACAGTAGCGTGTTTTATTGTATTATCATTGTGAATAATCTGTAAAAGTCCCTACGTATAGCTAGATAGAAAACATATTAAAATTACACAGTAATTCCCACACTTTAAAAGCATTTATAAAGCTCAATTTTGCCATAATATTGAAATTACAACTGTTATAAATTGTTATATTGCTTATGATAGTTTAGTGACTACATACACATTAAAAAATCTTAGTAGTTGAATGATATATATGGTCTATACAAAACTCTAGTTATAAAGTACGACATAAAAGTATATTTTCCTTAGATGCAAAGTGTAAATTGTTTTATCCAGGTTGAACTATTGGAGTAAGCCAGTTGTTAACGCGGAAACCATTTGAATATCACGAGTATTCAATAAATTTGGATGGCCATTTTGTACTAATAAGAGATTCCTAAACAGTACCCATCCACTACCCTTCATCCGTTAATCGAACCTAACACACTCACTATATACAATAAACACTTAAACTTTGCCGCATTAGCCCTTAATTTAGAGGTTAGGCGTTTGTGCTCTAAATGGAAGTTCCTGGATTCCATTCTCGAATGCAGGGTCTTAGGTGTTCACTACTAAGTAGTCCCATAATAAGACGAAACAGCCACCCGATTTTTCCACGTTTCCAGTCGTGGTTTAGCAAAGATCAGTTCATGATTTAAACTACGAAAGTTTCATAATGTCCACAAAACACTCTATATTCTTAATAATCAAACACCAGTTTTGTTGTGTGCTTCTAATTCTGAATTGTTACTACTTAGAAAGCCATTGTATATTTCTCGAAATTTTCCTCCATTGTGTTGAATTCAAAGTTTTCTAGATTAGATATTAGATGTCGAAGTTCTGTAATCGTCAGGAATTAGACGAATAATAAAAACCATTCCAGGAAACCATGTCCAGAATGTAGTGTTGCTTATATACAACCGTTTGACTTGTACCAAGTATTAAATGTCTGAAAATATTGTCATGTATAATTCTTATAGAAATTATTAATATATAATTTACGACCCACTAAACAAGAACTCAGATATGTGATTTACAACAACTCTTACGTAAATCCATCACAAAGTAAATATATGCATTATATCTTGTACTAAATTCATTCCATTTGCTTGATTCAAAACAAAGTCAAATTAATCTTCAGTACATCATGTTTCGATTTCATTTAACAGAAAAGATGGAGTATTCTTCTCGAAACGTTCAAAAATTCCCTTATTCGAACAGTTCCAGCGGTAAGATTATAATTTATGTACGACCTTCGAGTGTTGCTAAAGTGACCTTGAGAGTATCCACCTAATAATTAGGATCAAATGAAGATTATAAACCAGAGTGAGGTATTAGTACCATGATTCGAAGTTGATGGTTACTGTTAGGAATTAGATTTAAGGTTTTCATCACGAAATGACGTCAACTAGAATGCCGAATGGGTAAATGAATTCCGCGCCAAAATCTAAGACCTGTTATTTAATTCTTGATTGGTTCGTCCATTAATTATGTTCTCGCCGTTCTAGCTTGAGAGTAACTCAAATAATACATTTAAGTATATTGGTTGTGTGAATCTTCCCATTGATGTTTACGGTTAAAATTAATCAGTCTTTTCAGACACATGTCCATCGTGTGCGGATTCACCAGATATTGCCATTTAATCTTAAACGTTAAATGTTGTCTAACAGTGGGATCCAATCACAGTAGGAACACATTCGACAGGGTCAAAACATTATAAAACATGATTTGTTTTCGTTTCAGTTAATCCTAAGGATTTATTACTGTCTAATACTATTGCGATATCTTATTGAGTTCTCTGAATTTAATTGAATTCACTACAGCGCGATAAAGTAAATCTATAGACTGAAAACAGTCTGTTCACTTTTATTTGAGGTGAACTCAATGAGCATTTTTCATTTTTATTGCTAGGTATAACTGTATCATTAATTATCCTGCTTTTTGATTTCCATTTATATGTTGTATTCGGAGCTCACCCTTTATTTCAGCTTTGTAATCTGTATGATCGTAACTCACAGATGGATGTCGTGAGTATAATCCACAGCCCATGACTTTTTTGAACTGATTTCTTCTAATATCATATTTCATTAAGTCTTAATTTTATGATGATCTATGTAGGAGTAGTTCATCTATGTTAGATGAAGTTGATATTATACATTAAATATTTCTTCCTATATTCATCGAATTATTTTTTCATGATCCTTCATAATTCCGCTACCTCAGAGCTTCTTTGACAAAACTATTTTGAAAATTTTCTTGATAGTAGTAGTTTTAAATCGACTTCGGAACAATGATTATATATATAAATATACGAAATAATCTTAGAATTGAGTCAGTTGATATTTAAAGTGGACGTTCCAACAATTGTAGGACACTATACAACTGAGGAAGTATGTGGTACATTATATAGTTTTCGGATACAAAATAAATTGATGATAAAGACAGGAGTGTAAGCCTATCAAGTCAGGTATGTTTTTGCTAGAACACAAGTGATTTATTACAATTCAGTAAGCACTCATAGTGAAAGCTGGTCCACCTAGTTTAAAAATATTCTGTCTTGGAAGTTTAACTGTCAACTTTTAGAATCTTGTTGCAATATACCTGTCAAGATATTTTTAAAGTTACAGAAACAGATAGGTGTTTGCTCGTAATCATTGACTAGTTATTTACTAAGATTATGAAAAGATTTAGGATAAAAGACCATAAGAAAATGTGAAAGAACTGGACGTTGGTTTTTTCTAGGAACGACGGTCTTCAATAGTGCGTATCAGCAACCCCGTTGCAAAAAAATCGAACACAGGAATTTCAGCTTCGGATTCTAACGCTTAAATGTCTGAATATTGAGTCGGAATTCAGTGTTCTGCAAGCCAATCAATACATGACACTGCTCGACCATCTTCCATTGTTTTCTCAGAGTACACTCCTAACACGTAGTAAGGCTGGTTCACTGGTCATAGCTTCTCACTAGAACTCCGGAAATATGCTTTCAAATTTATTCACCTGTGAGCACATGATGAAGCGTTCGCTCTAGGGACCGAAGGTTCTAAGTCCGATCTCCTGTGGTGGAGTAGTGGGTTCGCACTGTTAAGCAGTTTTATACTAAGACAAAACAAGTGTCCAGTAACCACCGCTCTCCAGGTTGTTTAAAGATCTCAATAAAACTTAAGAGTATCCACAACTTCCATAGAGTGAGTTATTTGCGTTTAACTTCAAAATAATTTAACTAATTGAATTATATAGTTTTCTGCATTATCCTCTTTATACACTCGACCCCAGCCTACATTAAATCTTCCAAGTTAATTGACATACATTGACACCAGGTGCTACCCAGTTCTAAATTCATTTCCACACCTTCTAGCTGATTCAATACACTATCCAACAATATTCAACAAAGTTTTTGAACAAATCACCTTAGCAATAATCAATAGAAGACACGACACAATTTATTGTCTGAATAATGAATGATTTATAAACTCTAGTGTTCTCACGTTCAAATATAGAGGAATATTGTTCAATACAATAAATTTTAGTTCTTGTTCAGTGGTAAGGTGGATACTTTTTCATTGTCATTCAAAGTGATCATTTTGTCTGTTAATTGGAAAATATTAAACAAGCCTTTTTCTTTTTTAAATAAACTTATAAAAAAAGGATCCAATTTTTCAAACTGAACCGACCCAACTAATCGAGTTGTCAAATATTGTCAGTAAATGGAAATGTCTTTTGAAGAGGTAACATTTAAGACGATATAAAATAGTAAACTCTTTAAACAATTAATTCATTACAACGTAAAACTTTATTTTATGCCCTATTTCTTGGACGCTATCATTTGAATATTTGACTTTTGTATGTTCATACATTGATAATTGAAGCATATGAAGTCTTATCAACATTGGGAGATGGGGAGTTTGCAAACTTTAAATCGTAATAAAGTATTGAGTTATAAAGAGACAAGATATTGGGTATGAAACGTTGAATTCGAATAACCATTGCTGATAAATACATTATCATTCCTTAGATTACGTAATATGACTACCAAAAATTGAACCTGATAAAAAAGTGATATTTTACGTTGTCTACTAATTATCTCCTTAAAATCCATTGCCTAGTATTCCTATTATCATATAATAATATTTTTTCTAGTTTTGAATATTTTTTGTCTTTGGGAGAAAAACTATTCAACTGACTGGTCTATCCATTCTACACCTTATCAATAATTTGTTGAAGGAGGTGCGTTAATAATTTGATGTTCTAAAGAGTCATTAGCCGACTAATTCATTTAATTGTACACATAAGTTTTAAAAAAAACTGTAATCAATTATAGCTTGCTCTGGAATTCATATATATATATATATTCGATGTATGGATCTTCATAATGATGTTTAGGACGGCAGTCAAACAGTCTTGATATTTAGATCGTCTCATTCATGTTAATGTGGGGTTAGATGGTGGTTAGCAGTGGGATCCAGCACTATTAGATGGTTATACGTTTACTTATGACATAATGGATTGAACGATCAAATCTTCTTCAATGACCATCAAGCATGAAATTGAACCACGACTTCACCTAATCCAATTTCCTTTTAGTATGATTGAGAAAAAACAGAAGCTAGAATTATATATTCGAGATATAATTGCAGGTGAAAAGTAATATGATATAGTCTGAGTATTGATTATTTCACAATGTTTATCTATATAGTATCAGTCAGCATGTCCTAATTAATAGCATGACAATAATGAGATAGCAATCGAGATCAATACTCAGTACAGTGTTCTCAAGTTTCTTAGTCAATAACCAGAATAGAACACAATACATAACTGCTTATAGTACAGTTCACATTTACGAATCACTCATGCAACAACTATTTGATAGGTAGAAGAGAAGTATATGATAAGTCCATATCAAATAACCAGTAACGTAACGAAAGTACAAAACACAATAATTGTTAAGGACTTATAAAAAAACAAAGAAACAATGATTCATATATTTATTAATTATACAATAAAAATATAAACACTAACTTCGGGTACAACAGCTCCGGAAATTTGGCCTTGTTTTCTATAATCGCCTTGTTATAATATTCCTTTTAAAATTTACGTGTTATTACCGTCATAAAATGTACGTAACACTTTTGCCTTGAAAATCAATTGAACTATGACAACCTAAAAATAATCTGTGATATTTTAGCTGTAAAACTTTAGACTGCAGTTTAATCTCATTGTAGTAATTTCACGGATGAAATCCACATTCGAAAACCAATATCTCTCAGTTCCACAACACTGAACTGACACACAATAGTGTAATCGTCTAGCACAAATCTCACTCAATCCTTCATTCATCACCTCAGGTAGATAACTGTCTCACACACGGCACGGATTCGACTCCATTGATTTCACCTTCTCACTAGAACTTCAGTAGTTAAATCTTGAATCTAGTCACTAGTGAACACTTGATTGTTATTAGTGCGAGGGATTTGTGGAGATTATAATATTTTCACAGTTGAAATAGAGGTCTATAGTTCATAGCAGACATACAAGGGTGTTAGTGTCTAACTTCAGTCGATCCATAATCTTGCACAACCATTCATCCACTGTCTTCGGTAGTTATATGTCACTACTCGACATGGATTGAACTCTACCTTAGGGGTGAAATCCAAGACTTTCGATCTCGCATGTAGACACCTAGCCTTTGGACCACTGAGTCAGCATGAATTTATGTGGTATTAGTCGACCGTCTTTTACTGCCTACAATGAGGAAATATTTCATAAGCTAGATTAGCAAACTTTACTGGTCAGAGTCTTTTACCAGAACTCCGGAAATTTCCTTTCTAAGTTAGTCACCAGTGATTATATAATAAATGTCAGTATGGGGATTGTAGTGGAACAACACCGCGGATTGACTGAAGTCAAATGTGTAAACTATTGGGTTCCGGCTCAGACGCGCTGAATGAATCAACGGTCCTCGATTTGATCCCCTACAGAGAGGTCATAGATATGAATTGTTGAAGAGTTCTGTACTGTTACCAAGTAGTCGTCCAATGTTTTGAATGGTGTTTTGACGTAGATTAGTTCGTGATCTAAGTAAAGTTTGCGCACCAGACCGAATGTTGTGAGTTCGAATCCCGCGTGTGGGATCGTGGATGCACATTGCTGTAGAGTTTCATAATAGGACAAAACAGCCGTCCACTTCTTCAAAGTTTTCGTTTAGTATCAATCGACTCGTGATCTCAATCAAAAAATTTCCACAATGCCCATAATGAAAATTACTTGAAATCAACAGGCTTATTGATATTTTAAAAAGAATGTTTCACTCACAAGTTGTGAGCACTTTGATTCTTAACAAAAGAAATCTGTATCGAAGAGGTTTTCATCAATTCCACTTTACTTTTTATAAGATTAGGGTCAACAAAACATTCCGTTTGACAAGAAATCTTGGAAATGAATGGTTTTTTTTTATTCATTCATCAATAAAATGTATTCGTTTACCATTAAATGAATAAATGAAAAATGCATTATATAAGCAAATTATTTTCCTTTGTATCTAAATAATGATGTATAAAAAAAACTGATAGATTGTAGGTTAAGTTCTCGTTTTATCCTCCACTGGAAAATCGATGTCATTAAATCGTTATATCTAGAGCTTTAGATTCTTGCTACGCCGCGTACTACTAGACTGCGTGAACGATCGAACCCGAAACGTCGAAAGAGAGAAGCTAGGAGACTAGTAAGTAGGAATTTTATTCCCCAAACAGTGTTAAATATGGTACAAAAATCTCATATATTTATAGTTTTTGGCTAAATGTAAATCATCATTTCGGACAGCCAATAGGCACATAGGGGATCATTCTTATTCATCCAATAGGGAAGCTACACGTCGACATTCTAGAATATTCCCTTAGTGGTGATTGAATGGAATGTCTTCGGCTCTTTCTGGGCTTCTTGAGGCTTCGTTGAGTTTGCCAACGAGCCATCCTTACATAAATTAGTTGTATTATAACGTGAAGAGGGACATAGGAGTAACATTGCGTTACTTGATTAATATTGATAATAATACAATACTTAATTTTGTTGTTCCTATAACATATTTAATAAATTATCATACATTATTATACATTAACGCCGTTGGATTCCATTCAGTGGTCTATCGGTTAAGTGCTCTAGCGAGAGACTGGTAGATCCTTGGTTCGAATCTCGAGAGGCGAGGTCGTGGATGCGCACTGTTGAAGACGAAAAGACCATCCAATGCTTCCATGTTTTCCATGGTGGTCTAGCTTCCATTGATTTATGATTTCAACTATGAAAATTACTGAAATCTCCACAAAATCCCTTCTGATTATTATACTAACGTCTCTTTTCAGATCAGATTATAATTAGATACATGACGGAAAAGGAATATCAATCATTTGATCATGTGTATAATGCTGAATGCCAATATATTATAAATGATCTTATAATATTTCTATTGAGATATATAAAAATAGACAAATCGTCATAATAAAAACTGATTGGGTGTTTTTTTCTCCCTCTCTCTCTAATAACTCAGCAACTAATAATCACTGCCATTATTCTTAATTTAATTATGTAAAAAAAGACACTGAAATTCATTTTGATAAACTAAAATGATGTTTGATTAAGGTTTCAAAGCAGAATTTAGACTTAACAATCACAGTAATCTGATAAACTTTATTATTGGATTCCATTTCTTTCTTTCTCTGTTAGATAAGACATTATGTGGAGCATGCTACTTATGTATGTCGACATAAGTAGTATATAACATCAATCAGAAGTGAAAAACCTGTCAGTAGAAAGCTATGAAGGTTGACTTGAAGAGAACAAGAATTGAATTAGAAAGGAATTGTGAATCAGAAGAATCATTCAGAATGTGGAAGATAAATGATGGAAATTCCCTAATGAAGTATTTAATGCATGATTTTCATATTTTATAAATAATATATGTGATTTCTTATTAAACAATGAATTGGCCATCCCCACCTGTATTCTCATTCATTACATTTACAGTACAAGTTGAATGATTTAAAATACAGAATACTTTGTACTGAGCGAATATTAGGAAAGCATATGAATTGATTGTAATTCTGCTCGAAATTCCCGCAGCCGTTTGACCATAATGTCTAATTTTTTAGTACGGTTACCATTTCGCCGAAATACACCATAATATAGTTTTAGCAAATTCACAGATATTTATTCCTAATGAATAACATCATTATGCAATGACAGATTACAAACAGATTTTTGTTAGGCAAGGCAAGAATTGGCAAAGATAGGATCATATTTTTACATTTGAAGAACGTATAGAACTCAAAGCAACAATCAATCAACATCAAAGTCAGAATCTTCAATACCAACGTGAAGACATTTCAGGTGAATGTAGCTTAAACTTAGAGAACTACCGCAGCTGTCATGGAAAAAGTAAAATTATTTACAAACAATTTGCTACGCGTGATACTCAAGGTTTGTTGACTGGATATCATCAGTAACAGCCTGCTGTGGAAGTGAACGAACCAGCTTCTAACTGAAGAGGAAATTGGGGAAAGATTCTGGAAGTGCAAGCAGACATCAAAAGGATGAATAGCGATTGGAAACAACGAGAAAGGATTTTCCAGGACAGAGTATGATGGGAAATGCTGTGTAGGCTTCGCCATGAAGAGTAACAGAAGTAATTACTTTTCTCATAATTTAATTAAACATATTTCTGATTTGAAGCTGAACATGGAAGATTTACTTGTTGTGGATATTTATATACACAGATGTGAAAAGTCTTGTATCATGGGAAACATTTTGTTTACTAACTGCTTTATAGTTTTTCCGAAAGTGACATCAGCCTATGATACACACATAAGTTATGCAATGCAAACAGCCAAAAATCTAGTGTACCTCAATGAAAGCAAAATATGTAAACAATTTCAGAGTTTATGCGATAACTGTGGGTTCTTTGAATTTGTGTATAAATATATAACCCGAGTATTTTGTTAACCTTTAAAAAAACTGTATAGGTCGCTCAAAATTTTGTATGGAATATAAATCTCTATTTCAACTGTGAAAATATTAAAGTCTCCACAAATCCCTCGCACTAATAATAATCAAGTGCTCACTAGTGACTAGATTTAAAATTTAACTACTGAAGTTCCAGTGAGAACGCAAAATCAGTGGAGTCGAATCCGTGCCGTGTGTGAGATAGTTATTTACCTGAGGTGATGAATGAAGGATTGAGTGAGATCATGAGTTGATTTCTGTTAGACAATAACACCATTGTGTGTCAGTTCAGTGTTGTGGAATTTAAGTGTTCGTGTGTGAGACCGGAGCTATTGAGTTTGGTTGGTGCTTTGAGAATCATGAATGGACACTGGTGAGCAGTCCATACTAGAACTGAATCGTCGTCCATTGCTTCAAGATTTTCATTTGTAATCTATCTTGAATCAGTTTGGATACTCAACTGTAAAAATACTGCAATCTTCACAAATCGCCAATTCCGAAATGGTGGTTATACGACCACAACCAAATACACTGGAAATAAAATTATGAATGACAGGGAAGGATTCTAGAGGACTGGCGAAAATATTTCTCGGTAAATTCTTTAGATGCCTGCAAACTCCAGTAAGCTTGTAATCCAAACAGCCTTGGATAGAATATTCGCAGAAAATTCCAAAAGCCGGTAGTTATAATGTAATACTATAAATATTCCATTGCACAAGCCAGTAACTATCTGGGCTCAGTAACAAAGTGAATATCGAGATACAATTCCATTGAAAGGTGCTGGTTTCGAGTTCTCGAGTGAACATTAACTTTCGGAAGCAGATACATCCAGCTGACTAGTTCTAAATAAGACAAAACGTGCATCCTGAATTCCACTACTAGACACCATCCATCTCTGCTTAAATCTTGTTTTGCCTGCACAAGATTCTAGTTGTTTAAAAACTTCAAGTGTTAGTATGTTTGGATTAAGAATTCACAATTAAAAGATTTACAACTACGTTTCTCAGTTTAACGTGAATTCTTCTTGATGAAAATCTGATTGATACAGTGAAAAAATACAGTAGATTCTGTTCATTAGATTTGTATCTAATCCAACCTTCCCAATAAATATGAAGGAAGAAGTTTTTTTCCCATGAAGTTGTTTATTATATGATGGATTCCATGAGATAAAGTGGACTGTACTGATAGGTGATGATTATTCATCAAAATTGAATGTTCTCCAGTTTTCTAAGAACGAATTTCTTTCTAGAAAGCACTTGTCAACATATCTTTGTGCGAGAAGAAATCATTAGTAATATGATTATTCATGCAAATTGATCTTACACTGTAGATAACCGTTTATTGATTTATTTCATGGTTCACATTGAACGATCGATAATGTATTTTGATGACATCGTATTTCTTAAGTATCTAACCACTTAGAAATTTTGATTAAAGTATACTCAGCAGAATATGCTAATACCAAATGGGTTATATACAACATATTTCAATGAACAGAGTTTGTTAAATTAACTGTGCTTCCAATAGAATAATGTAATGAGATAAAATCTATTGAAATTGATCGAAAATGTTGATCCGGAAAAAACAATCTGGCAATATTTATTTACCTACATAGCACTTTACTTGATGTGTACGTTAATGTGAGTGTGGTATAGCTGAAGGTTAGAAAAAAGCTACGTACTTTAGATGATAAAATATGCATTCATTTGTTCCGCTTGTTAGTAATAAACCTACTTTCAGGAAAATATACACTAAATGAAACAAATTAAATCCAATATGTGTATTGTATGACTTGTATCACCTATTCTATATATGAAAGGAGTGATAAATTAACGTTTAGACTTTATTTAAGATACTAGACATTACAACCACGTATATAAAAGATTGTTCGTTTGTTTATACAAAACAGACAGATATTTGTTTTTGAATACTTAATTTGCTTTAAATCCAGTTATGTTTGTAGAATAAATTAGTTTATACGTTGGCAGTTATGAATAACAGTTCGATATTGCGAGGATTCTGAAACCATAGTATCAATCTTTTACATTCTGAAATTCTTAGGTGAAATACCGCTGAGCTATTGTTAGAGATAAAATCTTAGGCTGTTTGTACTTGGAGAAACCCTTAGAAAAGGAGTAAATTGATTTTATTCTACGAAGCTTATTACTGTTTTATTCATTATACAACCAAATTATCATTTTACGGATCAATAATATATGTTGCATCAAAAAAATTCGGGTACCACAATACATTGAAACTTCTAATCCCTCAGACATTCACACAGTTCCGTATTATCGAATGATTAATTAACACTTTAGTTCTGTATATTATCCAACAAGTTTAGAAAACTCAATTCTGTCGGTATTTGTCAAATGATCTTTTCCTAAAATTAATCTTCCTTTCTGATTTATTTCTAAGGGCTTAAATTTTCCCATTGTTGGTGTTAAGGACTGCAATAGGTCAGTATATTTTAGAACTTATGAATTCTTAACGAACTGCAATTATTCATAAGTATTTGAAATGAAAGTCACTGGGTTCGTGTCCTGATGTGAATGTCTAAACTGGGAGGCGGATACATACAGCTAACGAGTCTTAACTAAGACGAAACGTGTATCCTGAATTTCATTTCTATTTCCTTCGCCATCCGTTTCTAAAGCATCTTGATTTTTCTTTAAAGAATGCATGTAGATTATTCGGCTAATATATAATGTTATTATTGAAATAATTAACTTGTAATTCTGCAAAAGTGGCTTTGTGTTCATATAGCTTTTCATAGTCAAAAATAATATTGTAATTATAAAAAAATAACCGTATCTCAGCGATTCTATTAGACACAACAATCAATCTTCAAACAGCCTGATATTCACAATCAGAATAACAGGGAAGATAAATTTACAATGGCATCCTAGAATCCATTCTTAAATAAAACTTACTGCAATATATAAAAAGTGTTATATCCGAAGAGCATTAAATAATGCGTGATTTCTAGAAACTATTTATAGACTGTTATTATATATATATATATATTCTTAGTGTTATGACTTATTCTTAGTGTTATGACTTGATCAAGGTCGTAGCTAATTTGTTATGACCTTACGAATTAAACAAGGACGTAACTTGCGTGAATTATCCGCCAATAGAAATGCGACTTCTACGACCTTCACACTGTGACAATGACGTTCGATTAGTATGAGTAATCTAGCGTCTTTATTGGCCCTTAATCCGCCTAGCCCATCCACTTGAACCCAGAACACCAATAGCAGCCTCGGCAATATGAATCGTTTATTTCAAGCATACTTTGTTTATATATCAGACAGACAGACCACATCACACCATAAAATATAAAATAATATTTGTACAAAACCAAGCCAAATGAGGCTGTAAGCGTGGGAGACAATAATCAGTAAACTGAGAATAACATAGGAACAGTAAATCATACAATAATAATCAATAGGTCAAAATGAAGCTTACAATAAGATGAATATAGATATAGATAATCTGGTTACTGAATAGTTATACAATAAGAATAATAGTCCGATAGTAGGTCCTGAAAGTTACCCGTACTTATGTCTTCGCTACTACATAACACTTAGTGTCTAAGTGTTCACGCGCGAGACCGAAGTTTTTGGGTTCGAATCCAGCATGCAGAGTCGTGGATACGCACGGCTGAGGAGGTCCATCCTATGATAAAACGGCTTTCCAATGGTTCCAGGTCTTTAGTGATGGTCTATCTTATATTGACTGATGAACTCAACATTTATATATATGTACATTTTATGTACAGATTATTTTATTGGATTTATTGTATTAAATCAATCACTACTTGAGTTGATCACTTATTGTCTGAATAAAAGATACTACTTCTTCAACTCTCGTATTTACTACTGAAAACTAAGTAAAACCAAATTTACAAAACGAAAACATATTTTTCTCCAGTTAGTATGAGCAGTTTAGGATACCCGCATTGGTGAATCAGTGTTTTTTTCATGGTATAAATATTTACTACTGAATATTTTTGTAGTATATAATTGTGACCAGTAAGTTCCTAAAAACAATTTGACTATCAACTAGATAAAATTTGTTATCTCCTAGGATAAAATGTGGCCGTCCACATTTATAAGGTAAATAACAGTTCAAGAAATTTATAGGTATCATTACCAAGTTTTGATTTGATAATTTTGAATAAATTGAGCATTGGGTAGATTGTTATAAATAAATTAATATATTTGTAATATCCCAATGAGTAGAAAAATTAGACTTTCTGACGTTTCGTGACTCAGTGTAGGGCACTTCTTCAGAGAACCAAATTGACAAATATTCGTGTTGTTCTGTTATATTATTTAAATTTAGGTTAGTGTTAATTCGGTTATCTATTCTCTGGAGAAATGGCTTACACTGAGTCACGAAACGTCAAAAAAAGTGCAAGAAATTTTCCTTTTTCTTTCTAAACTGAATGTGTATAACATGGAATTGAAAATATAACTTGTGATTATAGAACTCTAAACTTTTCAGAAGTGTTAATTCATTTCAAAAAATTACTACCATGAATCAAGCTGTTTAATAGTTTGATAAGATATCCAAGTTAATTTGTACACTGATAGTAATCATGGTAACATCATTGAAAACTCAAGTTCGTATATGTTTTATAATCAGAGATGATTTATTTTCTTATGTGTGTTATATCTCAATACATTTTGACATCAAAAGTGAGTATTCAGCTAGAAATATTGAGAACATATTTCGATATCACTAAAACTAATCACTAATCTTATTTAAGAAGAAAAAATATTTATGGTCACACCTTAAAAAATTGTTGATAGGGCTAGAGGAGAAAAAGAATAGCTGTTGTTTGCTTGTATCTTCTAATTGTTGTTTAGGACTGTAATGGATCAGACTCTTAATGGTATATGTGCATCCTGTGTGGATTGTTTCGATACTGTCTGAAGTAACAAGCTTTATAAGCAAAGATGGATAGTGGCTAGCAGTGGAATCCAAGACGCGCGTTTCGTCCTATTTGGGACGGTACTGGGCTCGAGTCCCAGGTTGAACATCAACTCTGAGATGCGGGGACATCCTGCTGACGAGTCCCAAGCCACTATACATCTTTACTTATAAAAAGAATAGTTATTTTAATATCAATCAAATTATTAAATCCAGGCGAATGTATGGTACTGATGGAATAGAAAAATAATTTTGAATCAATAAGAATGTGATAATAACTACTGATGATTTGTCTTTTTTGTTCTAGAACAAGCCATTTACTTTTAATAAGCAATGGCTGAGATATTGAAATAGACTAAATACATATAAGTAACAGTTAGTTAAATGATTGAAACATTGTGAATTGAATTTTTCATGGCAACATATTTTTAACCGACTTTTTTGAATAATGAAATGACAAATTGAAATCTTTGACCATGCAAGTCAAGTCAAACTGTCAAAGAACGTTTCTAAGAACAAGCTATTAATTAAAAATAATCATTTTTGTCTGTTCATTGAAATTTCAGACATTATTCTTGATGATATTTCCTTCTGATGGTATTGTGGATGCCGAGAATGGTGAACAAAAATGTGTTGCATGCATTAACCTTTTAAATGATATATATATATATATATACCTCACGCTCCAGATGTGATAAATTAGGGGCACACCTCCTTGAGCGATTAAGGCTCCAACAAGAAGCTTGTTCAACTCCTCATCGTTGCGGATGGCTAACTGTAAATGTCTCAGAATGATAGGAGTCTTCTTGTTGTCATGAGTGGCATTACCAGTTAACTCTGAAACGTCTGAAGCCAGGTATTCGAGAACCGTAGCCAGGTAAACTGAAGCACCAGCACCAACTCACTCAGCGTGATTGCCTTTACATAGAAGGCGATGTACACGATCAACGGGGAATTGAAGACCGGCGCGCGCTGACCTTGTCTTAGCCTTGCTTCGAACCTTACAATCTTTGCCGCGTCCACTCATTATTTTATAAAGCAGAGAAACGTGTATTACCGATTTTTCCCAGCAATTTTAAAGCTACTACTTAAAATGAAAGCATCAGAATAAGTTATTTCGTATGAATTCCATATTAATAAAATTAACAAACGACCATACTTTTATACGTTTTTCAATGGGTATGCACTGAGTTTGCTTATTTAATTCACATCATCATGTCGAGTATGAACGTGCAATGCCTACTTGCTAGACTTATTGTTCCGTAGTTTACAATGATAAAAATACTTTATTTTAATAATGTTTTGATAAGTTAGGTTGTGGTCAACAGCGGAATCAAGAACGTGAGATTATCATTTGCATGCGATTTATCCTAGTGTTGATGTTCACACTGAAATTCGAACTTGGTACCTTTCTCCCCAAACACCTGACGCGTCATCTACTGAGCTAATGAGCCCAGATAGACACTAGTTTTTGTCAACATCTAATTATGTGTAAAAATTCTTGTGAATGGTCTATATATGGAGTCAATTTGTTCAGAGTGCATTCAAGTGAAAAGAGACCAATCGATTGACGTCCTTAACATCAACAACAGGAAAATCAAACCCTTTCAAGCGAATTTTAGTGTTTTGATCGAATGTACTGGTTAAATAAGCAAAAGGTTTTTTCTACACTGAATATTGGTGATGGTGAAAACTGAGTTAGCTCTTTCGTTGAGAAACCGAATGTGGTAATCAGTTCTGTTTGCCATCAAGTTATCATAAACTTAATTTTGGTCATCAGTATTATGGTTTTGATCACGCACTATAGCGGATTGTCTAAAGTTAGACTTCTGTACTACTGAATCCGGATTCAGTGGCTTAAATCATAAACATTCTTTCACGAAACTGGATTTCTTGAGATCGATTTCTTGTGATGGGGTCGTGGATACGTACTGCTGGGTAGTCCTATACTAGGACGATATTATTGTCTGGCACTACCTGGTTTTCATTATTTGTCTAACTTGAATGGATTCGTGATTTCATTCGGTTTTGGTCTTTTGGTTCATCAATATGTGACATTAAAACTATTTTGAATAGCATGTAATAGTGTAGATTTTATAAACAAAAGAATGGAAACTGACCATTTCCTACTTTTTTTAAGTTGTATGCTTCGCCATAGTAATCAATATATTGTAGTCGTGTTCAAGTTTGATATCTTTCTTGAAAATTCACAGCTCAAATATAAATATTGTAGCTTTCACTTACTGACAACGAATAGTTTATGATATAAGTGTGTAATAGACATTATCTAACTCTACTCAAAAACTTGAGTTAAGTAGCTCAAATTATAGTTTGCTATGTTCCATATTCATCAAAGATATGAAATCTGTGCATGGAAGTTCAATATCTTCATCATACATGTTTATCAAGCTTAATCTTAATTACATATTATTGCATTATTTATCTGTCTAGGCACTTTATGGATCTATGCATATCTAGGAAAACAGCTAATTCTTTTTACCTAAAGCATAAATATTGTATATTTTTTGGAAAAGAAACTGATTCTTATACACATGTATATTATTAGATTCTAACTGTATGAAGGGGAAGAGATGTGTATTAAATGTGAAAAAAGTCCAGTTCCACGTTTTATGCATATACTTTCAACTGACTGTGTAGAAATTAAGTTATAATTTATATAGAGTTGAATTACTCTGGACATGATATTCATTAACTTATTACAGATTTTTAAGTATTTGAAGATGCTTGACTTATGACAGCGTTTAGGATCCGGCGAAATTTGGAGTCTTCATTTCATGAATTGTGTTGATTAAATAATAGTCTTTTGATCCATATCAGTGTGGTTGCAAACTTGAAAGAAACATCATTGTATAGTGTTCATTCTAAAAAAGATTTAATAGGTATGTTCGATACAAATCTCTAGACTACGCTACTGTCTTTATTCCAGTTCGATGATTTTTACTACTGTACACATGTGGTAATGTTAACTCAGAAACCAACTAAGTAACAGTATACTTTGTATAGAGAAATATGTCCCACTCCATAGTTAACGGATGTTGGTACACCTCGATAATTTATCGATTTACCTCTTTTTTCTCCTTCTTCTTGGGCAATCTACAATTTTTTCAGATATGTAGTCGATCTCACTGCACATATGGCGTAAACTATCTGTTTCATTATTATCGGATATACTTTTTCGTTTACTTTTCGATACAACGGGACAATACTTTTTGCTTTTTGAAAATTTCTGTATGTTACCTATTATCCTATTTTCTTTCTCACAATTTCCTACCTGAACAGTTGAGACATTCGTAACATTGTAATCAGCTGGCAAGTGATGTTATTCTGGATTCAAACCACCGACCGCACTTTTGTGACTCAAGTGTATGAAAAATCAAACATGCGAAAATATCCAAAAGCTCTGCAATATAGCATCTATCTCTTGTAACAACACGACAAAGCAGTTCCAAAGGATAACCTTATGAAACATCTGTGCTTCTGAAAATGCATAAGTGCTGTCAACAATAGTAAAGGTATTTATAGCTGGCATTACTAAACGATCTTGGTTAAACAACCATTGTTTACCAGATTGTTTAACTGATATCCATCATTGGTGTTAACGGTAGAAGTCACACATGTTCCACAGTCTTCACTATAAATGTTGTTCTGTCCTAATGAATACTTCATCTAAGCTGATAATATTTATGTAGGAAGATATTGAAGGAGATTTATAGTTCAGAAGGATTATGTTGATGGAGTTTCGTGCACTGAACTGGATGGCTTAACCGGTACTAAACCATTCACAAAATGAAACTCCACCAATATATATATATATATATATATATATATATATATAATACGTAGTAGATGCCTTTATGATATATGTATTTGGACATTGAATCCAACTGTTTCCTGAATTAAAAAAACACATCTTATTCGTGTTTATATCAATAAAATACATGCGCTTGTAACCGAAGATGATGTAATCCATCTTGAATCGTGTCATAGTTTCCTTATGCTTTCGTAATAAATGAATAGACTGGACGTCTCTCATACAATAGAATTTCAGCGTTGAAGAAAAGGAAGACGAGACTTTCAGAATAATTGTGCATTCTGTACCGAAGTAAATGATTTAAATAGAAAATGTTATGACCTCGGAGCGCATAGAAACGTTAGCAAACCAAATACGTTAATACGCAATCAGATGACAACAAATGTCATTGCTAAAATATAAATTAAGGAAGTGTCATCGAGGCTATTATTTTAAGAACAGAACTAACACGTAACAACAAAAAATTAGATAACCTATTATCTTCTTAGCAATTACCAATCTAACAAGACAAACAGAACCACATCCTTAAAAACAACTTTAGCGTATAATATAGTAGGTTGTGTGGAAGATTATTACAGGTTGATCTAACAGATAATTTATAAACTTTTAGAATACTTTGTATAAGTTAAATCGTGATCTGTGTTACATTGATAACTTTGGGTTTTGCTATGGCTAGAAACTCTAGTTAATATCACGCACTATATTGCCGGTTAGACCAGTGATCTATTTCACGATCTATTTCACAGTAACCAATAAACAATAATCATAGCTTTAATCCTTATTGGTTCTCAAGCTCCTGTTCATTATCAAGCTGTCAATCAGAAGATGTTGATAGGAAGCAGATTAGTTCCTGTTGTACCCGATTAAGTTATGACTCAGTACTCGCACAATAATATGATGGAAATGTCAAACGACACAGTACATTAGATAATAAGTCATATTATAAATGCAGTCAATCCGTTAGTGGTAGAAGGCGAAGTTACTACTGAATATTATATCAGAATTAAATAGGGAATATTAAAACATATAACGACAAATAAGAAGTCACCTGGAAGCTTACGATGAGGCAAACATAAACTTTTACTAATTAAGTTATCCACTAATTGTACAACATACACATAGAAATAATAGGAATCCAAAAAACTCCGAAATTCTCACTATAACGTGATCGTCCCGTGGAGATTTATGAATGGTAACTTTGAGAACTATTTATGGACAAATATGATATGTATATTTCCTATTGTATAATTGCTAAGTAACTAAACTATTCATATTCGTGTCCTTCTTATTATAAGCTTAATTTTACCTATTGACTATTATTATACGATTTGCCATTCCTGAGTTATACTCAGTCTATTAATTACTGTTCCCCCTATTCACAGTCACATTTGGCCAAATCTTCTACAAATGTTATTTTCTATTTCATGGTACGATGTGGTTAGTTTGTTTGGTATGTAAACCCAGTATGTTTGAGAATAATGATTCATATTGGAGAGGCTGTTATTGATGTTCTGGACTTAACTGGCTGGGCTAGGCAGATGACAGAACTGATAAGTATTACTATTATTATTATTATTAATGGCTTTATTCAATATTATAATCTGGTACAATATAGAACTCTCAGCACAAGTTATTTCAACAAGTTTTTTACCAAAAAAAAAACAAAAAAAACAGAAAGGGAATGAAAAAGGTTTAAGAAAAACTGAGTTTATACAAATTATCAAATTTGAAACATGCTTAAGAATACAGGTTATTTACTAGGTCAACTCTAACAGCCTGTTCGTCACAAAGTAAATTTGCTAAGTAAGGTATTACAGAACTTTTATAGACTTGCTTGCGTGTATGGATTTTAATGTATTTACGTCTCGTTCTACCAGAAGATATACAAAGAGAAAGATATGAATGAAGCGAATGGTTAGTATCTGATAAGATAACACCTGCCAAGAATTTGCAAGACTTAAGATGTCTATCCACAAGCATATTAATAATGACTTCAAAAGATTCACCACATACCTTGCAAACCGCCTTCAGCACTCTACGCAAAACAGCAAAGTCTTTTCTCAAAAGCCCAGGAAAGAATAATGGAGAACAATATAGAATAATAGGTAATATACAGGAATTTACAAATTGTAAGAGTAAATGGCGAGTAATCCCAAAAGCATGCAGCTTCTTTATGTAGTATGTCAAATGGTAAACTTTTTTCGTTAAGAGTAAAACATGAGAAGACCAAGAAAGATCAGAGGAAAAAAAGACACCAAGATATTTGACCCTCGACACTGTGTTTATTAAGGAGTCTCCAATGGCACAAGCATTATGGGATCCCAAAATAGAGTGTAGGTTCTTTCCATGTCTCAAGCTAAAGTTAACAGCTTGACATTTAGATGGATTGAGTAAGAGACCATTACCAACAGACCACCTTTCAATACGAGATAAAAACTCATTCATTTCTTTGGGATGTAAGGAGGTAGAAATCGGCATACATACAGTGAGGTCGTCCGCATATTTTACAAAAGTGTTTTCTGTGGAAGATGGCAAATCATGCAGAAAGAAAGAGAAGAGCAAAGGTGAAAGAACAGCTCCTTGTGGCACACCTACTCAAGACTACTCATACGACTTTTGTGTATCATCGCTCTGATCGATAAATCCACTGCTCTCTGATAGGCGGTTTTATCACTCATATATAAACAGGGCACGTACGCATGCTCTCGATCTAAAAGATCGAATTATTCCAATTTACTATTTTTATTCCAGTGAATTATTTCAATGATTACTAGAGTGAAATGTATATACAATAAATTAAACTCAATATATCCCCATCTCAGCATATTGAACTGTTACATTGTTACCATGGTAAATAAAACAATATTATACCACAAAAAGTATCAGAGTTCATTATTGCCTAACATTCCTTAATAACAATAAATGATCCAGTTTGAGTACATGATTGTAAAATTTCTATCATTGAAAAGATGATAACATTAAAAAGAATATATTTTCATAACTAAATATGGATGAAAAAAGGAATGAATAAATCTTACATATCAACTGCACTACATCGTAATTTTCATTTGCTACTTCGTTACACATTTTTTGAATTGTTCACGCAGGGAACAGAATTGATGACAGAATAGAAATAGATCAGACGGGATTTTGTGGACGCACTGCTGAGGAGTACCATAATAGGACAAAACGGCCGTCCAGTGTTTCTAGGTTTTTCATGGTGGTCTAGCTTCAATTGACTCATGATTTCAACTATTAGAATAGAAATAGCCTTAATAATGTAATGTATTGGCAGTTTTTATTCTTCAAAAATCTGTGTACATTTTGCTAAATTTTGTTAATTAAGATAACCCATAGTGTCATTGAATAAGAAGAAAAGAGAATTTCAGCGAAGAAAATTTACTTTTCGACGAAATCATCTACTGAAGCTGTACATTCGTATATATATAGTTATATGGACAATATATATGTCTATAGGAAGTTAGGAAAGATTGCATTATAAATTGTTTCGAGAACAAATAACAAATTAGGTTACATACTAATCAAGGGGTAAGGAAGAATATAATTTATGGGTCAGATAATTTTGTTAAATAAACACAATTTATAGTATTATTGACTTGTAGGTTTATAACAATGATAATCACTAAGGCAGGTTATATTTAATTGTCAAGATAACAATGGTTTGTTTTTTATTTTAATTATAAAAGGTTAAATGAATAAGTTCACTGAATAAAATGATAAGGTTCACTAAAATAAAATCAGATCTCCGTAAGATTATAATTTTTGTAAATACTGAGTAAATCACTTCATCAACTTCATTGACTACGAGTATGTATTTGATAGTGTCGACAGGACAATACTGTAGAGGCTTCTTCGACATTCTGGTGTGTCTGAGAAGATAGTCAATACCATACGGAATTCTTATGATGGATTAAACTGCAAAATCGTGCATGGAGGTCAACTTACTGACTCGTTTGAGGTAAAGAACGGTGTCAGGCAAGGTTGCTTACTCCCACTCTTTCTCTTTCTCCTGGTGGTTGACCGGATCATGAAGACGTCAACATTATGGTAGGAGGGAAAGAACGGGATACACTGGACAGCTAGGTTGCAGCTTGGCGATCTAGACTTTGCAGAGGATCTGGCTCTTCTATCACACATGCAACAACAAATGTAGAAGAAGATGACCAGTGTAGCAGCAGCCTCAGCAGCAGTAGGTCTCAAAATACACAAAGGGGAAATGCAAAAGTCTCCGATACAACACAACATGTATCAATTGAATGACGGAGAAGCTTTGGAGGATGTGAAAGCCTTAACATATTTAGGGAGCATCAATGATGAACACGGTGGATCTGATGCAGATGTGAAGACGGGGATCGACCAAGCAAGAGCAGCATATCTACAACTGAAGAACATCTGGAACTCAAAACAATTGTCAACCAACACCAAAGTCAGTATTTTCAACACCAATGTCAAGACAGTTCTACTGTTTGGGGCGGAAACCTAGAGAATTACGAAGGCAATCATCCAGAAGATACAAGTGTTTATTAACAGTTGTCTACGCAAAATACTTCGGATCCGTTGGCCAGCGACATTCTACTATGGGAGAGAACAAACCAGGTTTATAGCGGAGGAAGAAATCAGGAAGAAGTGCTGGAAGTAGATAGGACACATATTGATGAAATCACCCAACTGCGTCACAAGACAAGCTTTCACATGGAATCCTGAGGGTCAAAAGAGCAGAGGAAGACCAAAGAACACATTGGGCCGAGAAATCGAGACAGATATGAGAAGAATGAACAAAAATTGGATAGAACTAGAAAGGAAGGCCCAGGACAGAGTGTTTTGGAGAATACTGCTCGGCGGCCTATGATCCATTAGGGGTAACAGGCGTAAGTAAGTAAATCACTTCCACGTTTTTCCCTTAAAACTCTAAAATCTAGTATAGAATGTTACTTTATTGATAAACGAACCTTTCAATATTTATGTAACTAAATAAAAATGAATGTTTAAATACGAAATTAAATTTTTTTAAAAATATCAATGAGAATACGTCGAAAGTGAGTACCGAAAACAGAATCAAAATATTTTTTTTTTGTTTAAAATAGGTAATTTCCGGAATGACAATCAGTAATCTCTTTTTTTTTTTTTGAAGTGAACTAAATAATAAGTAGTATAATTCAAATTTTGTTGTTTTACTTTTCTACTTATTCAACTGTCATCAAAATATGTTATTGATAATTCAATGTTAAACTAGATACTCTTAAAAAAGTAATAATAATAATAATAAACATTCAGTAGAAATATCGAAAAATCAAAATAATTGTATACATCCTAATCCATTGATAAATATAAATAATTTTAATAGTCAGAATAGAAGGGGTTTTTTGTGCTCACTAGTGACTTACTGTAAGGAATGTTTCCTTGAGTTCTAGTGGGAAACAGTGACCAGTAGAGTTCAACCAAGTCTGTTGTAGAGATATCAACTCACTGAGGACAATTGCTCAACTTCGTGGATCAGTTGAAGTTAGACACTAACACCGTTGGATGCTCTCTTCTTACTATGTTTGTGAATTAAGGCTAATATCGAGGTAATACTCACAGTATACACATATGCCAATTAGGGACTGACCAGTTGCAGTCCTAACACATCGATGAGAAAATTCAAACAAACAATACTAAATGAATTTATATCTGGGTAATACCTACTGATTATCTTCTCAAAAACCAACTTTGTTTATTTATGTATATTGTTCTCATTAAGAACATAAGGAATTTTATTTCCTAAAATGTTTAGTTTGTCTTTCGAAAGGATAAATTAGTTTTGTCAGTTGTAACAAATCTGTTGGTTTTTACTAATGTAAATTGAATCAGTGGGAATTTTATATTTTGTTTAAAAAAGTAGTTACATTTGTGTATTTAAAAGCATATCACTCTGTTACGGTTGTGTATAATAATATTGATACAACTATGTGTTTGTCTTAGCACAATTTTTCACAATGTTACGTGAACAAATTAATGTTTATAATAGTAAAAAAGTAATGCAAACATGGGAAGAAGATTAATGTAACCACATTTTCATATGTTTACATTACCATACAAATAAAGATATATAATATGGTCAAAAGAATTCAACGGGAAACAAAGGAGATACGTTTTGTGTTATTTGACACTCATTATTATGATGTAACCGCACTATTGGGGGTACTAGTACCCTCTAAAGTATTTGATTACGTTGTACGCAGCTTTATATTTAGAGACGCTACCGTTGAGCTGTCCAGGCCTCGACTGAAATCCTGTAGGACTAAGTTGTATTTACATTTGAATGGTGACCAATATCATGGATGCCGGGTTCTTATTAATGCTGATTTAATTCTGTCGGTCAAGTTCCAATATGACCACTAGTCTTAGTGAATCAATATCACGTTTACTATCTTGAGATATAAGATGATAATGACGTGACATACGTGACGTCTGCCTCTACTTAGTGGTCAATCAATTGTATATTTAGAGATAATTTAAAGAATTCCAAATACGACTGAAGACATTTAAAGGAAAAAGGAACATTTCTGACATAAACTATGATCAACTAGATTAGGATATTTTTTGAAGTGTTTTTACACAAATCGCATATACATGACGGTTACTTCTAGTTAGCCAATCAAAACTAATGCAGTTGTTAACTTGCAGTATTTCACAATTACTCAAATCGTAAGAAGTCTAAACGTTATATGAAATGAATTTTCCAAAGTTGAAATCATGATTCAATTGAAGCTAGACCAACATGGAAAACCTGGAAGCACTGGACGGCCGTTTCGTCCTATTATGGAATGAATTTTCAATAAAAATGTCTAAACATTAAATGCTACTTTATGAGAAGAACAAATTCGTGTTCTTCTAGTGATTTTAACAAAATGTTCGTTGAAATTATTTATTTTGTGAACATTTCTTGAGTTTCCGGAGTTCCAGTGAAAAACCAACTGTATCAGTTGTGATGCAGTTACTTTTCAAAGAGAATGAGAAACAGCTGCGCAATGTTTTACAAACGTAAAATCAAAAAGCTGTTGAGTCATGTGACTGTTTATGCATATTCGCAGCTAAGTATTTTGGTTAGTCTTAATCGGTGTATTTTCATCCTATGTAAATTGCCTGGATATGTTACGAGTTTATGTAAAATAGATGGGAACGTAGAAGCAGCTGACACGTGTTGGATGGGACGAATTGTGAGCCTTTGATTCTACTGCCCTCAACTATCAAACACTTCTTAACATGCGTTTGACATAATGGGCTTTTAGAAGCCCTCCGCACAAGATGTGCATATGCCAACTAAGACCACTCAAGATTCAATCACTAATACTAACATCGTTATTTTAGAAAGGAATGTTACAAATTAAATTGAAAATCATACGCGTTCCACAGGTAGGAGTCCATTTGAACTCAGAGGCTAAGAAGATAAATCTGTGAAGGTTTAAAGCAAACGGTAACAAATTCCATTCCTGAAGTGAATATCAACGCTTAGATACAGCTATGTTCAGTTGCTAGGAACTGCCAAACTCCTCTGTCAATTTTATCTATTTTCTGAATATGGAGATAACAACATTTTATCTCTGAAGTCTAGTGGATTGATTAACATCTCAATGAACATATATTTTTACAATCGATTGTAAGTAAGTTGACCACTATTTGAAACTGTTTTAAATACATTTGAAAAATGAATTCAATAAGTTCCAAAAGTCAATTTCATTTAGATCCTGCAATGTTATATAACAATATACATTTACAAAAACAGGAAGGAAATCAAGTCATTGAAATAACTACTCTAAAAGAATGAACTGAAGACACTAGAGACCCTGAGTTAATATGAATGAACAACTGCGTAACAGAGAACTATTATAGGAATTATACATTTTCCATAATATTAGAGTTATGACATCTACTTAGGAATGTTCAAGGGATAGAATTCGAAATCTTAGTTGCATCTCTACACACCCTTTCATTTATCATATCAAGTTATCGTCGATCAAACTAACAGGGGAAACACAATCGATAAACTTTCTAATGAAATCAAATTTTTTATCGTTATGAAAAAGAGTGAATAAGTTGAACATTCAATAGCGCTGTTATGTTCAATAGTTTTTATCAAATACAAAAAATGCAGTCTGGTCACTTTGTAGATTATTTGGTTTTCATTGTGATTAAGGATTTCGTTCGTTATGAAAATAATTTTCCACTTCTTTTTTTAGATTCTATTGACTGATTTGAAATTATAGTTTCGTCACATGATTAAGCAAAATTACATTCTAAAATATATAATATTTTATTAAGATCACGAAATGTTTCTGTTTAGATAGTTATCGCGAACCTGGAAGCACTAAACAGCTATTTCCTCCTGGTGTAGGATAACTTGGCAGTGGATATCTGCAACTGAAAAGGATTGACTATTCATATACGTGAAGTATTCAAGTTTATTATATTTTGGAATAACAATTTAATCACTTATACGTTTGATGTGCAAAATGTAAGAACTATCTCTATAAAGTGTAATATTAGTGTGATAAGTAAAACAGAACTCCGTTACTCTACTCTACGCATTAGATGTTCTATAAAATCTCCCGGGCTTTGGGGATAAAAACATTGGTGAGACAAAACTATATCAAAGTAGTTTTTTTATGATTTGTAACTCTGTTATTAGACGGTAAATAAAAATTTGCAATTCAATCACCAATCAACCACAGCTAGACAAACAATGATAACACTAGACGGCATTTTCATCCCGGTATGGGACTGCTAAGCCGTGCTCACCTATAACCTCATCACAGCGAATTGAACCTATAGCCTTCGGCCTCCCAAACACTTTCTGAACCTCTAGATCATTTAGTCAGAATCCAAATGTTTACATGTTTAACTTTAATAATACTATGATTTTTTGCAATTATCTTCCATTATCTTTCGTAGATATAATGAAAAAAACGTAAATATTATAAAATGATTAAATGTCAAATCAGTGAATGAGAAAGATATAAACTGAATTTACCTCTAAAATGAACGTTTTGACATTTAAAGCTGACTAGTCGAATAGAAGAAATGAATGGTGAATGGTTGAAAACCATAAACTATTAAAGTTAGATTTATTAGGAGACATTTGGATGTGTCAGTCCATAGAACGATTAATAATTACTAAATCATACTTTGTAAACGTTACTTCTGTTCATGCAATCACTTAAACAGAGTGACCATCAACCTAATGACCACAACTTAGTTCATCTACAGATGAGTAGATATAGCCATATGAAACGTGGCCACAGTAATTTTGTGTGGATTTTTCTTAATTTATTTGAAGACTGTTTATTATTATGTATCTACATGTGTTCCAAAATGATGGATATGAAAAGTAGATATATGCTGAAATATTTGTGATTGACCAATGATTCAAAAGATATCTAATAGGTTTTTACACGTTGGTCAAACTCCTTCAAATTCGTCAGTCTCCGTGTAACAGGTCGCTTTTCAACGTTATGGACATACACGAAATCGATAAAACTGAATCAGGCGAAGGTTATTGTCTTTCCATTAATCCTTGATCATAATTCAATCATTTGAACAACCAAGTACATGCCCACGAGTGTGCTTCCATGATTATCTACCCGTATGTCGTCTATCTACTCTCCTATCGATTCCAAACAGTATTAGTTGACATTGATATTCAAAGCACACTCCACACATTCTCTGTCTATCCTATCTCAATTCGTATTTGAGTGGTGGATATCGTCAGTGTAAATCAATTCAAATATAATCTGAGAATTAGTTATTACATATATAGAAAGTTATCAGATCAATTATACGTGTAGTCAGTGAAAAAGTAATCCCAAACTTTCCTTTCTTATATACTAGATAAAAATGTATGCAAAACCTATAATCTATTGATCGACTAACAAATTAAATGTATTTTTAAGCATAGGTGGATAGTGGCTAGCGGTGAAATTCAGGACGCGCGTTTCATCCCATTTGGGACTCATCAGCTGGATGTACCTGCATCTCAGAGTTGATGTTCAATCTGGGACTCGAACCAAGTACCTTTCGCTTCAAACGCAATCGCGTTATCCACTCAGCTGCGGAGTCCTGATAGCCACTTGCTTGTGCAATGGGGTGAAGAGACTGATCAATTGCAGTCCTAAAAATCAATGGGAAGATTCAAACAAACAATACCAAGTGAATTTAAGTGTATTTTATTTATCTGAAATAAATGTTACCAACATAAATCTCATTTTGAAACGACTACGTTTTAAGCTATAAATTAAGTCAGTTATACAATCTTGAACTACTTGCACGTAAAAAAAATGAAAGGTTCAACATATATGGTATAATTCCATGCAACAAAGAAAGATATAATTTGTAGGTCTCATTTAATCCAATTATGATATACTGCGAAAACGCAATGAAGATTACGACCTCATTAACAAGTACCCTCATAGTGAACATTCTCATCTATAAAATATCCTTTCTGTATGGCTCTCAGTTTAGTCGTTTGTTATTTCATTTTGTTAAATAGACGAGTGTAGTACCTTTTCTTAAACGAGATATCAACTATTGAATTTAAGTTTCATTCATTTATCTAATGTATTGGCTTTAAAACAATCATTCTAATGTACCACATGGTGTGCGGTAACTAATACATTGTATCTTAATGCCTTTATTAGCTTCATTTAACCAAATGTATTTTAAGTTTTTAAAGTTGGTTTTATACTAATAGCACAATAATCATGGTTAGAGTAATTGTTTAAAATGAGTTTTTTAAATGTCAGTAATTACATTATTCATAATACTTGAAAGAATCGGATACAACAATGAGACTTTGACAAACATTAAATAACTTCAAAAGAGAATGGTGGCTGAATATTTTAAGGGATACACAAATTCAATTATCTTCATATCAGATATTTCTTGTTATTATATCATCTTCTATACGTATAAGCCTATCGACAAGATGTTAAGGATACTATTAGACCAATTTACCTTCAGTATTATTAATTTGGGTTTGAAATTTCTGGAAATGTTTGAACTACAATTCTTTAGAATTCAGTTGTTTTTACTTATTTGCTTAAATGGCGAATGTACTGTATTCCTGTGATCGAAATGACGCAACGATCTGGAGCGAGACTGATAGGTCCTGGGTTCAAATCTCGCGAAGCCGGATCGTGGATGCGCACTTCTGAGGAGCCCTACAATAGTACGAAACGACCGTTCAGTGCTTCCAGGTTTTCCATGGTGGTCTAGCCTCAATTGTCTCATGATTTCAACTATGAAAATACTGAAATCTCCACAAAACCCCTTCTAATCAAGCTCTTTCGTCCTAGTGTGAAACTCCTTAGTAGTGCGTTTCCACAACTGCTTATTGAGAACCATATCAATTTTTTAGCTTCTCTGAACCTCCGAAAATTAATCTGAGAACTTCATTACAATAGCATTTAACCTTTGATTTATTTTATGAAAGTATTTTGTTGAAAAGTTATATGCTATGAACACTTGAGAGATAAAAAATTACGCAACAATCTAGTTACAAAATAAATAGTTTATGTCTTAGCTCTACAATTTAATCCAGACTATGATTTCAGGCGAACCGGGAAGTTAGTTAGTTCGTCCAAATCGCTAACTACACTGGTAACCTATTAACCAATAGATACATCAACCGATGAACAATAACCAAGACGTTAACGCTTATCGATCCCCTAACTTTTAACCACGTAATCAATAAGACGATAAAGATAAACAGCTGATCACTTCCTTATTGTCATCAATTCAACTATAAATCAAACTCGTTCAATGATATGCGTGGACTATCTTGCCAATCAGCAACGCAACTAAGGAACTGCAATGTTTAAATAACTTAGACATAAACAATACAATTATTAGTTTATTTGTGAAAAGTCTGGTACGACAAGATATGTGACAAAGATTTATGAATCAGATGAAAGATAAGAAAGAGGAGAATATGTAAATAAAACAGTGCTTGTGCATATTCATCATGCAATAAAAGTATGAATAATAATAATCCTTCGTATAACAGTTTTAAAAGTTATACTTAAACACCACTCTACCCATTATATTAACCAGTATGTCAATTCATCGAAAGAAACAATCCTCATGTAGAATGTTAGCATTACATTTTGTTGATAGTATTGAGCATAACTGAATGCCATACTATAAATTTTCCTAACACTTAAGTACGATTCAGATTTACTGTTGACATATTTTGAACACATTTAAGCAGAAGTAGATGGAACTCAAGAAAAATAAACATATTTATCGGAAAAAGATATATTTAACATCTATGTCTAACACGAAACATCAATAAGTCACCCTACTCGTCAATTTCCCTCCATTCTTACCTACAATCTATTAAAATCCTGATTCACACGTATTCTTTTATGATACCTGTATATATACCAAGGCATACGCGGATAGAAGTCCATGAGTCATATAGTACGAATGCAGATTATACCTATTCAGAGTAAGTAAAAACTTCAAAAACCCTAATTCTGCTTTTCTTACGATACCAAGATACATACAGAGATCTACAGGGCCGCGATTCCCCACAAAGTCACATTCACGCGGTGGGTTTGTGAGCCTTAAAACACAAAATCCATTCCAAAAGGACTTACATAGACCTCACTAGAAAGAACTTTATCAACCAATCTGGCTGGAACATCACTCCAGCACATGAACGTAATGATTCCTAATTGACCAGTTTGTGAGAAAAATGTCCTGTTTCAAAGCATGAAAATAATTTAATAGAGTGTGATCAAAATTATTTCCTACAGATTACTTAGACCTCTCATGTATTGCTTTGTTTCTAATCATACTCGTTCACCAGACTTTCGATATTTTTCAACATAAACACTTTTCCATAATCCATCATTACAAATGTTTGTCAAAATAATTATATTTAACGCGTTATATTTAACGCATTCTTTATTGCCAAACATATAATAGAAATAAGCCATAAGATTGATCTTAACTCTGTTTTTGTGCTTTTGTATAAAAGCGTAACAGGGCGTATACTAAGGTTTATTGAAACCTTAGTCATAGGAAAATTCAAACCCATATTGTGTATTCGAAAACGGTTGCTAAACTTCGTAGATTGGTTGAAGTTAGACATAAACACCATCGGATGCCGGCTCAGGGGTCTATCGGTTAAGTGCTCCGGCGCGAGATTGATCGGTCCTGGGTTTAAATCTCGCGAGGCGGGATCGTGGATGCGCACTTCTGAGGAGTCCCTTAATAGGACGAAACGCGCGTCCAGTGCTTCCAGGTTAGGAAATTTAAAACATGAACTATAATTATGTTTTCTGAACCTTCAGCGAATGCTATTCTTTTCATTGAAATCAGTTGTAGTCGAACAACTGTCAACCCAAATGTTAGAATGGTCAGAATTTTCAATTGTTCTACTCATTTCAAATATACTTATTTGCTTGTTTTCTTATCTAAATAGTAGAATTAATAAGGTGGCGTTTTTTCCTAAAAGTTAAAATCTGTAGTATTTGAAAAACTTTGTCCACAGTAGTGTAGAATTAATTGATGTACGGTTATATGTAACTGTGAGTTACTATTGTATGATATAATTTAACTAATAGATATATTAATGATAGATTAAAATACTTAAAAATTATTTACTTAGTAGGATACAATATTTTAAGAAATTTCTATGACTTCATGAAGGAATAATGATCTCTGTGTCAAGAAATGTTCTACGAAGAAACCTAAAATATAGATAGTTAAATATTAGTAGGTATTAGATGAAATCTCGTCTTGATATGATGCAAGTGTGAAGAAAGTAGCTGTATTGAAACGAGTTCAATGCATTAGGTATTCACCGTGCTCAAACAGACTACAGATTGAAATGTTTTCAAGGGGTTATACGTGCTTTTAATTTTTGTGGTTATGGAGACTGTTGAATTTCATTGAAATAATGCACCAATCAATGTTATATTAAAACTGAAAACCTGGAAGCACTGGAAAGCCGTATTGTCCTAGTATGGGACTTCTCAGCAGCGTGTATCCGCCAGTTTATGGTTTGATGCAGTCACGTCTGGTTTTATATGAACCAACTACGTTTGAAATATACGATTCATATAGAGGAGGCTGATTTTAGTGTTCTGGACTGAGTCGATTTTATCATGTGGTATTTGACCAGCCATAGGACATAACATTAACCCTGTTGGATAACGGCTCAGTGGTCTAGAGGTTAAGTGTTTGCGTGAAAGTGAAGAAAGATGGCTCAGGTCTCGCGTACGGATCGTGAATGAGCACTGCTGAGGAGTCCCATACTAGCACAAAACAACCTTAAACTACTTCAAGGTTTTCAATGGTGGTGTAACATTGGTCGGTTCATGATTTCAAAGAAGCTTCAAATTATGTCAACGACATGTACAAATCAATGTTCTTACTGATAAGACGAGCTCTAAATTTTGGAAACGAAGATATATTCTGCTATCCGAATTAATAAATCCCATCAGTATTACTTTTTAAGGTTGTTACTAAACTGCTAGTGTAATTGAAATTTACCGTTAACCAGGTGCCTTCAAAGCCTTTATTAATCATCTTTATATATAATTCATGAAGGATACTAAAAATAAACCAGGTAGATTTTCACAAGGCGTGTCCTACATAGTTAATTAGCATGCTTATTTTAGTAAAAGAGTGAACTCGACTACCATAACAACACACTAATAATAGAAGCATACAAAAAATCAAATTCTCTCCTATACTGCTTTCAAAACGTTTTGTATTTTAAATGCTATATCTCTGTAATATTATGCAACGGAAATTATGATAACAAAATCACGGAGAATGTTAGTCACTTCAATGAGATCACGTAAGCAAGTGATGTCTTTCAGGTGCTTTGAACAACACTGAGTGATTTTAATGACACCTAAAAGGTACGGGCATTTATAAACAGCTATCTACGCAAGATACTTCATATCTGTTGGTCAGACGCGGTCAGCATCAACCTATTGTGGCAGAAAACAAATAAGCTTCTAGCTGACGAGGAATTGGGGAAAATCACCAAACTGCATCACAAGGCAATCCTTAACTCTGCGTCCTGAGGCAAAAGAGTAACAGGCAGACAAAGAACATATCGCACTGGGAATCGGGATCAAGCATCAAAAGAATAGATATCACTTGGGAACAACGGAAAAGCAGAGTCAAGGAGAGAGTAGGCTGAAAAATCTTGGTCAACGCCATATATTCTACGAGGGGTTGCAGCCGTAAGTAGGTGTGTGGGCAATATAGAATTAAAAATAATTTGTAGGTCATGAAGTATTTTTGAAATAAGTGGTGATTTTCTAACATAATAAAAAATCTCCAGCGGTTCAAACAGAGTCAGTCAGTCAGCTACAACGTAGGACCAGGCACATATATGCATCGGTCCAAGTTGCCATACCTCGTTAGCACAACAAGATCAACACCGGATTCATAGTAGTTAATTTAGTGTTGGTAGTAGTATATAAATTATAGGTTGTATATAAGGATATAGTATAGGAAGGAAGAGAGATATGAAGCAATTTTAATCTCATAGTTTAAGGGAAGATAAAGAGTGTATACACCTACGCCATTGTGATCGATTCTGAGCCATGTCACCCAGAGTCTCCAACCATTGGTTACGATAGTCACGCGGACCCCAACCAGGTAGTCTGCATCTGCCAACATGGCTCAGGCTAGAAGTTAGTGACCTCAAACACTGATGCCATGTTTTGGTTTGGCCGCCCCTAACTCTCTTCCAACCGTCCCCAATACTAGTCATCATAGCGCGTCGTGGTAAACGGTGTTCAGGCATACGTAACACATGGCCCAACCATCTCAGTCGATGAAGATTCATCACCTCATCAACTGATTTACCATCGTTCCCTAATACCCTGCGTCTAACCTCACTATTACTTACCCGGTGATCCCAGCAGATGCGAGCAATATTTTTAAGGCATCTGTGGTCAAATACTAGTAACCTACGAGTATCTTCTACTCTTAATGGCCATGTTTCACAGCCGTAAAGTAGAACAGAACGAACTGATGCGCAGTATACTCGTCCCTTAATTGATAGACGGATATCTCGTCTACGCCATAGGTGACGTAAGTTGGCAAAAGCCAAACGAGCTTTTTGAATCCGTGCAGAGATTTCGTCAGACACCAACCCATTAGGGCTGATCAGACTTCCAAGATAAGTGAAGTTGTCGACGCGTTCGACTACTTCACTCCCTATCCTTAGTTCGGGTGTTGACGCAGGCCAGTCCTGGAGTAACAATTTACATTTGGATGGGGAGAAACGCATCCCAAACATCCTGACATTATTACTGAGTTCCAACAGAAGACTCTGCATTTTGCCAGCGTCTTCACCAAACAGGACTATGTCATCTACGTATTCTAAGTCGCTTAGTGGAGCCCCTGGTAGGAGATCAATTCCTGTAGATTCAGTCGAAGAGAGTGTTATTTGCAGCAACAGGTCTATAATGAAGTTAAACAAAAACGGGGATAGTGGACAGCCTTGACGGACACCACTTGAGGTTGTAAAATCATATGACAGTTCGCCATAAGCTCTTACTCGACTAATAGTGTTCGAGTAAAGAGCCTTCACAAGGTTTATGTACTTCTCAGGTACACCTTTCAATGACAGACACTGCCACAGAACCTCTCGGTCTACAGAGTCAAATGCTGCTTTCAAGTCAAGAAAAACTATCATTGTCGGACGCCGATAAGCGTGTCTGTGCTCTAAAACTTGACGAATGGTGAATATGTGGTCGATACAGCCACGACCAGGTCTGAAGCCAGCCTGATTTTCTCGTGTTTGCAGTTCACGAGTCTTAGTTAGGCGCCCGATAATTATTGAGGCTAGTATTTTAGATGCTGTGTTAGTCAGACTAATCCCTCTATGGTTATCACAGGATGATTTTGACCCCTTTTTATATATTGGGACAATCAGTGATTGTGACCAGTCGGATGGGATTACATCCGTCTCCCAGATTTTAGCCAGAATATTAGTCAACCTAATCGCTAAAATTGGACCACCATATTTAAAGACCTCTGGAGCCAATCCATCAGGACCAGCTGCTCTTCCTCGTTTCAGATTACCTATAGCCTTTTGAACTTCAAGTAGGGTCGGGGGGCCTACCTCAATGTTCCATTCAGGTTTTCTAGGAATAGTGGGTAGTTGTGCAGTAGCTGAAGGCCAGCTAAACTGCTCCTTAAAGTGTTCCGCCCATCGTTCTAAACGTTTGGGTTGAGAGCAGATAAGGGTTCCGTCTTTTTCCGAGATTGTCTCACTTACACTTGACTTCTTAATTCCGGTTTCTTTTATTAGTCTGAATAGTTGCCTGGTGTTGCCTACAGCCGCTGCCTTTTCCATCTCTTTTGCTTTCGTTGCCCACCACTGCTCACGATCGTTCCTTAGACTTTTAGTTAACCTAGATCTAATTTGTTTACGCTCTTCATCGTGTTCAGAGCCTGATGGGATGAGTTTACGCGAATCCATCAGTGAAATAGACTTAGAAGAAATCCACTGGTTTTTTGGAGCCCTATGGTTTAAATGACTAATAGATGTTACTGCTGTTTCCACAGCTGTTCGTATGTCTTTCCAAGCAGCATCTGGGTCAGTCTCGTTTACAGAACTGCCTAGATGTGAACTCAGTTGTTTCTGGAATTCGCATTTGGCTTTCTCGTCCTCCAGTTCAATCCTAATGGGTCTTCTTAGTGTAATTTTCCTGCGTCCATTGAGGCGCAGACAAATGCGCGCTCGTATTAAAGCGTGATCAGAGTCTAAACAAGTATTCCAATACGAGCGACAATCTTCTATTGAGCCTCTCCAACGATGACTGATGGCAATATGGTCTATTTGAGTCCATCGTTGGTTTGGTGCAGGTGGTCGCCATGTTAGACGATGTCTCTCCTTATGTTTAAAATTAGTGCTTGCCAAAAATAAACGATTGTCTGAGCATAGTTGCAACAGACGATCACCATTATCGGTTCGTTGAGCCGGAATACTAAAACACCCACCTAAATGTCTTTCTGTTTGATTTAAGCTGCCTACCTGGGCATTAAAGTCACCCGCTACGACTACTATGTCTGAGCGCTTAGCTTTCTGAAGAAGCTCAGAGAGCTTTCTGTAAAAGTCATCTTTCACCTCATCATGGCTACAGTCAGTGGGAGCGTAGGCAGAAACGACGAAAAGGCAACGACGTGTGTCCCTATCCTTCCGAGTTCTTACGGAGCCATTTAGCCGGACAGCACACAGGTGACTGTCAACGGGGATCCATTCTAGTAGTGCCTGTTCTGCCCTTGTACTTAGTGCTATGCCTACACCTGCAAGTCCGCGAGAACTAGCCAACGGGTCGCCAGATACACGGAGGGTGTATTTCGTTGGCTGTCCATTTTGAAGAGGTGAGGTCAAGTGAATGACCACACTGGGATCCTGTATGCGTGTTCCGGAGACACAGCATACATCAATGGTACGAGATTCTAGGGTTTTAGCTAAGGAGGCCTGTTGACCGATTTGGCATAGGGTACGTACGTTGAAGGCTCCAATGTGTAGTTTGGAGCGAGGTTTTAGTAGACCTGGGACAGCTTTTCGCGCACTAGAATCGTTGGCCATGGTGACACTTGAGGAGGAAACCGAGAGAGGAAGTTTAGTGTTGAAAGTCAAGGTAGAAGGAATAGTAGGAAGTGAAGGAGATTGATTATGAATACAGAAGGAAGTGATAAACTTAATCCCACCTAAATAATGATTTTTATAGAGAAATTTCAACTTCGTTCAATCTGTACAGTTTGAAGACCTAAATGATTAGTAAATTATAGGCTGACGTTATAATATTTGTCATACTTCAATCCACAAACCGATACCATCTTGATAACCATTGGAAACTTGGAAGCACTAGACGGCCGTTTCGTTTCAGCATGGGAATCAGCAGTGTACATCCCCTGCAACAAAAGCTTTAACCCATTGCCTTCCATCTAACTAAATAGAAATTAATTGTGAATTGGACCAATCATCCAGAATGTGAAGGACATATGATGGAATTTGGTAAATGAAGTAATTAATGTATGGTTCTCATATCTTTTTTAAGAGATTCTGTAATTCTCGGAAAAAAAGGTAAATTTGCTTCCCTCGATTCGGTTCTCGTCCACAACATTTACTCTAGCAGTGACACTAAAATTGAGCAACGGGTAGATTGTTATAAATAAATTGATATATTTGTAATATCCCAATGGATTAATTTTGATTTGTTTATTTATTTTCTGAAGAAGTGGCCTACAGTGAGTGACGGAACACCAGAAAATTTAATTTTTCTACTCATTGCGATATTAAAAAAATATTTACTTATAAACTAAATTTGTTCACCGTTGCATATTTAGAAAACAAATAAGTTCTGCTAGCCTGCAACCTTAGTCGGCTGCAGTTTTGTTACTTCAGTTCATTCAATACCTATCTTTATATTATATCTTTATATTATAGTAATATTATCCATACCAAATGTGAATAAACTTCGCCTGTAGCTCCTCCCGGGGCTACTGACGGTCCCAAGCACAGATAAAGGAGGAGGGTTGGGCAAAAGGGTAGCAACCCCATCTCGTAGAAAACCAACCCGCTAAAAAAACGCTTATCAGAAAAAAAATTATTCCAGTAAATGTGAATAACCCAAAATAACCATGGAATTTCTTTTAAGTAACAATGACGAAAGTCTATTCATTAGCTTAAAATATATTTTTATACAAACTAATGTATATCATAATGTATAAATAATGTCACTTATAATGAATAAAAGCTTTATCAAAATCGATCCATTATTCTCCTGACAAGGCTTGGATTTCAGGATTACATAATACAAACATGAATCTATGCTTAATCAAGAGTTATTCCGATCATCCTTTTTCTTGCTATTGATTAAAAGTCTTCAGTTATTAATCCCATTATAGATTGAATCGATAAAACATGGATTTAATCTAATTTATAAATGATTATTAAAGCATGTACCAACCATATTCAATAGTCACTTTGAATCTTTACTGTTTAACTGCCACACCATTTATGTAACCTTAGTTAAGAATTGAATAACTCTTTAAGTTTCATCTAGAGCTGGATACTTCAGTTTTGTTCCCTCGTACATTTGTATAAAAGGGTATAGTTTATCTGTATTATTGAAAGATGAATTTAGTAAAGTTATTAAACCATTACTGTTTAGTTTATACTGTCTTGATTCTCTCTGCTTAAAGCTAATTATATTGCCCATTGATCCTAAGCGACCGTTATGTAAAAAATATCTGTGCCATAGATTGATTTAGGATAAATGACGTTTACAAAGTGATTATTCAACGTGATTGTTCTTGAACACTAAAACTTCAGCCTAAATAAACAATCGTTTCTATTCATTGACATATTTACTGAGACTGTAGTAACGTTATTGTTGTTGATAAGTAAGATCATTAGTCACAAACTTGAGGAGAACATCGAAGGTTTTGAAAAATTCACACACATATATTTGAAAACTTTCGAAATTCTGGATATAAGAAGTTATACTTCCAGTCGAATAACTTTTTTTCTATTACAATCTGGCAGGTTTCTGTATTAACTACTGAACCTTTATGATATCAACAATGTACAAATAAAAACCGAATAAAAAAAATATATCGTTTACAGTCAACCATTTACTTGCAAATCATCGAATGCTAAACACCGGCTCGAAACCACACCAACGCATGAGTAAATTTTAGACTAGATTTTATTGATTTTGTTTTTTTTCAAAAGGTGTTTTCATTGCAGAACACGCGAACTCACGTTTTGTCATAGTACGATTTTAAAAGGATTGTAGTCCAATGGATGAAGAGCATTCGCAAATACTAGTGACCTTAAATACCAAGGGATATGGAGTGTACTTCAAACTGAATGAATAATTCAAAAGTAAATATAAAGAAATATTTCGCTTAAACCTTTAGATACACAAAATGTGTGAAGATATACTAAACCTAAACATCAGTCACATATATCTAACGCAGAAATTTTAATTCACCTTGGAAATAAATGATAGAACCAATATAAAAAACAGCCAAATACGTTCACTTAGAAATAATTATTCTTTCCCGCAATTACTCTGTTAGTATGATACTAAGAAGTTCGTACTATGGTTTCACACCTGTAATAAAGCCAAGTGAATCGAATCTGATTGGATATTTTTTAAAGTTTATAACTGACATTGCGTTGTTGGACGTGTGAAACAGAAGATTTTAAGTTTACCAATAGACCACTCTTTAATTGATGAAGCCTTGTCACATTATTATTCAGCAAAGAAACATTATAAGCAAAGATGGATAGTGGCTATCAGGACTCAGTGGCCGAGTGGATAACGCGATTGTGTTTGAAGCGAAAGGTACTGGGTTCGAGTCTCAGAGTGAACATCAACTCTGAGGTGCAGGTACATCCAGCTGACGAGTCCCAAATAGGACGAAACGCGCGTCCTGGATTCCTGTGCTAGCTGCTATCCATCTTTGCTTACCATGCCTGTGAATTAAGGCTATATCGAGACAATACGCACAGTATGCACATATGCCAACTGGAGACTGACCAGTTGCACTCTTAACACATCGATGGGAAGATTCAAACAAACAATACTAAATGAATTTAAAGAAATATCATATTTCTATCAATTATTCAATTAAATATTAATCATTATCATATCCTTATTATCTATGTTGCAATGCTTTAATCCTAATAAATTGTTTTGTCTGACATTCATTCTATAGACGTGTAGGTGTTATTCAGTCGCTTATTATCATCTAGAAGAACTTCTTAGATCAAATGATCATCGTATAAAAATTTATTGATAGCAATTCAATTTGATATAAAGAAAATACACTCAAGAATTCATTTGCTAAGTATGATTGCTTCGGCATTTTTCTAGACACCATATAATGTAGCTGACATTATGGAAGTAAGTACGTATACAAACATACAAGTTAATTCGTTTGATTTCTTTCTAAAAAAACATTATTTGATTTATCGGTTTGTTTTATTACACCTTATTTAGACTTAAATGATTTGTTTTTTCATTCAAACCGATGGAAATGTTAATGGAAGCGCATACCGTTTCTTTCGTCTTTGCTTTGAATAGTTTATTCAAATCTTTATACATGTTCAATATCAGTACAAAACAACCTGGAAAAGTCGTCTTGAAAATTAATTATGAATAAATGATGATTAGATGTGGTTTGGTTGGTTGGAAACAATGATCTGCTAGGACGATCAGAAGATTACTCAAATCTTGTTATTAATACTAGAATCATACTGGAAGCAATTAATCAGTTTTCCTCTTGAACTTCACATTTTCCTACTTGATTGGCGTATATTTAGGTTTGCTGAATTTCCGTATGTTTGAAAGTCATATTTTCATTACATTATTTATACGGAGTCGTATCGATTCGTTTTGTTCTGCTTATCCTACATTGAATGCTGAGTTTGCTTACAATCTGCATTCTCCCTGTGCTATCTGCTAAGTGTTGAAGTATCATGTTCTAGTTTCTTTCACTGATCAATGCACAGTAGTTTAGTTGTTCTTAATTCCACAAGTACTGAATGTCAGTACTGAACGCCTAATATCAAACCTATGACATGATCATACGATATGGCACAAGAACAGAAAGTTCCTCCCAGGTATACCTGTTATTAAGAACCATGGAGTCAGTCATATGGAAGTGAGACAGAAAATAAAACTCAAACAAGGAAACATAATTGGTTTAAATAGTATTGGCCTAAGTATTGTACATAGATGCCCTAGTCATCAGCTTGGAAATCTACTAGTTTAACTTAGTATGTCAGTTTACATAGAGAAGATAATATATAGACAATTTTATGAAGGTTAGAATAAAAACCTTAAAATGTAATAACCAGCAAAGATATTCGTTTGTTTGTATGAATAAAAAGTCATCGGTTCTTTATTACGTATTAATTATTCACGTAACTGAATAGTTTCCGGTAAAAGTATAACACAGGAATCAGCATATCAAAATGAAGGGATCCGTTTTGAAGACTATGTTCAAAATTCAAAAAATGAATCTTATGTCCTATTAGATAAAATATACGACGCAATATCTTCAGATGAAACGTAGTAAGTTTTAAGCAATACTTTTTGATAAGTAAATTTGATTTGTAATCCTGTGTACTTTGGAAAATCAAATAATAGCTTTGTTCTAGTGTTGGACTCAATAGTATACAACCATGACTTTGTCATGTATTCAACCCAGGACCTCTAAATATCGTGGCAAATATTAATTTGTTATCTACCATATGCTAACTATCAACCAGGTGTACCAAGATAGAGCCTCTATCTAGCCGTTTCCAAACTAGGCCAGATGTTCAGTAACTCATTGGGTAAGTTGCTCAATATAGCTATAGGATAGCTATAGGAATAGTTATAGAATATTACACATGATCATCTGCACTTGATAGGTTCACATCAAGGAAGCTCTTTCTGTACATGCTTCTACTCAACACATCAATACTCTATCTACTTAATGACATATCAAACAACTATAAATACTAATGTTCAACTTAGGTAAATAATTTCATTGAAGAAAACATTTTCTTTACTGAATTTTCAGTGCCTTGCTATGTACATTTATGTGTTTATGTGTATACTTATCTTACACATGTCTGTCATTTATTGTCTAACTTGTTATCTGTAATTTATACATCATTCATCTCGATTAAAGACTTAGTCACCCGTTTTCCATGTAATGAGTTCCCACTAGTAATCTAATTGCGATCAATTTCTCTTGATTTATCTTCCAAAGTAATTATGTAAAATCAAACTCATCTAATCTGACTTTTGGTATACTATTGTTCTAAACATGTTTAAGTTGAAAGAATATCTAAGAAAGTAATGAGGATCTATACTTCTCTAGGATCATTATTATATGATTTGTTGGATTCATAAACAAGTATTTAAACCTTCCATCTGACATTACTTTCAACGATAGATATTTCTGTAGTGAGCAGAACACTAGTTGGGGACAATCGAATGTATTTAAACACAGATTACAGACTATCTCACCAAATTCTGATAATCATATAATGAATAGTTAATTTGCAAAATAACAATCAGTTGTCTCAATCTTAACTGTTCCTTCTACAAATATCAGTCCATCTTCTCTGATTATGACTGTTCATGCATTTTCGTACCGACTGCGCTTCATTCCTGTTCGTTCCTTATTGATCTTCTGCCAAAACACATTCTATGTCTGACCATCACCATACACTACTTATATGGATATAAGTAGACCATACTACATTCCTACCAATTTATTTATTTATATTAAATAATATTCATTTAATCACATGGTTTCTTTACAAACTTACCATATAATACATTTCATCTACTAATGATATTTCATTTAAAGCAATATTACGTAATATCTGTCAAAATAAAGTGATTAAGTTTGGATTTCGTTTTCTCTCTTTTTTTTTGCAATGTCTATTGTCTATAAATGACAAGCTTATTTAACTTCTAATGTCTAGAATGTATGTGAATTTTACGAATACTGTAAACGTAATTATTACCTTTTGTTGTAGATTTGGTATTGTGCAAAAAGTAAAGAACTTTGTGAGTTATAAGTAACTATTACCATTCAAATGAGTTACTTAGTGTTTTAAAGAATTCCTTAGTATGATATTTATCTGAAAGGGTTTATTGTGAAAATTATAGTAATTTCAATAGTTGAGATCATGAGTCGATTGAAGATAAACCACTATGGAAAACTTGGTAGCACTGAACGGCCGTGTCGTCCTAGTATGGGACTCCTCAGCAGCGGCATCCACGATCCCACCGCGCGAGGTACAAACCCAGGACCTATCAGTCTAGCGCGTAAGCGCTTAACCTCTAGACCACTAAGCCGGCATCCAACTGTGTTAATGTCTAACTTCAACCAACCCACGAAATTGAGCTATGAATCCACCATTGTCTTCCGTGAGTTACTATCTCCCAACAGACTTGGTTGAACTCCACTGGTCACTGCTTCTCACTAGAACTCCCGGAAATACCTCTTGGAGCCTGTCACTAGTGAGCATATGTTGAATAATATCAGAAGGAGTTTTTCTGGATATTATAAAAATTTTAATAGTTGAGATCATGAGTCCTGCAATAGGAAGAAATAGCCGTCCAGTGCTTCTAGGTTTTCCATGATGATCTAGCTTCAATTGACTAATGATCTCAACTATTGAGATATTTATCTGTCAAGTTGTTTCTTTGTAAAACATTTTATTGATATGCATACATGTTTTTTTATAGACTCCCCCATTCTACGTGAAATTTTCATACGTCAGCTAGATGAGAATGCATATAATATTATCCTAGTGTTTAGTATAAATAATCAATGATTGAGAAAGCACATTTCATTGATTTTCTTTAGACTGTGTTACAAAAGAAGTGAAACTCTAATAGCATATTCTTCGGAGGCTATTACGAACAGATATTGATTTTCATCAATAGAATAGCATCAACCTTTAAAATTCATTTGAGTGATTAGATATTAAGCACATATCTCAATACTAACCGTAGTTTCTACGACAACACATACACTTAAAATACGTTCATTGTATCAGATTCAAAATTATCCAGGTCTCAAACCCAACCTAATATCAATAGAAAGAATAATAATAACCTCACCCTATTGTAGTACATAAAAACAAATGTTAGTATGTTTATAAATTCACTTTACATTTAGAATAGACTGATTAGATCATTAAATTTGATAGTAAATATACAGGCCTTAGAAATTCACAGAAAGTTTATGTATAATGTGTGTAAACATGGGATATAGTTTTTTTTTAATAATAATATTACACATTAAAAGGAGTGTAGGCTGAAATTCCTTCATTTATTTTGTCTAACATTTATCTACATTATACAGATATCGTTATGATATTGTATTGTGGGTTACTTATATCCATATAAGTAGTATATGGTGATGGTCAGACATGGAATGTATTTTGGCAGAAGATCGATAAGGAAAGAACATGAATGAAGCGCACTCGGTATGAAAATGCATGAACAATGAAATCAGAGAAGATGGACTGATATTTGTAGAAGGAACAGTCAGCATTGAGACAATCGATTGTTATTGTGCAATTGAACTGCTTAGAAAAAATATTTTTTCATTACTTATAAGGTTTTTAACGTGGTGTTAGGTAATGAACTCTGTATTCAAATAAATAAACCTTGTTTTCCCAGGATAATTACTTAATAAATCTTCCAACTGGATGCTTGAATCCATTTCCCAAGCTCCATCATAACCCCAGGCTAAATCTACATGAAGACTTGAACATGAGAGAAAAGGTATGAAGTGTGGAAAGGACGCTTTACCCCGACGTTCGTTTGTATACAAAAAACTTTAGGTAGTTATGACATTTCCAATGGCCTTCAGCTTCTGGAAGATTCTAGAACTCTGCTAGAACAGTAGCAGAACAGGTAATCATCCAATCAGAAATGCGACACCTGACTCTGAACTTTCTAGATGTCTCTGAGAAACGTATATTCAATGCAGATTGAATAAAATACTTTCCAGTGTTTTTTGAGGGACCTTTTGGGCTTATTTCGAGAAATATTCTGGGTTTCCCTGACATTGGCTTTCTTAATGTTGAGATTTATGATTACAAGTGAGGACAACTTTGCAACAAAATACCGTTTAAAACATAATGAAAAGATCGAGCTTTTTGACATTGATCTCGAACTTTAAAATCAACCTTATTGAATGGAAATTCAATAGGGATGATTACTCTCAGTAACAACTTACATGAAGTCATCTTAAAACTTAAACAATTCAATTTGTTCAACGATAATGACGATAATGTGAAATCAAAACCCAAGTAAAATAGGTTGAATCGCAAAAGTAACCAATTGGATATTGTTACGGTTTCATATGTTTTGAGTTTCTCAGATTGAAAAGTTGATGCAGTTCTTTAAAATACAACCGAGCAAGTATCTGTTAGAATTTTTTATTTCATGATATATTTAAACTCTGTTGCTACAATTTTCAATGATGAAAGTCATTTTAATTATTTGATATCAACTTGTTATATCTTGTGGCCGAGTGGATGCCTAGGTAATGTGTAACTTGATAAGACCGCCAATCAGGGAGCAGTGAATTATCGATTGCGACTGTGACACACGAAACCGTACGAGCAGTCTAGAGCGCTAACCGGTCCTGCTTCTACCTAGCCCAGTCAGTTAAGTCCAAAACACCAATAACAGCCTCTGTGGTATGAATCATCATTCACAAACATACTGGGTTTATATACCAACCAAACAGACCACATCGTACCATAAAATAGAAAATAACATTTGTACAATATTTAGCCAAATGTGACTGTGGATAGGGGGGAAGGAATCAATAAACTGATAATAACTCAAGAATCGTATAATAATAGTACAAAGGTCAAAATAAAGCTAATGATAAGAGGAACACGAATATGATTAGATTAGTTATTTAACAATTATACAATAGGAAAAATACATATTACATTGGTCCACAAATAGTCCTCAAAAGTTACCATTCACAATTCTCTTCGGGATACAACACAACTATCAACAATAAAAATTGACAGCTTATTTTAAAAGTTGTTACTTTTGGTACCAAACGATGACGAATGAACACATACTCACTAATGACTACCTTCTAGAGAAAAATTCTGAAGCTCTGTTGAGAAGTCGTGGCCAGTAGAGTTAATTCTTGTCGGGTATGAGGCAATTACCTACCTACCTACAGTAATATCTTCAGCCTACAACCTGAATATCAATAGTATCTTTTTTTTCTTCAAATTATGTGACTTAGCCCCTTTTAAACATTTGGCTATCAGTTTGAATCACTTATTGACATATAAAGAAAAAAAGCATGATTAATGAATTAAGGGAGAAGAATATTAACTAGTGATAAACACATGATTAAAACGTAGATATTTGACATTTATTTAAAGTAGAGAGGTAAATTACCTTAGAGATCTACGTCAACCTATACATTCATATTTCGGTATTTTCTTGGCGAATAAAAATAACTGAATAATTTCAAGACAATTTATCTACTACATTCAACTAGTTAGTACAAAGAACTACTTATTTCAAACTGGTGTACAGTTACATTGAGTAAACAGATGTTTTTACCAATTGAAGGTCACTATAGTTCCCTTTTTATTGTCTTTGAGAAAGCGAGAAAAGAGATGTGAATAGAATGACAACAATTCATTTTATTTCACTAGGTTCTCGTCAGTTGCTTACAACTTGTATTGTTTTAAAGTCTAATTTATAAAGTGGTTTGAGCATACTGGCAAATGAATTTAGTTGGGAGTTCATATAATCACATATCAGCATAGTATAATAAATATCTTATAATTCAAAATCTTTTTGAGTGCAATGTTCTATTTTGCTCGAAACCAGAAATTTGCTAAGTAACAAGCCTTTACTAAATAGTAATCATAATTTCTCCGTGATTGCTGTCCCCAGAAGGTTCTACCAGTCAGGGTCCTATACAGATCGGAAGTCAGTTGTTCGATGAGAAAGAAAACGACTGAATAATCTAAAAGAATGAATTAAAGTCAATAATCACAGACGTTCACTATTAGATATTGACAAGTTGACAACTTCAAAACTTGATTGAAGTCAACCAAGTAGTTTCACCATACTAAGCAACTATAAATCAGGTAAATTTTGTAAACATAGATACCTAACACAAACATTTGGGACCTGGCCTGACGATTCATACTCGTGTGTTTATACTAATAATTCGATTTTAATAAATAGAATATTGGATTCAAGCACTCATTTATACAGTAACACTAATTTGAATGTTATAAAACATTCGATCTTTTATTAGGTACAGTTCAAATGACTTTAGAAACTTCAAAGTACCCGTGTGAAAATGAGTGTATTTTCTGTAATTTTTAAAAGTATGATTAATCTGATATGAAGTATTATATAACTACCTTACAGAATTTAATTGTGGTTGAAATCACATTTGTCAGTATGCGGTTGTGAATAGTGTTGAATTTGATTAAAACCATGGATGTATTTAAGTTAGACAACATGGGAGCACACACTAAACCTTTCGTCTCATTATGGGGCTCCTCAGTGATGGGCATCCACAACTCTGCGACCGAGTCGATTTGTAGTCTCGATAAAATCAAGCAATCTATACAACATTACAGTGACAATTAACATGTGCTCACAACTGACTGGTTTCGGGAGGAAATTTTTGAAGTTCTATTGGAGTACAACTGTGTAGATCGTAAGGCAGTTATTCAACGAAAACAATGATAGATGGTAGTGCAATATCTCTAACTGATTGAAGTTATTCATTAACATCGTTGGATATCACCTCAATGAAGTAGAGGTTAAGTGTCTTCACACGAAACTAATGGACTGTATTTGAGACCGGTACTCCAGACTTTTAATTATTATATATCTTAGATCACTTCATGATTTCAATGAAATTACATTTCTTAAAATTAAATAAAATCATCACTAAATAAACCATCCGTCTACAATATCATGGGTTTTCGGAACAATCAGAAATTTCTTACCATATTGTACAAAAAATATACCTTCCAACCATTTGATGTCCGTCATTATTGTTTTCCTCTTGAATTAATCTAATCAATAGACGGAAAAGCGAAATGTTAATTCTAATTTTAATGAATTGACTAATGTGGATATTTAAAATACATTACTTTTTTGTTACATTACATTTATACGAATTCATTGTCCGTATTTCTACTATAAAAATAAACTTCTACCCGAAGTTTGTACTGATAATGTCGTTCACAAGAGCGATGAAACTTCCACGACCAAAGCATTCAGCTCAGAGAACAAAACTCCATCAAAATCATCCATGTGAGCTACAAATCTTCTCCACCATTGTGCTTTCATGTATTTAGTTATTTATAAAATAACATTTGGGTTACTATTTCACTCCACAAAAACATCGTCCTTATTATAACTTATATACATATATATGTCAGAGCTAATTCTCAGAGTATAATCAAATCCAATTCAACTCGAATTCAAGTTCGATTAAAAGTCAACTTTAATAGGAAACAAATCAAAGAAACATATCATTCATTACAATCAAATCGAACACAGCTAATAATAGTGTGGAATGAGCTTTGGATATCAACATCAATATTTACATAAATTAGTAGTAAATTATCTTTTGAATGCGTTTACAATCAATAAAATAATTATCAATTGAGGCTAGACCACCGGGGAAAATCTGGAAGCACTAGGGTTTGAATCTCGCGAGGCGAGATCGTGGATGTGCACTGCTGAGGAGTCCCACAATAGGACAAACGGCGTCCAGTGCTTCCAGGTTTTCCATGGTGGTCTAGCTTCAATTGACTAATGAATTCAATTATAAAATTACTAAAATCTCCACAAAACCCCCTTCTGATAAAAAAAAGTCAAATTCAACAATTTCTTTTCAATTCTAAATTTGATTCAAGGTAGTTTATGGAATCGAAAAAATATATGTTGAATCCATTCAGCATTGTTTGTTTGATTCTTCCCATCGATTTGTTATGACTGCAACTGGTCAGTCTCTAATTGGCATATGTGCATACTGTGCGTATTGCCTCGATATAGCCTTAATTCACAAGCATGGTAAGCAGAGATGTTGAATCACTACGATTTAGATGCCAAGGGAGATAAAAACACATATAATGATAAAATTCACGAGAAAGAAAACGAGGATTCCATTTATCGTACTGCTCATACTTGTGATACAATGAAGTTATATATTACTTTTAAACTAAATCACAATGTAAATAGTACTATGATTATTTTCTTTCATGAATAAGGAATCCACCCGCAAACAGAATATGCTAAATGTAACGAAAAGTAGATAATATAATATAATGTTAAAAAAAAAGATCATCAGCTAAATAATGACACTTTCTAATGTATGGAAACTGTTCAATGATTAATGCATGTGTTCCAAAATGCTGTAAAACGGTACAATGATATATTTTATTTATTTATTTTATTATTATTAGCTTTATTCAATATTATATTTTTGGTACAATATGGAATTCTCAGCACAAAGTACTTCAACAAGTTTCCGTCTCTTACTTCTTCGTCCTTCCTGACGATAAATATTGAGTGATCGCCAGCTAGAAATTAACAACCCAGTCAATCGACATCTGGATAATGTACATTCTTCTCGCTGCATATTGCCAGCAACCACGATATCTCTAATTAGGCCTTCTATAACCTTTACAGCGAAAGGTCTTACACTTTTCAGAAACGCATCTGAATAGGTTGTGCGATTAATAGGCATAATGATGTATTAAAACAAACGAAATTAGATAACTTGTTGAAATATCTAGATGACAGGAACAGGTAGCTCAGATGTTTAAACAGGCGCCAATGTTCAATGAATGTTATAAATCTATGTATTTTATAGGTAATAATAATAATAATCAGTTTGCATGGATATGATGGTTCATAATTACAAATACGAATTGTTCTTTTATTAATTATTGATATGTTAAGTCCAAAAAACCGAAATTTCTATTTGATTGTATGAAGTAAGGTAACCATTTTTCTTATTTGCCAACATTTAATGAAAGTAATAATGTGTAAATTCTTTAAACTGTTTGTAATGGGTTATGTTTATTTAGGTAATTAATAAAATGGTTGGGAAATTCATCTGAAAGCGTAACTCAATACCTTTCTATAGTTTAGAAATCGGTGGGTTAGCGTTATTTTTCTGGTTAGTATTTCTACAGGAAGGGGTCGCTAACCCCATGCCCAACCCTCCTCCTTTACCCGGGCTCGACACCGGCAGTACCTATAGAAGAGCTACAGGCGGAGTTAGAAATTGACAGACCAATATGAATGAAAGTAATATCACTGAGTCAAAACAGTCAGCTATTAGGAATCTAGGTAAGTAAACGAAAGAATATGGCCATTAGTTTAGAGAATTCAACTAATAGATTCGACGTTTATTTAATTCATATGGAATAGATTTAGAGAAACATGGGATTTAATTAGTATTCGTCAGTTCACTGTTGTCAGTCTACATATGGGCTACTGAGAAAACATAGAAACATGATTAAAAGATAGGTTAGTATCGGCCCTGGTACGCCCGATGGTGGATAAATTCCGCTCTCCCTCTCGAAAGGCTCTAATATGGCCATGCCTATACATTCACTCTCGAGAGAGTCTTACTGGCTACCTTCTCGTGACGGGAGTATTATGTACGACAATGAAATGATGAAAAGCAAATGCCGGGTTGGTGGATATGAAGGATCCACCTAGAGAAGTTGGAAGATCCTGGCGTATGAACCAAATGTGGGGCACCGACTGCTATGAGACTTCATCTCCTCATGTTGCTCCGCTACCTTGTTGATTGAACTTTTAGGGTAATTCTTGGATATTGACCTTCTAAGAAAACCACTTTCTTCAGTCTGGGTTCTCGAATAGTATTCCAGCACTCACACAAATCAAATGATTTGTGAAGTGCATATATTTGGTGCCTTCTTGCACCAGTGTCTATGTGTTTAAATAAAATAAATAAATATCAAACGGAAAGTAATAGTTTATACCAGATTATCATTGCAAAATGAAAATATTTTTTTCTAAGAGTCCGACTTGTCATAAGTTTTATCGTTTAATTGTAATACGATAATGAATTCTTCATTTCACATAGCTAGCTTTCTCGAAATGTCTTGATTAAAGCAACTACCCGTATTTCAGTATGTTTACACTCATGAATATAAAGTAATCATTACATAATAGAATTCCCTAGCAGTAAAGCGAAAAATTACCTATAGATACTCATGTATCTACTTTGAAATTGACTGAAGCTTCCATGTTATAAATTTCAGACAACGTAAAAACCGACATGTCTCAACATCCTCGATTTTCAAATCAGTGATAGATAGAGTGATTGAAATCACCAGTTGGGGAAACACACCGAGAGAATTTTCGTTCTTGGAGTATTAAACGTTACAGTAAAGCAGATTACAACCACACAGAACATTGATCTATTCATAAAATTAAATAGTATGTTAACTGTGATTAACTAAATCAGGCCTTCGAATAGAATAAATGTTATATCTGCATTGCTTATCACGTGTACCTGAAAAAACAGACAAACAAGGAACCACTACAATATTCCTACAACGCAACGTAAGAACACCAAGACTGGGACGAATGAAGATTCATTAACCCTAAAACCTGACGACCACCCGAGTCGAAAATACACTCATTTATATAATAATTGTACACTCATTTTGATAATTAATTAGAATACAATCATACATATACAAAATATCTATAGTTGTAACAAATCACATGCTATATGTCACGCTAAGCATGGTTCATGTTAATTAAATAAAAGAATATCGTATCTTCAATATAACATCACATTCAAATAAATTATTAATATACCGAATAAAATTTCACACAAGACAATAAACCAAATCTCGCACTGAGAAACCTTCATATTGAGCTAAAAAAGAAGACGGAACTAATGTTGGACAAAAGCTGCAATGAGTAATAGAATGTAGCTTTACCTTTTCATATATATATATGCAAGGAAGAACCGAGAGAAGAGTACATGTTCGCATTTCTGAGCATGTTCCTAAGAAACTGAGGCTGCGAGGGACCAGGGCTTTCAACAGTGCAATAGCTCAGCATTTACTCGGCACCGGGCACACCGTTGACATTTCTCATGCTTTCAGAATTAAAGAAGTGCAACTGCCCTCCGGTTTGCTGAAGCGATCGCGATAAAAATACTCAAACCGGATCTATGTACTCAAAAAGAGACATTGATAAACTTATTACTATCCTGTGGGTGACGAAATCCGACTCACACGTCCTCGTCGTGCCTCCTGGATCATGGGACTGTTTTCCATGAACTAACGTGAGCGGTTAATCGTGGGTGGTGGAGATCGGACTAATTACCCACTCTATCAATACACAAAAAACGATTACGAGTGCTACAAGTAGTCGTTGCATAACTATTGAGAGTTCAAAAAGAGAGATAAAATAAAAAAAGTCTGCCCAAATAAAAGCTAAGGAAAAAGACAAAAAAAGGTTCTGTGTGAGTGTTATGTAATGGTTCAACGTGGCATTGCAGAAACAGCTATCTCACCCCAGTAGTTGTGCCATGCTGTGGCACTCTTCTCCAGAAGGGCCTACTAGGCTTCACCATTCCATATGGCTGGAAGGGGTACTGCCCTGGTAATCCATTCTCTTATTTTTGGTTTTTTGTTTTATTTTTTTGATGTCAGTTTTAATTTGGTTAATATTTAGTCTTTATTATATTCCTCTTCCATTATCCAATTCTTAAAACACCATTTCACTCACCCATTTCCGCTCACTTGTCTCTCTTAAATTATATGAACTCTCCAAATTCTATTCATCAGTTATTACGTAACCCACCCTAATTGTTTTTAATTCCATGACTCCTTCATTACCTCTAAAATTATCACACATTTGATCTTGTCTGTCTTTGAATTCCACTCAACTATTACGCCACCCACCCTATATGCTTCCTTCATTCTAATACCTTATAACCTCTGACCTTTCCTTTCACATATGCACATATATAGTTATCATTGATAACCTTCTGTTATTCCAATCCTTTACATTCAATTATCTCAATTGTTCCATACTATTTATTATCTCCATTCTAAAACTCTAATACATTTTTGGTTGTAAACAGCTGATGAGAAACCACGAAATATAATGAATTCATATTATTCTGCATCAATATTTGTTCTGTCTTTATTTACATTTAATATATATTGACTGAGATGTAGTATTTATAAGGGTTAAGGTTTCGTAATTTGTGAAGTAACTTATTAGTGTTTCATACACATTAATGATTACATGTTAACCTGTTGAGTAGATTGTCCATCTTACATTTCTTCGTTAGTCTTTACATTGATGTACCTTTTGAATGTAAGATATTTTTGAAGAAAAAATTGATAATTATCGGGTAAAAAATGGTGTTATTTAATTGTTCAAGATTGATTTCCGGTTTAAAAAATAATTTCAGAAATTATTTCAGTCAAGTGACCGAAGGTCCTGGATTTTAGTCCCGGGTTCGTGGATACACTCTGCTGAGGAGTCTCATTCTAGGACGACACGGACGTTCAGTGCTTCCAGGTTTTTAGTGGTGGTTCAACATTATTCGATTAATGATCTCAATTTAAAAAAAATAAACGTTTTGCATGGTGTTTCGTTACATGAAGAATATCTCCATTCAAATGAGTTGATGATCAAAAAATAGGCAAATAGTCACTTGGACTTGACAAATGGATTTGTGATTATATAGAATGTCTGATGAATTTATATAACTGGTTATAATTATTGTATTCAATGATTTTGACAAATGCTAACGTAGTGTATTATTTGAGCATGAAACTGCGACCGGTAAGATGATCTTGGTCAAAACATTGAAAATATATTTTTCGAACAGATTAGTATTTGTTCTTTACAAAATCCTAATATGATATGAACAACTGCCATTCTGGGGCTTCATCAGCTATTTGTGACTGAACGCCATTAGGTTTAGTTTTAATTCAATTAATTGTAACACAATAATACTAATAATATAAATAACGCAAATAATATACAATGAATTATGAAGTTACCTTTTTACAGGTGACTCCGTCCGTAGCTCTTCTAGGATTAATGACCATCGCAAGCCCGGGTTAAGGAGAGGAGTTGGGCATGCGGTCAGCGACCTCACTCCGTAGAAAACAACCTTGCTAAAAAACGCTAACCAGAAAAGTGAGTTTTCACAGTTCACACTTTCGGTAAATAATACAGCAACTTCGAATGCACTTCTTTGGTATCCTTTCTTTTTGCTAGTATAATACTTTACAGGCATTTCGATCTAATCCGTTTGATGTCAAGTCTACAGAATGAAGTTCCCAGTAATGAATTTATTAAAGATAATAGTTAACTTTGTAAAGTTCTGACTTGGTAATCTATAAGTTAGGCGTTCATATGTGACACTGAAGGCCCCAAGTTCCGTTTGTTTATGCATATTGATGAGGAGTCCCATGTGCTAACGAAATGGCCTTCCAGTGCTTCCAGGTTTTCCGTGATGCTTTAACTAAGATCAGTTCATGATTTAAACTATGAATCGATTCATCTGGTAAACCATTTAGTTGCAAACAATGACTCTAGTCAGTTTTATGGTTCCTATAGGCACTCGAATAATAATAATAATAATATCAATGTAAAAATGTTTGAAGTGGTCGTAAAAAGAATATGTAGTAGTCATCATTTTGAATTTACCCTTTGTGATACATCGTGACTGCATAGTTTCATTCGGGCTATTGAATGAATGACAAGCAAACGGTAATTATAACTTTTCATTTAAATTTGATTAACTGACTGCCTTCAATCGTCAAAGTAACATGAACAGGAGTCTGAAATTAATAAAACTTGTGCAAATGATAGAGTGATATCCTATAAACCTCTAATCTAGATTGAAGCATCTCAATACACCTTAACACAGAAATTATTGTTTAAGATGACTCATAGTATGTATATGTACTACTGTACTTCTGGTTGCTGTATTTTGTGATATTGTGGTGTATCCCAACCTAAGTACTTGTTCACTACAATAAAACTGAAGACTGGGCTAGAAGAAGAGTATATGTTTTGTACTAACAACAGTTAGGATTGTTATTAACATGAAACTCGAGCTTGACCATGTTAGTCTAGTGATAGCCAGAAATTGTATACATGTGTGTAAATAAACATACCCTAGAATCTTAAAGACTAATCACTTCTCTGGATATTGATCTACCTGGACTCATAATAGTTTAACTACAAAAGTTTCGTGAATTCTTAATACACACAACACATAATTAATCATAATACTTCTCCATAGATCACTGACCATTATGTCCCCGTTACCAAAGCATAGTGAGTTTTCTGATTCTCATGTGAAGAAACACCATAAAAATACATGGATTTACAGATACTACTAATTTACTTCAGGTTAATTAATGACTATGTAGAATGTAGTGAATGTGATTAGTTTAGGCTACTGAAGATTGATTATATATTTTGATGTATTTTTAAAGAAAGTGTTTAACAAACTCCCAAATAAATGTATAAAATAACTGTAATTTCTGATAAATAGTCCTTTTTAGCTCAATGAGTATGTATTCTAAACAACATCAGATATCACGTTGCTATCACTGATTTGTTATAAGCTTGAATCTATACATCCAGAATAACATTACAACGGTCACAAAGATGGAGTAGATTGGTCGGTATGGCTTTTAAAATGCGTAGATTGATTTCATCCGATCCATCAACACGAGAACTTTTAGAACTATCCAGATACATTAGTTTTTTTTCAAATGCCTGGTCACTCAATTCTTTATCTTTATTTTCAGAAAATTAACTGATTAATTACTGCTCAGGTTCATGTAGATTTAACTACGTAAAACAGATGTACACGTATGTTGTCTTCCCAAAAGTCTAATAGGTTTTTGGTCCAGTGGTCATTGTAACTCTTTCAACAAACTTAGGTTGATTATCATAAAAGTTGCCAGTTGTTCATCATCATTGTAAGTAGAAAATTTTTAGGAAGGAAAATTAATATCCAAATAAGTTGATTACACAATCACTCAAACTACTTTTTCATTTAAAAGTAGTATTCTAATCCACAGTGTATAATTGCCTAAAATCATTTATGTAGGAATGCAAAAATGTAATGATATTGTGTTTTCTAGCCTGAATGATTGGATCTTGAATTTCTCATTAAATGTTTGGGCAGTATTAATAACAAATATTAAGTACAAAAGTAATCCATTTTATCACTGAGGAAAAATACAGATCAGCAAAGAAAGTTTCCTCGTTTCAACAATATCATTTCCTGAAGTCATACAGTCTTATAATGATTTAATGAATATATGGGTCTATGAAATTCTAGAAAAATATTAAGTCTTAAAAAGTCTTGAGATTTCAAGTACCAAAAGACAGTTACGTAATGATCTAGAAGCGAATCAAAAACAGGAAGATGAAAATAATTTACCGGTCAGAAGTAGGACAGACAATTGTTCACTTGATAGATATGAAGAAGTAATGAAAAACGTAAACATCATGATAACAATTGCGTGATAATTATATGTTATAAGTGGGTAATCATAAGTCATTGAAATGTAAACGATAACACGCAAAATGTAAGGGGTGTTAAGGAAATGAATATGAGATTGTATACAAAGTTGAGGCCTGAGCTACTTAAATGTTTTAAATTATTCAATGAACAGTATTTTGATTGTGTTTGCTTTGAGACCAATTGTTTTAGTGCACAGATTATTTTGAAAAAAGATTCTGATGGGGTAACGTACTCAGAATTGATGAAATACTCTTGTATTGAGTTATTGATTGTTTTGCATTCACCTTTTAAATTTCACTATGGGTAACGTTCTAAGATGCGTTTAGATAACGTTTGCTTTGTGTGGTCAATATAACCTTCTTTACAAGAGCAAGTTAGCTTATAAATGCATATTGATCTGGCCCAAATCAAAAGTACATCTTTACACATCCAAGAATATTAGATCGAATGGAGAAGATGATACAAAATTTAACAGTGTACAATATTTTCCTTAGAGATTATGTCGCTCGTTATGTCAGAATGTCTACTATCATAGTTTCTCTTTCAAACTCAATATTCATGAAGAGAGATTTCCTTTAAACCAGAAATGATCTTTTATATTTTAGTTTTGTTTTCAAGTCACTTTAAATGAACCTAAACTAATCATCATTTTCGACCAATGGTTATCTGATCTGGGGTAGTACATTGTCTAATTTTTTTCAAGTAGCATAGTCATCTAACTCTCAGTGATACAAAGTGAATTAGATTCCTTTCTCTGATTAGTGGAGGCCAACTTTGTAAATTCATGTATTGATCATTTCATGTTAATTTTCTGTTTATGAATGTTTATAGCGGATCGTCTAACCATTTCAATAGGATATCGAGGAAGTGAAACTCCGAGTTCACCTCTGCTTGTAATTCCAATTCAGTTGTACGATGTTAATTATTGAATTTATCCAAGGTAATAGAGGAGTAGATATTTTTTTGTATTCAATTTTTGTATAAACGCAAGCTCTTGATAATTAACTAAAGTATCATATTCTCCAGATTAACGATGAAGCAATCGGCCAGAAAAGAGATCAGCGGTGAAATCATCGCTTCACTAACGGTTTATCCATAAAACTAATTATTAAGTTTAATCAACTATACAAGCTATATTGAAGCAGTAATCTCAATTATAAATGAATATGTTTGTGCAGTATTGACTAGTGAAACAAATAATTATCCTGTTGGAATTATTACAGAATATTCTATGCAAAGAGACAATGTACAACGGTAGTGAAGTGAGTAAGGACACGAGTGGGAACTATACAATGTACCTGACAGGCTATCTCACTGAAATCTAACAACCACACAGTAAACAGTTAATTTGCCAACTATCAATCAATTGTCTCAATCTTGACCGTTCCTTCTGCAAATATCAGTCCATCTTCTCTTATTTCATTGTCCATGCATTTTAATACCAATCACGTTCCGCTTCCGTTTTTATCTCATCGGTCTTCTAATGAAATACATTCTCTACCTGACCATTGTCATATACTACTTATGTGAATGTAAGCAACCGACACCACAGTACTGTAACATTAACCTTTGGAAATGAAAATTACTTAATTCTTTAAAAAAATGTTTTCAAGTTTATCTTTTTTTTCAGTAATCAGATCTTTGTTATGTTTAATATGATATAAATTAAATAGTAATACATCACAATGCTTATGATAGTATCCTTTAATAAAAGTTTACTATATGAAATGTCTTCGATTCATCATTCAACAACGCCAAATATCTTTGAAGGAAGTTGAAAATCTAATGAATGTAAACAGATGAAAATGTTCATTTTGTTCAGATCTATTTTGATTATGTAATAGAATGTAATTTACAAATGGTTAGCCTATTTTATTCACGTGATGATGTCATAAACCATGCACGTATCTATGACTGAATGCAGAGTAATCAACGGTTTCCTTTTTGGTAATGCCGTAAAAATGTACATCTGATCATGAAATAATAATAATAATAATGATAATAATAATAATAATAATAATAATATGGTATCACTTGTTACCCCACATGTAAAGACTGAATGATCAACATACATAACTGGGGATAAACGAGAATGCTTTTTGTACAATTCTAGCATAGTTCATGTATTCTATTATATTGACATCTTGTATATATGATAAAATCAATGTTGGATGGTTCATTGACTATCGATGAAATGCACTAGGTATGTTTAGAATGAACTAATCTTATAATCATAAGTTAGATCTGTTTAATCAAAACTAACCTGAATAGGTGATAATGTACATTTTTCTGAATCATCTATTAGAACTTTATTTACATTGATATGACATATATGTGATATAGGATTGTTATGTATTATACATTTGTTTTCAGTCATTGATGAATTGATTGGAAGATTAACGGATTCATTTACAAAAATCAAAGAAGTTGGTTTAATATTGGATACAGATGGGTTTCTTTGACTGCATGATAATGTAGGGGTATAATTTAAAGATGAGACAGATTGATCTGTATAATCTTCGAAATATTTTGAGACTATATTAGAATTCATATCATTTAATTTTAATGAATGATCAGTTGGACTATGATTAGTATCTACAGATTTACGTGAAGAACATTGATGGTGTTGTTTGTCAAGTGTAATTTTTCTTGGATATGAACGGTGATTGTTTAAATATTTAGTATAGTGACATTTATATGCTAGAAATGTGAGAAAGATGAATAAAACAAGGCTAATACAAGTTAAACAAGCTAACAACCATATATTAATTTGTTTATTAACCCCCTTTAATTGAATGTATAAATTCCCTTTTTTACGATTCATCTGATATTGGTTGGTATTATGTGTATGATTATTATTATTGGATGTTTCATTCGAAATAATGGTGTAGTTTTTAAAAGTAGACAATGAAAATCCTAAAATGGAATTAGTAATCTGTGAAGATTGTGATGATCTTTCTAGGATATTTGTAATTACATCTTTGTTGTTGTAGTCATCTTGACTGATATATGTTGTTGCACTGTCAGCGGGAATGTTTGATGAACTCTGAATATCAACATTTTTCGACTCAAATGATAGTAACCTAGAAATAGTAAAACAGATAATAATAATAGTAGGTAAAATAAATGAAATCAAGGGAATAGAAGGTCAGTGGGTGATTTTCAATTGATTCTTGGGGTGAGTATTGAAGATGTTGGAAATTTTTGAGCTATTTCATCAGTTTTCATTGTTTGAGTTTTTATTGTATGATTACTACATAATTGAACTATTATGGTTCTATATTTCACTTTCTTATAAGCTTCTATTCGTCCTGTCAACTATTGCTATGCACTTCACTGTCCTTCAGTTATTGTTAATTATATATTTACAATTTAGCTTGTTCATTACCATATTTTGCTTATTAATGTGTCAACTATGACGTTTTTCAAGGTCTGATGTTGTCCGTTATGTCTGTATGTAGACTCATGTGTGCTTGAAATATAATCATCGAAGCTTTCCGGCGGTGTTCTTTTATTCAAAGGAAAGGAGAAGCCGTTTATATCAGTGGACTAATAATAGTCAAGGTTTCCCGTCATTGTTCCAGGTCAGTGTTTCTAACCTAAAAATGTCATTGGTTGAGTAACTAGTTGACAGATGGACAAGTGTCCTCGGATTTGAGAAGAATAAATCGGAATTTTGAACAGAGTTATTTCCTGAGACACTAACTAAGGAAGTGAAGGCTAGCAAACATTATAATATCAACCGTGAAACGTCTTTGAGAAAAATCATTGGTGGAATTACATAAAATTAAATATTTAGTAATTTTAAACAATTCAGGTCACATGATTACATCTGGTAGTCTACATTTTCCTTTTATCATCACCCATTATTTATTGAAGCCACGATTTAGATTGAACATGGTAAATTATGTAAATGTAATCTGAATTAATAAATAGTGTCATGACATGAAGCACTAGTGTATAAAAAGTTACTATAAATTAGAAGAACTACTTATTACAGTAGGCCATCTTTTAGACAAGAGCTATAAAGTGGATTCATGTAATCCGTTTGAAGATATCGATAAGCACTCCAATTCTATTTTACTCAAATCCCCAGAAAGCACGGCAAATTGAGGTCATAAACTTGAGGTTTGTGTTCATAAAAATTCAACAAGTAATTCCCAAATAACCTGATAACCTTGTGACTCATTGTTCCCCTGATTAATTGTAACCACAATCTTCTGAGTTGAACTCATATATATATTGCGTAATAAGCTGTTCTCAATATTCCAGAACTATCAACTCAAACAAATGTAGGACATTAATTCTTAGCTTCTTTCACATAACACTCCACTTATTTTAATGGTGATGAATAATCCACTCAGTTTGAAGTTCTTCGGAACATGTTCAATGTTAACTTTCAATACAAAATGATTGTGAGCAGCCGATGAGAAATCAAGAAATATAATGAATTCGTATAATTCTTCACCCATGCCTGTTCTAGCTTTATGTGAATTCATCATATTCTACAAATATTGTCGTTCTTACTTTGTTTACTAGCGACAAATGAAACGTGATCATTTAGAATGGATGGTTAAAACAGATAAAATGATAAAGATATTGAAAGTAGCTCGAATATTAGAAAAAGTAACTTTGATTTCTAAAGATGACCTCAGCATTAAAATTTTTAATCATTATCCAACTAATTTTGTCCCTAATACAGGAAACATTAGATGTTTTAAATTACAAATCACATTATAAACAATGATGGATAGCGGCTAGCAGTGGAACACAGGACGCGCGTTTCTTCTTATTTAGGACTCGTCAGCTGGATATAACTGGATCTCAGAGTTGAAGTTCACTCTGGGACTTGAACTCACTACCGTTTGCTTCAAACGCCATCGCAATATCCACTTTGCTAAGCTGAAACGTGTTTCTCGAAACATGGTTTATTCTTGTCATTTTTTAGAATCTTTTCTAGTACTTGGTAAGCCTCATTTGAGTGGTAACCTTCGCGTTATGAAACTGTTTCAATAATTTTGTGTATAATCCAGGAAAATCAAAATTAAATATCTAATATATGGGCATTTACCTAATACATTTGGCATATTTTCTAACTTACTCATCAACTGAACGTGATATGGCTAAAAGCGGTTGAAACGTGGGCACATATTCAACTTTCCCAAATCTTTCCACTTGAATAAATGGTAGATATGATAGACCCGCAGCTAGGTCATTCAACAACAGACCATTATAATACACACCTAAAGGTGGATAACAAACAGAGAATATTAAATTAAACATGAAAATGTAAATTAAACGTGTACACTATGTAAAACGACTCATACAGGCATAGAAACAGCAATAGTTCAAGATGATAGATTCCATTACTCGCTTAAAAGTATCAGATACGATATCAAGAAGTTTACCGGAATGAACAGACCACTCAACTATCCTCAATAATCTGAGTTTAACTTCATTAGCAGGATAATTACACTGACATAATTCCACTCACAGAAAATCCATGATTACAAGTCTTAATATTATGTGGCACTAATGGTTGTTCTTAGAGTCACACCATTAAGATCAATGTTAGAGGAATTTAGAAGTCAAGATTTGATAAATCCACCATGTTTCTGACTTCAAAATAGTTACAGAAATAGAGCATATCCTTATAAGCATTCAAAAACATTTTTATTTCTGTCAGTTACCCTGTCATAATCCACCGATATGTTCAATAATTTTCTTACTACTGTTCATAACGCTTCTTTATATGGCCGTTTAAAATCGTGAGATTACAGCTCTTCAAGACATTTGAACTAACACAAATACTCCATTTTGCCGATCTAAGAAAATTTGACACAAAAACCATTCAAAGAGCGATTATCTAGGATTGTGTAATAGATTGTACGAAAATGACTACACAATTGGAGTGTGAGTCATTAAGTAATGTCATTACGAAATATGGTAAAACCGACTGACTAAAACCTCTTTACATGTCTAATTGTTAAACAAAAAAGAATTATTTTCTCATAATAAAAACTAAGATATCGGGATTTCCGACTTGCCAACAATAAATTCTATTTATGAACGATTGAGGATTCTTCTTATACGACTCAACAAGTAGGAACTTTGATAGACTGGCTATCTGTCACACAACAACACTATACCACTAATGAACCACACTGATAAAGAAGTAACTTCCAGGATAACAGAATTCAGAATACTACAAAGGAATGGTTTTTATTTTTATAGTAACAAGTAACGACCTTAGGACACATAACACGTCGAACTAAAAGCAATAGCAACCAATCAGGTGGCAGTAAATATTAATGAGAAAATATATGAAAAATGTCGTCAAAATTATCATTTGAAGAAAGAACTAACATGTAATAACGTAGAACTAGACAACCTGATCTGCTTCTAGAACTTCAGAAGTCCAGTTTCGTAACAATGAATGAAATATACTTCCAAGTCTACTGAAACCGAAAAGTTTTCTCTTTTATTTAACTTAAATTTTTCTTTTTTATGATTGTTAGCTCTGAGATTAATTACCCTGCCAGAGTAGTTTTATACGTAAATATGCATAGGCGATAAATAAATATATTAAAATCCACACACAAATGAACTAGATAGAAATGTTCATCTAAGAATTAAACAAATGACATAATATGTAACATATATGATACTAGCATCATTTAACAATATGTTTATAAGCGGTACAATATTCCACCACAGAAGCATACATAAAGTTGCATGAGTCTCACCGGATCACACTACAGAGAACCAAAAAATTCAAAAGATCAATAAGAGGTGTGAGAACGAAGAGAGGAGCTAACATAGCTTCAGATGAAGCTAAAGAAGCACTGTGTATTGGAGAAACAAAATTATAAAGGTATAATACAGCTTATTTTCGAGATACTGACAAATTCAAGATAACTCTCAGCAACAGGTTCCAAGCCTTACAAGATCTACTCAACAAAAAAAGGGAAATATTATGGAGAACAACTAGAAACGGACTAAAGATGCACCAATTTCAACGCTTCAGTATGTTCTGGACCGCAAGAAGCATCATCATAAGGAATGGATCTCTTTCGAAACCCAAACAAGATCCAAGTAAGGGAGAAGAAGAAGACAGAAATCAAAAACAGCCGTAAGAAAGCAGAGAAGATGAAGGCACAAACTGAATGTACAGAAGCAAACAAGTAAGTGAAGAGGGCATTAAAGGCGACAAGCAGAAATACGTCGAAGACCTAACAGTGACAGCGGAAAAAGCTGCAAGAGAGGGTAATATGAAACAACTACATGGCAAAATGAAGAAACTAGCACGAAAATATAGTAAATCAAAGTGACTGGTCAAAGATAAAAACGGCAAGTCAATCACTGAGATTTAAGAGCAGAGGAACAGGTGGGTAGAACACTTTGAAGAACTACGGAGATGCTCAACGTTATATTCAGGAAGATTTGAGAGGGAGACCAAGTACTGATAAACTAGAAAGAAGGATGTTTCATCAAGAAACCAAAGAAAGATCTCAGTAAGTGTGAGAACTAAAAACACATCACACTACTATCGATACCGGGGACGGTTTTTAACAATACTTTTCTAACTGAGTGGAAGATTTGGTAGACACCCAACCTCGTGATCAACAGGCCGGATTCCGTGAGGATAGATCGTGTATCTCCAAATTGTGACACTGCGGATAATTTTTAAACAATCAATTGGATGAAACTCATTACAATCCACTGACTTCATCTATTATGAGAAGGCATTCGACAACGTGGTTAGGAGAACTTTATGGAACCGTCTTCATCATTATGATGTATCCGAGAAGATTATGACTATCATAGGGATGGACTATACTCGAAAGTGGTTCATGGAGACAGCTCATAATCGCATTTCAATTGACGACCATTGACAGGGAAGACTGTTTACACCCATTTTTTCGCTTCCTTCTGGTGGTTGACTGGGTTATGAAGACCTCGGAATCTTACCAGTAACAAGAACTACAATGGACAGTTAAGAACCAGCTAGACAATCTGAACTTTTCAGATGAACTAGCCTTTCTATCTCATACACATCAACAAAAGCAGGTGAAGACAGCCAGTGTAGCAGCAGTCATTGCATTATTAGGCCTCAACAAAAACACAAGGAAAAAACGAAATCTTAACATACAGCACAATGAGCACCAACCAAATATTACTTGAGGAAAAAGCTATTGGAGAAGTGGGCAGTCTTATGTACTTGCGCAGTGTCACTGACAAACAAAGAGAATCTGATGCAGTTGTGGAGTGACGGACTGGCAAAGTAAGGGCGGTACTCCTATAATTGAATAATATTTGGAACTCGAAAATAACTATCATCCAGCACCAAAATCATAATTTTCAACACAAACGTAAGGAGCTAAAACTTGAAGAACTACTAAGATTATAATCAAAAACGTATAGGTATTTATAAACAGATTTTTGACTAAGATATCCCACATCCGTTGGCCAGACACCATCAGCAACAACCTACTATGGTAGGGGACAAACAAGCTCCTAGATCAAGAGGAAATTAGGAAAGACGCTGACGGTGGATGGGAAACACATTACTGAAACCATCAAACTGCATCACGAGGCAAGCCCTAACTCAGATTCCTGAAGGCAAAAGGAAAACAGAAAGATCAAAAAACAAATTTCTCCGGGAACCCAAGGCAGATATCAAAAGGCTAAATAATACTTGTCACCAACTAGAAAGAAGATACCAGCACGGAGTCGGTTGGAGATCTCTGGTTGGCGACTCAAGTTCCACGAGGGGCAACAGCCAAAAGTGCGTAACGAAATGGTATTAGTTAAGTACAAGATAATCATATGAGACCATTACTAAATGCAATGTTTAGAGGTAAATTAAAATTACATTCAATATAGTCAGCTTATAAAATTACAGATCGAAGGTGTTTTGACTTTATAAAAGGCCGTCGCCAATTTGTTATGATCTTATGTCCGGCTTTTTATCACGTGAATTATCCGCCAATCGAAACACGACTTTTCCGATCTTAACACTGTGACAAGTCAATGACGTTCAACCAGTATGAGTAGTCTAGCGTACTTATTGGTCCCTTGTCCGCCAACCCTTCCAATTGAGTCCAGAACACTAATTACAGCTTCCGCTATGCGAATCTATGCAAATCATTTATTTCAAGCATACTCGGTTTATATACCAGACAGACAGACCGCATCACACCATAAAATAGAATATAACATTTGTACAAGATCAAGCCAAATGTGGCTGTGAACGTGGGAGACAATAATCAATAAACTGAATATAATTTAAGGACAGTAAATCGTATAATAATAATTCATAGGTCAGAATGAAGCTTATAATAAGATGAATATAGATATGCACAATCTAATTACTGAATAGTTAAACAATAAGAATATGTATAGAATAATCGTCCATTAATAGTTACCGGGATGGTGATATGAACGACAATTCTATATGGTTATTCCATCTTTTAGTTTCTAGTACTAGTACAGATTGCAAAAAGATAAAATCATTTAAAACCTACTACAATTGACATGTTTCCCATTTTAGTGCCTGTTCGTATGCCGAGTAAATTATTTGAATGACTCAAACGTATAGAACATGCCAAAAACTAGGTGTCAAAAACACAATTACAAAATTCACAGTAGAGTGATTTTACTGGTGGACAAATGAAGGTTATCGTGATGACCATATGAATAATATAGAGTGAATGAACTTGGAGGATTATAGTGAAATATGTTTGGACTTTCAAATGCATCCATACGTCTCAACATAGTGTATACGATGTTGAGTCACTCAGACCAGTGACTATATTACAACTTGATTCGATCGACAATAAGAAGGGCTTAGCATATATGAAATTAATCACTGTCCGACGATCCATCAATTGTAATTATATCTCAGTCCTAGAGAAGATCAGTCTCTATGAATTTAGGTAACACAGAATTAAACCCATAGTTCCCTAAAGATTATGTGTACACATTGCTGATGAATTCCAAATACTATAAAACCCATGTCCAGGGTTTCCTGTTGACTGCTTCTACTCACAACCTTGGACACATGGACCGTGGAAAGATAAAATAATATTTAAGTTTAGATGAGAACAGACAAAATGTAAAACCTCTGAAAAAACTGGGAGAAATGCAAAGGTGCAAAAGAAACTAAGAAGCAAACTTACAACAGAAAATGTATTACGACTGATGAAAACTAATCAACAAAATGACAGACATTGTCTTAATGATAATGAAACATCAACTGACAAGTATCCTGAATTTGCAACAAATATTATAATATTATACTAGACAGAGAAAGATATTTCTTATGTATATATATATAAACAGTTCTGTTTTACTGGCAAACTGCGCTATTATATCCCTGTTTTGTTCAGTTACTCCAAGCATAGATCTCATGGCAAAATGTTTCTACTTGCGTGTTATCTTAAGGCATTTGAATTCTTTCATAGATTATCATTATCTTTGTATTTATGTTAGACAAGTCATGATTCTTAATTGTCAATATCTATCAATCCTTCATTGTGAAATAATGACAGTTTTTAAGTGAAGCGAAAATTTCCATTCAGATATTTTAATGAAAAGTAAATAGTGCGACTAAAGATTTTCTCATCATTTTGGTTTGTCCTCATGTTGCTACACTAATACTGAGTGAAATCCAAATTATTCCATTGAATAAACAGCATGACTTACGTGACCATCTTTTGTATCTTTATAGAAATGAACAACTCCCCTATGCATAAACTAAGTCTTTACACTTTAAAAAATTTTTAAAGCTCGTCTTTCTTTTCTGGGCATCGGTATATTTTAAACCAAAGATAAGTCAAACAGATTTTCATTAAAATCTCTAGAATTACAGAAAAAGGATAGTAATGTTTAATCCAAATAAAATTGAATATAAGCGTCTTAGAAATAGTTAGTAAGATGAAGGAAAAATAAAGGATGTCTTACGTTTCCATTAAATATTGGTAAATGTTGTTTGCTACTACGTTTAGTGTGTTTCCTGGAGTCTCGAGAAGATGTAGGTCATCTGAAACCCTACACGTGAACCACATTTTCAGAACATTCGTTAAACATGCGGCAAAGACTTCACTCATATTTGGCGCTCTTTTTATACTGCTCAGTTTGAATATAAGAATAGTTTGGAGGCTATATGAAGGGGCTTGGAAAGTCAGTAACAAGTAATTAAGCAGCAGACTTATCGTTTACCAGCTCTCCAATTGGATATTATGTAATTTGCTTAACTATACCTACGTATTTTAATTAGTCCATCCGCCGTTCAGTCTTTTAGTCAGTATAGCAGTAATAAGGAAGTTTCGACAAGATATAATAAAATTGATTCGAGAAAAAAGTAATCGTCTAACAGTTCAAATGAAAACCATATCAAGTTGAATTCTTTCTGAGCTGGTTGATCGAATTTTTCCATTGATGTTTAAGACTGTAATTGATCAATCTCTTATTGGCATATGTGCATCCCGTACGGATTTCCTAGACACTGCTTCATATCACAAACATTACAGGCAGAGATGGATAGTGGCCAGAAGTGGAATCCAGTACGCGCGTTTCATCTTATTTGAGACTCGTCAGCTGGATTTACATGCATCTCAGAGTTGATGTCCGCTTAGGAACTCAAAACCGGTATAGTTCGCTTCAAACTCCATCACGTTATCCACATATCAACTGCGTCCAGATAGTCACTAACCTGTGTATTGTATTGAATTTTAAATTCATTTTGTATTGGTTGTTTGAATGTGCTCATCATTGTTTAGGACTGTAATTGATCAATCACTTATTGGCACGCGTGCATCCTAGGCGAATTGCCTCGATACTGCCTCGAATCACAAGCATTTGAATGATAATATTTTAACTTCGTCTTGTTGAACTATCGTTCATTGTGAAAAATTGACTTGATTAAGCAATTTTTAAACGTGCACTCTCAGTATAATAAGGGACTCGAAGCCTGCAATGATTCTTGTGTCTTGTGGAATTTATGATACGATACCCAAAGATTAGGCTTATCAGTCATGTTTTAAGTAATTGTAGAATATGTGTTCAACAAGCTAACTTCTTTTAATCATATATGATATATCACCAGCTTTGTTCTATGTTGGTATTTTGTATAAATTTACGTTACGTGAATCTATTCATCTGGTTAGAAGTGTTGTCTATGTTTTCCAATCATTTGAGGGCTTAAGTCAATAATACAATACAATGGAATTCATATATCAAGTTAAACTCATTGAAATGGACAATCTAAATTCAATCTCATCAGTCATTAAAAGCCTCATAAATAAAAAGAAATACAGAGATAGGAAAGATAGATTTCGAAAGTGTTGCTGAGTGGACTTTATAACTATTTATTTAAAAATATAAAAAGGTGACCAACGTTTGTTTTCATAAATTATTACACATAACGTATTACTTACCAGTCATATGTCCGTGAAATATATCAGTTTTGTTCAGTATTGGTGCATGTCCAATCCAAATTACCTCTTGATTATTGAAACTTTTACCATACGTCCCTACAAAATCGATTGATTTCAAACAACATACACATAATGGATGTATACACACATAAACATCAGTAACAAATAAAATGAGTATTCTTTGTTGAGGTAAAACTTCAATAATTTGTGAAACTAAATAATCTCCACAACCATATACTGATAATTGTCATGTGCTCATTAGTGACTAGCTTCAAGATAGATTTCCTGAAGTTTTAGTGAGAAGCCGTGACCGGCGGAGTTCAACTGTGTTGTATGTGAGGCAGTTACTCACTGATGACAATGGAGGACGGTCTAGAGCTTAGGCGTTCGCGCGCGAAACTGAAGGTCACGGGTTCAAATCCCACGAGCGGGATCGAAGATGTGCACTGTCCCATACCATGATGAAACGGCCGTGCAGCGCTTTCAGGTTTTCAATGGTGATCTAACATTGATTCATTCATGATCTCAATCAAAACTTAACATTCTCTACAACCCTATACTGATGACTCTTTTATCAACTAAAGATTCGAAATCTTTCATTGAATAATTCTTAAGATTTACAGGTTTAATTGTCAGAGCCTAGAAAATTTAAAGTACATTCAATCTTATGTTAAACACCATATGATGCTGTAATCACAGCTAAAATTCTACAATATATCAACTAAAAATATCAGCTATAAACTTCAATTTAAAAACAACCACTAATCTTCTGTAGGTTAGCCACAGGAAGAACAAACTTCACTTACAAAGATATCTTCAAGAGATAGTAATGGTTTATCTGCCAGGCGATATAAGTCATGATAGTTATACAAAACTATGCGAGTATAAATATGAATAATATTTGAATACAGTATCCATACACAAGTTCATTTGTTTAGTTCTCATTAACCATTTGTGAGTGAAGTGATTAAGTGAATAACTCACAATTTTGAAATATTACTACTTATGTCTAGCGTCAGTGAATTATTTTCGCAAAAGCACTTTGACAACAAATTTACTTGCCTAAAAATATCAAATACGTATGTCAAGAGTTCAAAAATCTTTCTCAACAAAGTCTTTAAAACCACAGAAACAGGCTGGAAATGTTTTGCTTAATCAGCATCGAGTAGAAGCTTTTCAGAAATACTTAGATCAATAAAGAATTGTGTCCCTTTTTGACTGGATAACCACTTGTTACTGTATTTAGAGTGGTTCCACTAGTCTCTGGGAGAACAAAGTCACCTGCAACCCCATATATACACTCGGTTTTCTGCAAATAATTAACCTCAGGATAAAGGCTTTAATCACATTTCGTGCTTTTTCTCTATTCTTCGATTTGAAATGTTAAAGTAGTCTGTGGGTTGTAGGAAGAGGCTAGAAAGTCAGTAACAACCCTGCAAACAGTAGAGTTATCAAAGTAAAAGATGAGGACAACTTGAACTTGGAACATGTGGTCAACTAGACTCATACTAAATATTATACTGATTTCAACATTTCTCACAGAAGCCATCTGTTGAAATCTTGAACCGAAAGTAACTGACGTTTCAGTTACTTGTTAATTGAGGCCTGGAGTCTGTGTGCAGTAAAAGTATGTCATATCTTAACCTTGATATTTTACTAATAATATTACTGATACTATGTCTGAGAGGCTTTTGTGAAAATTAATTTTATTTCTGGAGTTTTACTGTCATGGATTGAAATTATTTAAAATGGCAGAGTCATTTTGTTTCTATATAAGACTCTTTGACATTGACTAAATTTTGATTGTGTTGTTGACGCTTAGAAGTTCGACAGTAGGATGAAATGGTTTTCTATAGCTTCCTGTTTTCAATGATTTACTTTTTATTTTAAATCCTGGAAAACCACCACCTAATGTACACAAAATAGTTGACAATAACAGTATTATATCCTCACTAGTGACTTCGATTAAGCTGCGTTCTAGATATTCTAACAAGAGATCTTAACTCGTGATGTTTAGTCATTTTGAAAGTGTGGGAGTTTTCCATTCGATAAGATGATTAGTAATTAGACTGCACCAAACTATATATATATGTTGAGGTCACGAATCGAACAATGTTAAACCATCATTGAAAACCTGGAAGTACTAGACGGCCGCGCGCGAGACCGAAGGTTCTTGGTTCGAATGCCGCGTGCGGGAGCGTGGACGCGCACTGTTGAGGAGTCTCGTAGTGGGACGAAACGGCTGTGTAATTAATCCACGTTTTCAATGGTGGCTTAACAACAATCGATTAATGATTTTTTATCAAAATTCAACAATCTCCACAACCCTATACTGATATATATAATAAATTAACTCTCAAGCTGATACACTGATGACCTAATTAATCCTACTGAATGAGTTGAGTTATTATTTGTAACATTTATTTTCCATTTAAAATCAAGAAGAATGCGATCATAATCTAATTTATCTCAAATGAATTCACTTTTTGCTTACTATTCACTTCATACATTTGTCTTATGTTGTCTACTTCTAGAATAATACGATGATCCACTCGATAACCACGTATTCTGTGGTAAAATCCATCATTCACTGATAAATTAGGACCAATAATATGAACGATACCTCCACCCATGTCATAAGTAAGTTTTACTCTATCTGATTCCTGAAACACAATTAAAATATTTCCTGTGAATTCTAATTCCTTTCAAAATATCTTTTAAAAAGTAGAAACACGTTTAGTCAAATGGTTTTTGAGGATTAATTCCATTCAATATTATCTAATGTATTCATTGCTCAAACCATGAGTCAATTGAAGGTAGACCACCATGGAAAACCTGGAAGCACTGGACGGCCGTTTCGTCCTATTATGGGACTCCTCAGCAGTGCGCATCCACGATCCCGCCTCGCAAGATTCGAACCCAGAACCTACCAGTCTCGCTCCAGAGCACTTAACCGATAGACCACGGAGCCGGCATCCAGTGCTTCCAAGTTTTCCATGGTTGTCTAGCTTCAGTTGACTCATGGTTTCAACTATGAAAATACTAAAATCTCCACAAAATCCCCTTCTGATTATCTAATGAACAAATGAAAATCATAGACTATGGGATATTTCTATTATCCTTGTTGTTTGTAATACAGCAGTGGTATAACCATGCAACTCTACACTATGAAGCTGTTAATTGTCATGTTATAAACCAATAATGGCAATTATCTAGAGAATCATTCATAATAAATTCATTATGTATTGGTTGTTTGAATGTTCCTAGTGATGTTTAGAACTGTACTTGATCAGTCTCATATTGGCATATTTGCATCCTTATTAATATTGTCTGGCTCTTGGAATAGTAAACCCACTTAATTACCAGTTACATCATTATGTATTTTCTGTCTCAAAGAATACTGAGTAAACTGCTCACTATGCTGCATTAGGTTTTATTGAAAATAATAATTTGAAAATCGCTGTGCGCAGGTTTTAACTGGAGTATTTTTTAACATATTGCCAGTTATGTCTACAATGATTGTTAATGAAGATGATAGACAGTTTAATGAAATATTATATAAGTGTCTACAATTTACTATACTTCTGTTTATTTATGCTTGAATTAGCCTTTGAGCATAAATTAATTTAAGTTGTTGTTGTTGTAACATTTCAATAATGATTACTAAATATATGTAAATATCTTTCACAAATATTTAACCCATACAACTTACTAACTCGAAGAAAGTATATGACTTAAAAGGTTAGTCGATCTATGTATAATTGAATTAATGTTCAGTGACTATCGAAATACGTCAGTTTCATAGTGTAAAATGTTATATTGGGCTATAATGTGGGGCCTACTAACGATTGTTATACTGTTTATGATTCCTCAATTATTGCTAATTCACTATGCACTGTCTCTTTGGTTCTCTGGCAATTATGATTTCATATTTGAGGTTCGTTGCAATCTGATAATTCATGTTGATAAGTTGACAAGTGTTTGAGGTAGACGAATTCGGCGCCTGAAATATTACAATTAAAATTTGTCTACTATTATCTCTAATCAGAACTCAAGGCTTGGATTAGATGAAGACGATACGTCTCAATAAGAGTTAGGACCGTCCTCAAACTCAATTCAAGATTAACCTTAGCTGTTGAGGCGTATGATTTAGGATACTAGTGGTAGCTGAAACAGTTTGTGCTAAGGTAATGAAATTATGACAAAGACCCTGATTGGAATATCTTTTTAGATATAGATGAACTTGTTATTCATATGAAGAAATATACTCAAAGCATTCATTAAGAAACGTATTTATAATGTATTTTGTGCAGTTAAATTGGTGGTGGACAGGAGAAGCATATAATAATAAGTCTGAATAAATAAATAAGTGTTCATCAAGTCTTCGATGAAGTAAAATCGATCATTTTAGGAACAGTTAGCAACTCTTGAATTCAATTGAATTTTCCCGTCATTTTCAATTATAGAATTTCAAACACCTCCATAAGAGTCAAACAATAGAACAAAACGGCCATTCAGTGCTTCCAGGTTTTCCATGGTGATCTAGCTTCAATTGACTCATGATATCAACTATGAAAATACAGAAATCTCCACAAAAGCCTTTCTGATCATAAGTGTTATAATTATTATCAGAAGGGGTTTTGTAGAGATTTCAATATTTTCATAGTTGAAATAAAACACCATCGGATGCCGGCTCAATAGTCTATCGGTTGAGCGCTCTGGCTCTAGACCGGTAGGTCCTGAGTTCGAATCTCGCGAGGTGAGGTCGTGGGAGCGCACTGCTGAGGAGTCCCACAATGGGACAAAACGGCCGTCCAGCGCTTCCAGGTTTTTTATGGTGGTCTAGCTTCAATTGACGCATGCTTTCAACTATGTTCTATTTATGTTTACAGCATGGCATTCATTAGACAACAAAAGTGAATATTCATTTTGACATTCTGTTAAATTATTCAACATAATTAACATAATAAGATGCTAGGTATAGCATAAAAAATGTACTTACTAAAAATAAATGTATAAAGTCACCTGTTTGTTTTAGGTTTGTAATAAATAGTAAAGTTGCTATGGTAGAAATAGAATGATTTGATTTACTGTCAATTTTCATTGGAATTATTTGAATACCAAGTATAAATTCATCTTGTCTTGTATTTCTTAAATGATCTTTATATATTAAACGTAAGTAACCTATAGTTTCACTGATGGTTGTTAAAGTCCAGTTATTCACAGTGATATTGATCATTTGGTCTTGATTGAAACCATATAGGAAAGTTGTACCGGCTGATAAAATAATGTTATAAAAGTGTGCAAGTAACATTCATTAAATGTAATCATCTTCGGTGAGATGAATCTTTATGATTAGTGTAACAGATCCCATACGCAAACAGGTTATTGCACCAGTGGGTGGTTATAAGAAATTACTACTATGTTCGCTAAAAGATTTCTATTAACTTAGCTGTTCAATCAATATTTGTTATCCTTTTTATTATGGTATAACACTTTCAAACATTTCTTTTTCTATGGTATTACTGATTGTATCTATACTTATCACCACTAATTAGTAGTTCCTCAGCTTTTACAGTAGTTATTGGATAGAAATAAATTTTTATTCCAAAGGTTTATTTTGTGGTCTACTTAAGGACTTCTCTTACTTAGGCAATCACTTAAGATCAGGAAGAGGATTATTAATAATCATAGTAATTATTCCAAAATCAAGCTGTTTTTACGTTGCATAACATATAAAAAGAGAAGAAAGAATGGTCAGTAATATATTAGTTATGTAAAAATCAAGAGACAAATGTTGAGAATAAATAAAATACAAAAATTCGAAAAATGGAAGGAATATTGAAATTGTTTACCAAAGTTCTGCTACAAACTCCCCTATACCGATAGCCAAGGTAGCGAGAGTGGTTGTACAAACTTCTTTTGCATACAAAGGTTTGGTTTGTGAACAGGGATTGCGATGGCTTCAGCAATGTGCGAAAGACGAACTCGTAAACCATGCGGCGAATTTGATGGAATATGGAAGATGACCTTAAAAGCTTTAATCACCTTTATCTGTCCTTAGCTCAACGACGACGTATGGTGTTCCCTTATTCGTTGAAGAACTTGCCGAATTGTACGCCCTATATTATAACTGACTCCACAAGAGGAGTTGAATTGGTAAATACACATAAACGTGGAGAATTCAGGCCATTTGTCTTTATTAACCGTTCTTATTGTGTGGCGGTTGTAAAAGACTGAACTCAGTCTGGCTGCATTAAATGTTTTCTCTACTGCCTTTTTTAACCCCTATGTCATGATTTATTCCGCAGCATCATTTAGGAATTGTAATTCTAAGAACAATACCTTCTTCGGAACGGTAAGTACCCTAGTCCATCTTATTGTCTCCTTCATGTGTTTGTCGATGAATTTCATTGAGTATCCATTCCTACTAAGCAAGTTGCGAATATTAACCGATTCATCTAAAGTAATGTCATCCGAGCAAATCATTCTAACACAATGAGTCAGGATCTTTATCAAGTTTCTTTTGTATTTGATTGGTACTGTACTATAGAAATGAGTGTATTGTCCAACTTTAGACTTTCTATGTAACCCTCTTTTTAAAGCTCCATCTGCTCTTCTAGTTAGTTGAACATCTAGAAACGAAGACTATCATTCTGTTCTTCGTCTAGTGTAAAAGTAATTGATGGATGGATGTTATTAAGGAAAATATCTTCTCCTTTTTCATGTTCTTTTTCTAATACTATGAAAGTATCATCTATATAGAGGCAATAAGATGTTAGATGGCTAATTATGTCTTTAAGTGAACCGTTATTGCAAATCATATATATATATATATATATATATATATATATATATATATATTAGTGTAGAGTCAGTATTAATGTACTGCTTGATCTAAAACATCAACGTGTAAGAATTGTAATGAAACATAATAACTTTATTGGAGAATTTGTGATATTTTTTACCGTTGTCGAATAATGACATTGCTAAATAGAATTCATAAAATGTTGATTGCTTGAATCTCCCTGTTGACGTTATGGACTGCAGTTGCACAGTCTCTATACGAAAATATGCATCTTGCGTGTTATGGTCTCAGTAGTTAACTGGATAACGTGAAGAGCCAACTGAATCTGAAGATACTGGATTCAAGTTCAGGTGCGAACATCATCCGGCTGACGAGTCCGAAACAGGACAAAACACCCGTCATGGACTCCAATGATAGCCATGATCTAACTTTGCTTAAATACTGCGCATAACTACATATCTAACACTCATACATTAAAAAAATAATTAAGTATTTATACAATTGAATTTAAAATATCTAAACATTATGTTACCTCTTGTACATCGATCTCCTTCGAATGATGTTAATTCACAAGCACATTTATTCGTAGTCCAAGAGTGTAAACACAAACCATCATTCAAACAATATGGTTTCGACCATCGACTGTTTAAATTTTCTTTTCTTTCATCTCCTTTCATAGTATAATGTTCAGGATATCTTTCAATTTCATTACAATTTAAAGCATAATTTGGACGTTCAAAACAACCTGGAATAATTTGATCATAGCACACTGGAACAGTCCAGTTTGAAATATACTTTTGTTTAGCTTTATCTAACAAATTGTAAGCAGGTAAACCATTTATAGAGAAGTTACCGAAACATCCCTAGGATTTCAAAAAAAACCAACAAGCAAAATAAAGAGATAACTAACAGACTAGAAATCCTGAATAATCTAACTGGGTTTAAAATAAATTTGTTTAGTTGGAAATACGTTTCTGCCAAGAGTGACTGATGGGTCCGTTTAAAGCTGCATTTACTGAAAACAAAAATGAGATTACAGTAAACAAAAAACAAAGCTTATACTTTTTATGTTGCCTGATACGTAGGATCTGTAATACTGAATTCGTAGAAAGAGAATTAGATTTCTTTAGGAAAATGATTGGCTGACAACAGTTATCCAAGCAGTTTTGTAAAAGAGGACATGAAAAAGTGTTGGCAGGGAATTAAGAGGTTCCATTTTCTAAAAATATAACTTAATGCGCATCTGGGATTTAAAAGTGGTCAAGCCCCCTATACAGTTAAAAATTAGATGTTGACGTCTGTTTAGGGAACATTCCATGAGGCAAAGCTGAGACAAAACTTCAATAATAAAAACTGATCTTCTGTGCTCGAAACGAATATGAATTCTCGGTTGTTCATCCATCAGTTCACATGCTCTTGTGGAGCAAGATATACAGAACGAACCTGTTCAAGGGTTTATTCTACAAGAGTGAAAGCGAATTTTCACAATCTTAATGAATATGAAATATTCTTATTAGTGGATTCGAAGATGAGCGCAGTTGAAGAGTCCTATACAAGGATGAAACAGCTGTCCAGTGCTTCCTTGTTCTCACTGATGATCCAAATAACATCAGTTACTCATTCAGTCTATACAAATTCTACAATCGCAAAAATCCACTTACACTGAGAATCATCATGTGATCACTAGTGATTAAAGTCTTGATGAAACACCTACGATTCTCTCAAGTGAGAAGTGACAACTTGAGTTTAATTATGTTGGGCGTTTGAAGGTCACCTTTGAAAGACAATATGAGATGGTCACATACTATGAGATGAATGAGATTAGAAATGTAGAGCACTGAATTTTGTTTAATGATTTATTTGTTAAACATTGTCTCATGATTTTGAGTGTCATGTATTTAGTCCGTTGTGATAAGGTAACTCATGCAAACTTTCAGGGAGTCTGAAACTTGTATGTGAACAGACATCTTGTGCTTCCTGGTTTTTCAATGGTGATCTAGTCAATTTTGACTAACAATTTAAACTACGAAAAATCTACAGCCTCCTCAAAACCCGTATACGAATATATGTATATTAATTATCGATAAGAGTGATTGAGCAAAAATGTATGTAATCAGAAGGGGTCTTGTGGAGATTTCAGTATTTTCATAGTTGAAATCATGAGTCGATTGAAGCGAGACCACCATGGAAAACCTGGAAGCACTGGACGGCCGTTTCGTCCTACTATGGGACTCCTCAGCAGTGCGCATCCATTATCCTGCCTTGCCCCCACAGAACCCCTTCTAGGAACTGAATGTTAAACTGCAGGTCCGATACCTAAGTGCAGCAAACCATTTTTATCAAAAATCAGGGTCTCTAGCTGCCACCCCTATGGCCGTTGTTTCTATCAAAAATCTGTTAACTAGTTGTCCTGTCCGTTCACTCTCCACTATCGCCTATAATGGAAGAAAAGTCATCTCAAGGCTATTCTTCAGCGATATTTAAAGCTTAATCTGTTATGTAATTGGAAATTACGATAATCACCATTAAGACTGGGAAAACATTTATTTAGTTATATGTTTGTACATGATTTATACATGATCTCATTGTTCACTGAAACATTATAAACAGCTGATTACCTGAAATCCATGATATGAATTTAATTTTTCTCTCCATTTCAAGAAAGTATATTGTGAAATACCTCCAATAAAAAGTGGATCATTCAAATTGAAATTCCTTGAAATATCACCATTAATAACGGGTATCATTATAGATTGTTCATCGAATGTGTATCGATCAATGTATAATAGTAAAGTATTGTTTTCTAAATCTATTCTAATAAAAATTTACGATTTTAATGAATCCTCGAATATAATATCAAGTGTTTATTTATTTAAAGTGATTGATACTGTCGAAAACTTACCTAATTACTTACTTACGCCTGTTACCCCTAGTGGAGGAGCATCGGCCACCCACCAGCATTCTCCATTCAACTCTTTCCTGGGCAGTCCTTTCCAGTTCTTTTCAGTTGTTATTCATCCTTTTCATGTCTGCTTCTATTTTCCGGCGTAATGTGTTCCTTAGCTTTCCTCTTTTTCACTTCCCTTCCGGATTACAAGTTAGGGATTGCCTCGTGATGCAGTTTGTGTTATATCCCCTGTTGAATTATGAATGGTAACTCTGAAGTCTATTTATAGATCAATGTAACATGCCTATTTCCTATTGTACAATTATTACGTAACTGAACTATTCATATTCGTATTTTTCTTATCATTAGCTTTATTGTGACCTTTGACTTATTATCATACGATTCTTGAGTTATCATCAGTTTATTGATTATTTTCCCCCTATTAACAGCCACATTGGCCAACTATTGTACAAATGTTATTTTTCTATTTTTTGGTATGATGTGATCTGTTTGGTTAATATATAAACCCAGTATGCTTGTGAATAATGATTCATATTGTCGAGGCTGTTATTGGTGTTCTGGACTTAACTGGTTGGGCTAGGCAGATAGGAGGACCGACAAGCACTCAATACTGCTCATAAGGCTTTTATGTATCATTGCTCCGATCAATAAATTCACTCTTCTCTCATTGGCGGGCATCATCACGTCCATATATCAAATAGGGCATACATACGCACTCACACGTTATAACAGTTTGGTGATTTCCTTAATGTATGTCCGATCCACTTCCAACGTCTTTTCCTAATTTCCTCTTCAGCTGGAAGCTGGTTTGTCCTCTCCCATAAAACGCTGTTGCTGATAGTATCCGGCCAGTCAATGTTGAGTATTTTGCGTAAACACTATTTATAAATACTTGGACCTTCCTGATGATCGTCGTAGTAGTTCTCCATGTTTCAGCTCCATACAGTAGGACTGTCTTGACGTTCGTATTGAAGATTCTCACGTTGAAGTTAGTTGAGAGTTGTTTTGAGTTCCATATGTTCTTCAATTGTAGAAATGCTGCCCTTGCTTTGCTAATCCTCGCCTTTACATCTGCATCCGATCCTCCTTGTTTATCAACGATGCTTCCTAGGTATGTGAATGTTTCCACTTCTTCCAGAGTTTCGCCATCAAGTGTGATTGGGTTGGTGTTCTCCGTGTTGTATTTGAGAATCTTGCTTTTTTTCTTTGTATATGTTGAGGCCTATTGATGCAGAGGCTGCTGCTACATTTGCTGTCTTCGTCTGTATTTGTTCGTGTGTATGAGATAGGAACTGTCGTAAACGTTTATTACATAATACACAAGAGATGTGAAGGCGAATTAAGTCACAGAACTACATCAATTGTACAAAGTAATATAATATACTAGTCAGATAAATTTTATAGGATCATTTCTCACTATGGTTTTAAAACGGAAACATGTTTTTATAACACATTCTAAACAATATTTATGATTTCAGATTGATTCAATCATTTTATTGTATGATTAAAACACGAAAGAAATTTTCTACCGTTCATCATCATGGTATAGAAATTATGGGACGCATGATACAAACTTTGCGTTTACAATTGATTGATCACTGGGTGTTGATCAATATCATGTATACCAAGTCCTTCTTAGTGCAGATTCAATACTATAGACCAAGTTGCAATGTGGCCATATGTCAAGGTGAATAGACACTGCGTGCATTATGTTGAGATAAGATGGTAGTTGGTGTACCTATAATCTTGAGTGAACTGACGTCACCTGACAAATTCGATCCCGTGTTACCCAGTGTCACGGTCAGAGACGTTACCACTGGGCTATCCGGGTTACGACTAACCTCCTGTAAAACTGAGATGTATTTACAATTGATTGGTCACTGGATGGTAACCAATGTCATGTATGTCAGGTCCTTCTTAGTGGAGATTAAATCCTATCAACTTTGTATACAAAGTTTTATAATATCTTTCCAGTTCTTTTAGGTTTTCAATGGTTATCCAGTCAATTCAGATACGTGTTTTGTTTAGCATAATATGAATGGATTAAACAAAATAATGGAAGTAACCACATAAGCATTAACACAGTAAAAGCAAAGCTATACTGTACAGGTCAAAAAACCAAATACTATCTACTGCATCTGTCTCAACTACAAAGTTAATTATACTCTGGAGATGTAAGCAGTATAAATAGGATAGTTCAGTTAGCTGTTGTATATGCTACTCATGCCGACAGATATAAGTAGTATATTGCACCAGTCGGAAGTAAAACTCATGGCAGGAAAACATTGAAATGAAGAGGACAGGAAGGAAATCGGAGAGCAATCAAAACTACAATAGAATTAGAGGAATAATGGGGTATGTAAAAGAACAGTTCAAAGGGGATGTGCAAATGTATTTAGTGTAGGATTTTCATATTTTGCTAAGACACTGTGTCATTAGTTTGCCATGTTATATCTTCGTTCACTCCAGACATACCAAATCTGATATATCCTATCCAGTATACTCAAATGTATAGCACAAACGCATTACATTGTTTTACTTATCAAATTTAGTTTACTCTCTAAATGTTACCAATGTTTATGAATGTCTAAGTTGATTTATTTGAATTGTTTCAACAATTTAGAAAACGATAATTTCTGACGTTGAGAATTGATTACACTTTATTTGTTTGAATCTTCTTCACTCTAAGTTTCTTAAAGTCCTAATCATTCTTTACGTCACTGATCCACTTAAACTTTAGTTGCATTCAAACTAACCTTTAAACATTATGCTTATCTCATGGATAATGACTGATGTTAATTAGATGTCAACAAGTAATAGGCCGTAATCTAGTTTCACCCTTATTCAGTTATCACTAAATAATAGTCCTTAGAGTACTTCACTGATAAAGAATTTGATGAGTACCCTAATCGTGATTTCTACATTTGTAAAGATTATCGGAAGTTTTTCTAATTGTTTGAAAATTGAAATAATGAGTTTGAATCGAAACAGTAAAAATAATTGTTCAAAGGATCTATGAGGAAGACGATTGTTTTTGAGGGATTTAAAATGCCGAACAATTGAGGAATATCTCTAAAGCCCTTTCAAAAATAATTACTTAACTTTTCCAATAAAAATGTCACGTTGAGTTTAAAGTTTAATAATAGTAAAGAAAGGAAATCATATATGACATTATCTTCTTTCTATAATCAATTCATGAAACCGACATATTTTCACAATCATCCAGGTAGGCCCATAAAGTAGTTTATCAAATCAAATTACCATATATTAACGTTACACACTGCCTAAAGAAAAATTATAAATCTATTTTAGTCAACTGAACAATATTTCCTGAACAATAAAACTTCTTTAAAGAAAATAGTTATAAAACTTACCTACTTAATTCCACATGATGCCATTTAGAATCAGTAACTTTATACATTGTCAAAGCATAATGTTGAGAACCACTTCCCATATCAAATGAAAAATGTAAATAACTTTTAATTAATTCAAACATTATAAAATCAATTCCTTGTTTATTTGAATTAAATAATAATAAACCATCTTCTTGTGATGTACGAAATGAAAATTGTACATTGAATATTTCATAAAGATGCATACTTGGATGATGTAAGTAACAATCAGCTTCTTTAAATGTTATAGAATATAAATGTACATTATCATCATTTCTTGTGTTAGTTGTTTGTAATAAAGATGTACTGTTATGTATATTGGCTAATGATTGTTGTCGGCGGAACATATCCATAATAGATAAAGTTTTTAACTTGTCTTTGATTGTAGTCATCTCAATACCTGATAGATATAGTTTTTAAAATAATATACATGATATTACCATTAATCGGTTCATTTCTTTTTTTCAGACAATAATACCCATATGTCTATATATATGAAAATGTAAATGAATTAAGTAGTTATAAAAAGTGATTTACTTACCAGTTAATTTACTTAGTATGATTTGAAAGACAGTTTATATAATAATGGTTACTTTTTAATTTGGTTATTAAGTATTATGCAAAGCATAAGAAACATTGAAGAAGAAGAAGTAGTGATTTAATTAATTTATTCTTATAACTATTGAAGTAGAGAGTATAGAATAGTTTCTAGGCAAATAGAAAAATATTAGAAGGGGGTTTTGTGGAGTTTTTAGTATTTTTATATAGTTGAAATCATGAGTCAATTGAAGCTAGACCACCATGGAAAACCTGGAAGCACTAGACGGCTGTTTCGTCCTATTGTGAGACTTCTCTATTATTTAGGCGCTCGCGCGCGAGATCGGTTGGTTCTGGGTTTGAATCTCGCGAGGCGGGATCATGGATGCTCACTGCTGAGGAGTCCCACAACAGAACGGAACGGTCATCCGGTGCTTCCAGGTTTTCCATAGTTGTCCAGCTGCAATTGACTCACGATTTCAACGATATAATACAGAAAAATAATCTGATAATTTTATTCATCCAAATAGAATATTTCAAGTTTTGAACATTTAATTTTTATCAGTTTGGGATTTTGACAGAGGTTGGTAAGTTTCCATAATTATAGTTACGAATTAATCTTAGCTGTACTACCATCGAAACCAGGAGGCACTGAACAGTCGCTTCGTACTAATACGTGGCTTTTCAACAGTGAACGACCCCACCACAACGAACTAAATATATGACCTTCAATCTCATGAGACAACGTTTAACAAATAAATCATTACACCAAAATCCAATGCTATACATTCCTATCCTCACTCTTCTCATATTGTGTGACCATCTCACATTGTCTTTCATGGGTGACCTCCACACACCCACCATAATTGAACTCAACTTGTCATGACTTCTCACTGGAATGAACTGTAAGTATTTCATCAAGACGTTAATGACTAGTGATCACATGATGATTCTCACTGTAAGTCGTTTTTGTTGAGATTGTAGAACTTGTAAAGACTGAACCAGTAACTGATGTTATTTGGATCATCACTGAGAACTAGGAATCAATGGACAGCTGTTTCATTGTTTTTTGGATTACTGTCCGTTTTTAGCTTTCGGTTAGATAGAATTCCGATAATTTGTCTAATCACAAAGCAATGGAAAACATTTAATTTTGTTTTAATTGATGAGTGGTAACTGTGATCTGCATATACAGTTTTGTTATTTACGACTTATTTGAAGGCTGCGGATAACGCTTGTTATAATATTTACAATTCCAATAGTAGTTTGATAATAAAAGCTGATGATTTTGTTGTGATTGACTTTGTATGAGAGTGATACAGTGATACAGTTTGGTAACAAAACATTTATAGCTTCATTTTAATAACCTCTGAGTGTTGCAGTATTTTAAATGTAAGGGGAAGTACTCATCACGTAAGTGGTCGATCGATTAAAACGCATAGATATTCATTTTAAACCCCTCCCCGTCACACTTCTAGTTATTCGTACTTAAAGGCTATAAAAGTATTCCAGATATTATACTAACCATATTACTTATAGCTACAATAAGTAGCTCAATAGTAGTCACTAACATATTTCTAAAATTGTACAACCTAAAGAATGGACTTGGAAAAATTCATGCTTTAGAGAAGATTTGAAATTTTCCGTCGGTAATATTCAGAACTTCCACTTATAAGTTCTTTTTGCCATACCAGACTCTTTATTGCAAGTCTTTTTGTATATTTATCTTTAAAAGTGGAATCCAGGATGTATATTTCTTCCTATTTGGGACTCATTAATTTCATAAATGTACAACTTAGTGTTGACGTTTATACTGAGATTTGAATACAGCACCTTTCAAACCCTAAGGCTTTATCCACTAATGCGAAAGGTATTAAGTCTGAGTTTCCCTGCGGATGTTAACAATGAGATGTACGTCCGTTCAGCTGATAGAAAGAAATGTACGTTCTACATTTCACTGGAATCATATACAAAATACACTGGAAAGTCACTATTTTGTTGAAGTATTTGAATGTTTACATAACACAATGTACATTAAATTATATCATTAACTAAACTATACAATGAGAAATAAATTACTCGTACTATGGTGAACAAGAACACGATTGGGGACAACCGAATGTAATTTAACATAACGTTACAGAATATCTCATTAAAATATGAGAACCATATAGTGAACAGTCAATTTGCAAAATAACAAACAATTGTCTCAATTTGACTGTTTCTTTTCCAAATATCCCTCCATAGTCTTCGAATATAATTGTTCATGCATTTTCGTACCAATTGAGTGCCGTTTCCGTTCTCTCCTTATGGATCTTCTACTGAAATACATTCAATGCCCGACCATCACCATATACTACTTATGTGGATATCAGTAACCCACACCACAGTACAAACAACAAAATGTCAGGGAAAAACGTTGCGAAAAAGAATACTTATTTGATACCATAATTGACAATCTCAATGTAGCAAAATTAACTTTTTTAATGGAAATTTAGACAACATATCAATCAAATTATCATGTGAAAACTATTTAAAGCCAGTATAAATGAATCATTGAAATTTGCGTACTTACCATTATTCATTGATGTCTTCTCTGAACTAGGGCACACTTTACATTTTTGACTTGTATTCTTGAATGTTTGTATAGTATTATCGCTTTTTTCAAGATTAATCTAAATATTTATATTAAAAAGATGGTAAAAGAAACCAAAAAGGGTAAAAACAGAGGTAACATAGTTTCGCATTATTTTGTATAATAATTGCATATTTAACCTGATACGTCTCGTCGATTGAACGCTTTATTCGTTTCCTAAGCTGTTCTGATAACCCACAGGCTAGAACTACGCAGCGACTTGAACACCAGAGAGAAGACGCAAGTATGAGAGAAACACTTTACTCCAGGGTTCCATCTTGTACAGAAAATCATGAGTATTTATAGATGTTAGCGTATGTTAAATCAACATCATATTTCAGCCAACCCATTAACGACATATTATGCTACCGACCAATAGTAGCGCGCCACGTTAGAATTCTAGAATGTTCCATCGTGCTCTGATTGGCTAGGGCTCTTCGGCCCCTTTTTGGGCCTCTGGAGGCTCCGTTGAAGTTCTCCAGAAGACGACTCAACATAACCGTGTCGGGTGTGCAGACGGTGTCCACAGAATACAAAAGATGGTCACTGAATATCTTTAATTAATTCCTGTTATACTTGTACAGTGTTCAATCCCAGATTGGTAGTCTTGAGTTAAAACGTCTACGAGCAAGATCAAAAGTACTGGATTCTATTCCTTGTGATGTGTTCGTGAATGCACACTTCTGATAAGTCCTATACTAGAATCAGTTAGCTGTCTAGTCCTTCAACGTTTTAAATGGTTGTCTGACTTAAATCGGTTCCCGGTCTCGACAATATGAAAGTTATTTAACTGTCAACAAATCATTTCAGATCTCATAAACTACACTAGTAATAGTACACTTGAACTATCGTCGTTAGGTTGTTTTAGATTGTTGATCATAATTATTTGAATTTATTTTCAAATTTGAATATAGGATGACTTACAATGAAATTTTTCATAGTTGAAATCATGAGTCAATTGAAGCTAGACCACCATAGAAAACCTAGAAGCACTAGACGGCCGTTTCGTCCTATTGTGGGATTCCTCACAATTGCGCACCCACAATCCCGCCGTCCAGTGCTCCCAGGTTTTCCATGGTGGTCTAGCTTCAAATAACTCATTATTTTAACTGTTTTACCGAAAATCTCCACAAAATCCCTTCTCAATGAAATTTTTGCTCACTGTCTTGCCTAACTGACGATACAACTAAACATTAAGACCATTATTATACTTTTATAAATGAATTGAGGTTGATAATTAAGTTTCAATGAAACTTTTCTAATGAATAATTTATGTGTTTAATTCAGAAACTATTTATACATTTAATTAGTGATCTACCTAAATTATTTTTTTGGTATTTTTAGAAACACCTCACTGTTTCATTACCATCAATTAGAATGTTGACTTATTTCTGTGAAAAGGAGAATACTGGTAAGGTATTTATCCATCACTTTATAATGTTGAAAGCTTGCTTGATTCAAAAAAACCTCCTTATGCAACGAAAGAATTAACCATTTTAATTTGTCTACTTACTCATTGAAAGATTATAATAGAAAATAGTCATACAATAGTGTAATTTAAACAGGATTCTTTTGTAAATTCGGAATTCAACTTAAATGTACTACATTTTACGGAAGGACGAATTGTTGACAAACTTTTAGTTCTAGGTTCGATCCCCATTGGGGGTGGGAATGATACAACTGTCCAGTACTTCTTTGCTTTCAATAACCATCTAATTAAGATCACTATAATTTGAATCATATAATCCAAAAATCTGCATAAATACTATGTGCTCCTTTGTAGAAAAATGAGGTGTGTTATCTTCGGTGATCTCATAATCTATGTGTAAATTTTGAGCGGATTTTAGGTTATCCTTAAAAATCTCTACCGATCAGAAAACATATCATATAGAGAAACAATATAGCATAAGAATCTATAACAATTATCTTTAATATACATCTCCGGATGATCTTACGTTGACCGTGACACAGTGATCGTAGCATTATTCAGATAGGGACCTACACGAACCTTATTCGTCGGTGTATATAAAGGTGTCTGATTGAAGGTGCTTCATTATACCCGGTACCGATGTTTTTAAATTGTGACTACTTAAATTTTGAAAACGTCCATTTTGTAATGTTTCATCACAAATAGTGAACATTTATGGAACTGCTACTTATCTAATCTTCTTTGACATCCTCTTCTCTATTCGACTTTCCTTTCCTGATGACTGTTCCATCAATTTTTTAATATTCACTCTACTCCTCAAAAAGATAGATTCGAGTTCACCACTCTTATTTCTTTGTATAAATCTAGAACAAGCTGAAATCGTACCGTTTTTGCTGAATATTTTTCCGATGTTCATTGCTTCGGAATACTACGTCAGCTCGATAATCTATACATTGTTCAGCAGTTATTTCAAGTTTTGCCACCACAAATGATAAATCCTCTCAATAATCCCATTTCTCAGCCGTATGGTGATCGTACTTGTTCATTTTGCATTCAAATATGTCCCATGACCTTGAAGTCGGTCACTCAATTCTGATTGGCTAGCTCACAAATTACTATCACTATAACATTATATTAGTTGTGTATCAAAATAAAAACTATTGCACATGTAAATACAATTAGCAGTTAATGAAAGTGCATATTTTCCACTGACAAACAATATTAGGATTAGGTGAATTGATTAAATACAATATGAATGAAATACGTCAAACATTTACAGCTTTTTTACTCAAGCAATCATTCCTCCATTGTTGAATGACTTACCTGGAATGAATCAAGCATAGTTTCCTTTGAATGAATAGAAAATATACACTGACAAATTAAGATAATAATTAGAAGAATAAGAGTCATATCATCGTCATGAAAACTAAACAACACGTCATATTCCAATCCAATGCTCGCTTAATAGTTGATTGAACAACATAAGAGTAACAAATAGTCTGTACAATTATATACGTCAATCCTTTTTTCATTGATGTTATAGTATATCTAAATAACAAATAAAATGAATGAGATATTAATTGTTTATACTAGGCGCATGAAATAGTTAATTATATGCCCTACTCACTAAATATTCTTCTCAGTACAGTCAAACTGAGAAACTCTACCCATACGACTAAATATTGTGGATTTTGCTATTCATAAAAGCTATTTAGAGATTACTTGATGTATGAAATAGATAGAATGTGGCTAGAATTAGAATCTTAAACTTTTCTTCGGTCATATTCGTGACTCATCAACTAGATATACTTATTGTAAGCAAAGGTGGATAGTGGCTAGCGGTGGAATCCAGGACGCGCGTTTCGTCCTATCCGGGACTCGTCAGTTGGATGTACCTGCATCTCAGAGTTGATGTTCACTCTGGGACTCGAACCCAGAACCTTTCGTTTCAAACACCATCGCGTTATCCACTCAGCTACTGAGTCCTGATAGCCACTTGCTTGTGCTATGGGGTAAAGTTTAAATTCATTTATATTCATTTTTCGAGGCAATACGCACAGTATGCACATATGCCAATTAGAGACTGACCAGTTGCAGTCCCAAAACATCAATAGGAAGATTCAAACAAACAATACTAGCCAATATCCATCTTTGCTTACAATGTTTGTGAATTAAGGCTATATCGAGGCAATACGCACTATATGCACATATGGCCAATAAGAGACTGACCGGTTGCAGTCCTAACATATCTATGGGAAGATACAAACAAACAATACCAAACGAATTTAGATATACTTATATTTTACAATTAATATGCTCTCCCTGATTCGAACTTAGTATCTTTCGATTCAAACTTCAATGTATATTACAATTAGTTATGAAGTTCAGATAACTAATCACTTATGCAACGGTTATGATTTTTGATTTAATTGGTAATGGTTTTGGATTTATCTTGATATCAATATTTCGATTAGATATCACTAAATAACCTGAAACAATCACGACCTTTGTATCAAGTTAATGGTAAGGGGACAAATACATAGTTCACTGATGGCTAATATCTCATAGTTACATCAACTGATTTATTGATTTTATAAATTGTATACACAAATTAGATTAAAGATTGACTACTAGTACAATTCATTCCAAACTTATTGATTGACCAAAACATTTAAGATGATATGTAATTTGTTATCAATGTTATTGTGGGAGTCTTTTAATTAGTGGTTGGTGAATAAATCAGTCTTCTCCATTCTGACATTCTCCTTCGAGTTATCGTAGAGGTCTTGTTCAATTTCAACAAGTAGCAGATGGCAGCTTTTTTATGTACTCATAGTAATCAGTTTTACTAGAAGTAACCAGGATTTAGTAGCAGACACAACACTGACAAATCAGTCTTCTTTCTTACCATTGTGGTTTATTATTACTTACCATACATAACACGTGAACATAGTATACAATATAAGCTATCTATTAAACAAATAAGTCTTCAAACTAGAGTTGAGAAAGAGTATCTCTTTACATTATGAATGGTTAGGGGGTGAGTCTTAGGGATATGGGATATTTTATGTATGTACTATTTTATGTTCAATGACTAAATGCAATTGAGCAGCTGTATTATCTAAGTAAATGTTGTAAAATGTATCTACTTGTGTACAATCATTTGCTATTAATCTTCGGTTCACTTAAATTACACGAATTAAACCCTAAGGATATATTAAATAATTAAGGATAACGGTTAAGATTCATCAAGAAAATTAGCTTGAAAATTTTCATAAAAATTTATCTGATGTACTTAGATATATTCATCCATCTTACCATTTGATTTGCCCTAAAGATATACCAACATGTCTTATCTAATGGTCTCATAAAGACTGACTGCTCGTTAATAGATAATTTGATGATCAATATTTACTTTTTTGTCACTAACAATATACAAACTATTAGGAATACATGACATAAAGAAATTTATAAAATGATATTTGACATCAGACTCAACTCTCTGTTTCATCAATCTGGAAGAAACGAATCATCTATAATCCGCCTAAATTAAGTGCAAATAAGCTATCTTTATAACCTGCTCAAGAATCTTAGTAAAGAGATGTAAATCAAAAGTCAGTCAATATCGACCTCTATGAAAAATCCAATATTCACTATCCACAAATACTGAAGTGCAAATCTGTAAACAGTTTGATTCAACTAATTGATAGGGTTTATATCTCCCAATGTTTTGACTCTCTTCTATGCTCTACTTGTTCTTCTCTTTATTCTTTTAATAAAATAATGAAACCAACTTTAGTTTTAAATAAATTTTGATGAATTACGTTTTCATTCCATTTAGGTGACCTTATTTTGTTGTTATTTTATTCTGAGGTAGCTTAGGGTTCCCTTTCATGGATGGTTTAATTAAGTACCAAAATATGTACATCTCCATTGATAAAAACTGTAATTGAACAATATTATTATAAAGAGTAATGTCTACTTTGATATAATATATTGCAATGATTATATTAGATCAAAAGCCTACGATGATAGCTATAACTTACTCTACTGATAAGTCTATTAGCTGTATTTCAACCAACTAAATGCTAAGGGGTGAATAACGGTTGTCAACATACTCATTTGTATTCCATAGTTGAAAGCGTGAGTCATTTGAAGCTAGACCACTATGGAAAACCTGGAAACATTGAACGGCCATTTCATCCTATTATGGGACTCCTCAGCAGTGCTATGAAATATACTAAATCTCCACAAAAAACCCCTTCATTTGTATTTATTGTTTAGATGTTCCTATTGATGTTTAGGCCTGTAATAGATCAGTCACTTTTGACATATGTGCATCCTGCACGGATTTTCATGTTATTGTCGCAAAATCACAAGCATTTTTAGGCACAGCTGAGTGGTTTCTAGCCACGGAATTCAGGACGCACGTTCTGTCCGATCTGGACCTTGTCGGTTAGATGAAGCTGCATTACAGAGTTATCAACATATGTAAAAAGAAATGTAAAAAATGCTTGACTGACGTTGTTTCTGCTTTTTCTAGTATCCATGATATGTATCCGTACACAGGTACAAAGTATATCTGAGAACTTTAAGATGATAGTCCATCGTTAATAAACGTATCTATATAACTGGGAAGATATACTCTATCAAAAATCTTACTGGTTGATCTAAGTGATATCAGTCAATAATGAAAAATCAGTATAGATCTGTGGAGATTATTAAGTTTTTGATCATGAATCGATCGATATCAAATCACCATTGATAATTACGATATTCTCAGTAGTGACTAGCTTCTTGAGGGAATTCTCAGAGTTCTAGTGAGAAAACGTGGTGGATACAGTTTTCTGCCTCAGACAATGGAAGATGGTCGCGCAATTTCATGGATTGGTTGAGACTAAATATTAACACTGTTGGATACTGCCTCAGTGGTCTAGAGTTCAAGCGTTCTCGCGCATGATCGAAGGTCCTGGGTTCGATACCCCGCGAGTGAGATAGTGGATGCTCACTGCTGAGGAGTCCCACAACAGGACAGAACGACCGTGTGGTGCTTCCAGATTTTAAATCGTTGTTTAGCATCAATCGATTCATGATCTCAATCAAAGAAATGAAAAAAAACACTAAATGAATAACATCTTTGAAAACTGTAATACATAACATTTCATAATCATACCAAATAGTGAACAAGATAAAAACAGACAACACAAAGGTTAAAAAAATCATCACACTCACTTTACAACTAATTCTATCAAGCGGTCATGTTAATTCTCAAGAACTTAGAATATTCATGTCTTATCAAACTTCTAGTACCAATCTTGTCATTTACATAATTAAGTGTCAGCCAACTTGATTTATTTCATTTCTATATAATCTTCATTAAGATGATGGTTCTATTTTACACTATTGATAATGTTCATTCATAATGAATCTTTCATCATTAAATTATTATGGTTTAAATATTGTTTCTTTCACAAGATTCATTTGATAGGTAATAAAGTATAAAGTAAGATATTCTATTGGAAAGGTGGTGAACTTCGTTAGTACTAGGTCTGTTTTTTTTTCTTTTGCAGAATATAATATTAATCTTTCATGAAACAATAGTAGATTTCTTGTCTTAAGGTTACTTATGTACTTCATTTTCTCCGTGTTTGTTCTCATTGGTCTATCTTGAATTGTCCAATCATAGTGGTAACTTTATTTTTAAAGCTGTAAATAGAAAAACTAATTATTGAAAAAAAAAACCTGGTGAGAATGATGATTAGGTTGTTGCTTGCCTCCAGTTTTCCGTTTACACAAGGATTTTATTTATTATCCTATAATTTTAGGATAATAGGACAAAATATTAATTATACGGTTACTGTATATCATTCACCTTGCGAAATTATGGTGATATCAAATCTAGAATGCCGGTGCATTCAGCTGACGAGTCTCCAGTAGGACGAAACAGACATCCAGAATTCCACTGCTAGTCATATTTTATCCATTGTTTATCATCTCATGTCATAATGACTATGTTGAGGTAATCTGCATACGATGTATCTACCAGTGGCTTGGACATGTTCTACGAATGTCATCCTAGAGAATTCCATGTCGTGCATTATTTGCCGATGCTTGGACTGGTTGGAAAAAGCGGAGAGGTGGTCGGTGTATGACGTGGTGTCGTGGTATAAAAGAGAGCTGCAAAGGACTGGCTTCTGTTGGTCCTTCACGACTCCCTGGCTGGGGTCCGAGAGATGGTGTTAAACAGTGGCAAGGGACGTTATCAGATATGGCTCAGAATAGAAGCACAATGGCGATCCTGCTGTAACCTTCTTTTACTTTCTTCATAAAGTGGTTATAACCTCCTTAACTGAGAGAGTTTTTCTGGCTGTACATTTCAGTTTCCCTCACCATTACTTTTTTTATATATATGCATCTTACCCCCTTTCTCTTCTCATTTTCATTGTTTTGTGTGGCGCATTTATATCTGGTACCCCCCTGCACCAATATTTATGTTTAATCATTGTTATTAATGAGTGGATTTATTAAAATTCCCTCCTTCAGATATTTTTCTGATACACTTTCCCCGGTAAATCAAACTAATTCAGATAATATAATTCCCAAGCAGTAGATCAAAAAACAGCAATACGCATATACAACGACAAACCTTATCTCAGCGATTTTTGTCACTTTGGTTCTATCTTTTCTCTCTCCGTTTTCTTTTCTCCTTCTTTGACCTTTACATGTAACCCTAATTTCTTTGTCAACCTGATCATTGCTGTAAATCGGTATGCATTCTATAAACAGTAAAGCTAAAAGTCTCTCTAACCAACTAACAAAACGGGAACTATTTGAGTTTCGACAACATTTAACACAGCTAAATAATATAAAAAAACATGATTCGTTTTTAGTAACTCTACGAAATATTATTTCACAATAGATCTCAGACTGCATTAGTTACACCACACTTCTTTGTTAGCCATGGCTGAGCTTCCTTTATCACACTCTTCTTTATCTTATATCTAATTTTCAGTCAGTCAGCAAGTATTTAAAAGCAGACGTTTTCTAATACACGTAAATAGAGAAGAGTTTCAAGAAACATATGTGTAGTATCTTTAGTTGAATCTCATCATTGTTTATATTATACCAATGACTTGCTAATGTAAAGAGAGAAATAAAGGAGCAACAAAGTTTACATTTTTAAACATGATCTCGCCTAATTAGAATTCTGTGAAGTATAAACCTTTAGTTTTGTGCTCGATTTATTCTATGAATCATAAGCTTTCGTTTGATTTATAAATAACTTAATTTTGGAGATTTGTGGAGATAGTAGTTGGGTTCACGAGTCAATCCAAGCGAGACCACTAGGTTTTCAATGGTGGCCTAGCTTAGATTGACTTGTGAATTCAAATTTGAAGTGTAAATTACTGTCATATTCTTTTCTGCGTGACTCTTCCATTCCATTTATTCCACTCTAACGTACCACTATGAATCTAATTTTATTTTTATCATTCCTTGTACATTATGGTCCTGTAAGTCATATGTTTAGTATATGTACCTTTTAGAATTGGTTAAATCAGGAATAAATCGGATGATCCTTTCAGTTAATTCGTCTTCTCTCTCTCCTCTTTCCAAGCAAGTAAGCCATAGATCAGTGATAAGATTGTCTTCTTTCTACCCTCACAGCCATTCAGTCATAAGTTGATGTCATGGTTTGAAAGTTCGAAGGCTGTAATAAGTAATCTATTATGTCAAGGTTGTAAACTAAATATAGACAAATCTTTTCCTGCAATACCAGCACAAACTACATTGCAAATTAATCAAGGTTGTAACACTTGTTTTCAGTTGAGAAAAAGATACGTTAATAGATATTTTAAAAACTGTTGAGAATACCGAATCCGATGAGCTCTCCTGATGTGAATCATCTCTACTGTCCTACTAATGAGAAATTTCCTAGGAAAATAACGGAATACGATCAATGCTTCTTGTGTGGTAAAGATATTCTATACTAAAAAATGTAGCTAATTTATGAAGAGAGTGTGAAATCAGGCAATAATTCTCATCTAATACATTCAGATGTACCCTTAGTTTCAATGACACAACTGTACTTGCATCTGAAGTAGGTTATAAGTAATGATGTTGAAATGACTTCTGAGCAAACATTATTGTTATCATTAGTCAATGGAATATTTTTTTTCAATACATGAAGTACAAAGTGTCTGGTTAAATAAATAAATATATTAGATTCAATTATACGAAAGTTTAAATCAAGTGTAATGAATTACCATTGATTACTAAAAGCATTTTTAGGAAACAGTTTTTGTTTTGATTATACGAATGGATTATTTATCTAACTAATAGCTCGATCGCTTACATCCACCCACTTTATCGAATGAGTATGAGAGATGAACGAAGATTTAAGGAAGAGTTTACCTGGATTTTGCAACTCATCAGTCGCCTACTGTTAAAAAACAACCTGAAATGGATGTCAAGATAAGCTTTCCATCAATTCTTAGTGAAATAGTAAACGCTAAGATTAAGAAGAGTGGTGAGCCATGGTGACTAAACCTCGAAAATATTTAAGTATTTTGATTCCATGTTGGCAATTATATTAACTGAGGTACTAGTTAGATTCTGGGGGAAGGGAATTGAAGTAATTTCATACTAATTGTGACTATTGTTGGTCTTCTCAGTTTTAAATGAAAAATGGAAATCCTTGTGTGATAAGTACCGAGGAAATCGGTTCGACTTTTGTATTTTCTAGAACATTAGCTTCAATAATCGTCCAACTTTTAATTAGGGCTTCTGAACAACAAATCCATGGAAGCCAAACTGGTTTCGACCAGGACGAGAATGATTTAGCCAAATATTAACCATTCATCAGGTTTAGCAAGCTAGACATACCTACTGATTCTCTAAGTTACAAGTATTTCTTGACTTGAAGAAAGTATTCAACTCCATAGAAAGAGATGTTCTATGGTAGGGTCTGTCAGTGAAACGATTAGCAAAGACGTCAATAAACTTTGTGATGGTTCTTCGCTCGTACATTATTAGGTGAGTCAGAGCCTATGATGAACTGTCGTAAAAAATGATAGTGTCATTTGATGTTTGTCAAGGCTATCAACTTTCCTCAATTTTTTGTTTAGATTTGCCATATATATTATTTTAAGGATGACCGTTTTGTACTCTAACTTTTTGAAAATTTATCTAACAGGAAGTTTACTTATTAATTTTGCACACTGAGGTGACAAAGTTCAGTTTAGTGAAATAGATGACAAAATCCAGTGTCTTGTGATAACCTTAGACACGTTTCACTTCATACAAATATGAATGTTGCTTCATGATTGATCTACCATAACGTCTGAAGCAATGATAGTAAGTGAATTATTTGACGGTGTCGACAATTTCACTTACACTAAAAGTTTAATAAACCTTGGTATGTCATTGCATAACAAAATCTAGATACAGATCCAGAACTTCGGTTGGCTTTTGTCAACTTACGTCACTTGACATATAAGCCATTCAAAGGACAAGTTTACTATGCAGTAGTTTGTTATGTCCAACTTTACGGTCATGGAAATTCACCTTTAGGAATAGTAAATATTCTTTTGCATTTGAACATAGATGGTTTCGAGGCATCATGTGTTAAGTTTGTAATCACCAATTGAAGAATCCTGAAGTTAGGCATAGAGTACTAGGTAAATATGGAAGATTGGTCGATGAGATAGTAAATCTTGAGACATGTGTTAAATATACCCTATCCCTTCAAATCAAGATGCTGTTTTCACGATTGGCCTGCCTTATTGCTAAGAATAAAGAAAATTCTAAACCACGGAATATCTCATCAAGTAAAGGTAGTAAACGTTTACTCAACACGATTCTGAGTTAAATTATAATTCATACACGTTACAAAAGTGAATGACTAGTTTGAGTCAGTAGATAAATTAATGACGCGTTGATATTTGAGACCAAAAGTACTGAACTCGAATCCCGGAGCGATCATCAACTCTGGGACACAGGTACATCCAACTGACGGATCCCAAATATAATCAAACGAGGGTTCTGGATTTTACTGCTAGCCACATTCGATTTATGCTATATTTCAAAAAATCATTTAAAATTATGAACAACTGTTTCGACAATAAGTCCTTGAAACCGGACGAATATTCTCCAATTATTCGACGCAAAGTAGCGACTAGAACCATACTAATTAGTCATTATAAAATATCAAATTAATAATAAATATTTTATTTGCTTACAGCATTTAACGGTATGGATTTAATGAATAATGAAAGGTGTCAATGCTTTTTCATCCGTTCTGTCAACATATTCGATCGTAAAAATAAATGCTCTTGTAATATAAAATGTCGTATATACTTCATAATTGTACTGTCATGCAAATGGCAAATTTTGATGTTATTTTAAAGAACATAAATTTGTTCACACGAACTTCCTTATATAAAAACTAACCGTTTATATTTGTCTGATGTAGACATTTAAACCAAAATTATTATACTACGTTCCCCTAGTTTACATCATTTACTTCTGACACTTAGATGTGCCAAACTTTTCTTAGTATAACCACACTATCCATTGCATTTTCAAGCTAAAATAAACTTCACAGAACTAACAGTATCCTTGTATAGGCGTTGCAACTATATTCCCACCTATCTGTTTGCCCTCGAGTTACTATGATTGGAATGTTTCTAGGTGCGATTTCCCTTAGAAGAAGGATGACTCAATTACAAAATAATTTACAGAAGGGGCTAAATTTTTCTAGAAATTCAATGGGAAACAAACTATTCAGAGGTTATCTAATCGGACTACAGATGTTATTAAAGAATGTATGTTGTAGAAGTTAAAACTGTTTTTACGAATTATTATTAATTATAATTTTGTTGTGTAATTACTGAGTAACTAGATTACTGTGTATATATATTCTATTCATCATAAGCTTTCGGTTGACTTATTAACTACTGTTGTACGGCCTACTATTCTCAATTTGTTGTCAGTCGATTATTTAGTATCCCCCATTCAAAGCTACTATTCGGCTTGAGCATGCATAATTATTATTTTTCATTTTAACATGTGGTGCGGTCTTATATTTCTGTATATAAACCACGTCTGTTTAAAATATAGATATTGTACAAGCTGGTGGCTACCTCTAGACTCAAAGGCACAGAAATGAGTTCAGCTCGCGATTAATGAACCAATATGACCATAGCTTTTCCCTCAACGTCAATGGGGCTGATGTAGCATGTAATAGGCCGAATTAGATATGTTTAGCTACAAATTTAATAACAGACCATATAAGAATTGGAAATTTGACTGGTGACTTGGTACGTGACATCAATTAGGGTTTCAAGATATGATAACAGAACTCTTCTAGAGTCTTCAATCGATATTCCATCAATGATTGAATCTACAAATTATTTATAAGCTTGCATTCAAGAAATCAAACGATTCCCAAAACATTCCCATTAAATTTTATCCTAACCGTTTCATATACTGATACCTATTTTCGAAAGAATTCCATGAGTTTACAAGAACAGGTCTTGAGACCATAATTTATGAATGAACCAATCAGATTCAGGATAACAGGTCTTAAATTTTCACATGGAATTCATTAATCCATTTGGGTACATAGAGTTTCGGCATTTTAGCTAATGTCAGTTCGTGATGAAAACTCTAACTCGAATTCCTAATGCAAGCAACAACAGTAAATCCTAATCCTAATTCCCTGCACTGGTTCATAACCCTCATTTAGCCTTAGTGAGTAGATCGACATTCTTACGGTCACCTTAGTGTCGATCAAAGATCGTCCTTAAAATATTATCTCACCGAATATCACATTTATGTTTCCGTTTTTAAAAGGTTAACACGGTATTATACAATGTTTATCAAACAAAGATTTTCTCGATAAGTACTATTGTTTTTGTTCTTCAACTCTGATTTTTCTATCTACTCATTAACATACATATAATTAATAATACTAATCTTCATTTCTTATTTATTGATTTATTCAAAACAATCATTAACTTGATTTAAATATTGTTTCTATGTATGATACACTCTTTTTTTGTGTGTCCATACTTAACGCCAATATAGTATGATGAATACTTTACCCCCCCCCTTTGTTTAAAATGTTCATCGATAATTGTCATTTATATAAGTAACAATTAGTTATTGTTGTTTTTTTTTTCTTTTCATTTTCAATGAAACGAAGTTTCAATTGTTTGCTAGGAAATTACTAATCGTTTTAGTTAACTATTATTTAATAGAAAAACGCTTGTTTTTTCGATAACAAATCTAATTTTCTAGAAAAATAATGTTTCCTGAATGTAGAAACATTGTCTATCTTGGTTACTACTGTAGTGTGGTCTACTTATATTCATATAAGTAGTATATGGTGATGGTCAGACATAGAATGTATTTTGGCAGAAGACCGATAAGGAAAGGACTGAAATGAAGCGCAATTGGTAGGAAAATGTATAAACAATGAAATTAGAGAAGATGAATTGATATTTACAGAAGGGACAGTGAAGATTGAGACAATTGGTTGTTAATTTGCAAATTTTCATAGTTGAAATCATGAGTCGATTGAAGCTAGACCACCATAGAAAACGGGGAAGCATTGGACGGCCGTTTCGTCCTATTATGGGACTCCTCAGCAGCGCGCATCCACGATCCCGCACTCGCGAGATTCGAACCCAGGACCTACCAGTCTCGAGCCAGAGCCCTTAACCGATAGACCACTGAGCCGGCATCTAACGGTGTTAATGTCTAACTTGAACCAAACTAACTGTTTGCTGTATGGTTATCAGATTTTAGTGAGGTAGTCTTTAATTTGTGATTTAATACATTCGTTTGTCCCAACTAATGTTTTTGTTCACTACACTACTACTGTTTCTGAGGTAGAAACCTTATTTTATGAGTGTCGAATGATTATACATGGTGTTCACATTTATATATATTTGAACGTTATTTAAAGTTCTCGTTTTGAATCAAAGTTCAGTATAAGAAAGACAAGAAGTTGAATGATTTCTGTAAGCCCAGGAGATAGGTGTCTCATAGTTGACCCAACTTTCTTTTAAACCCGTCAGTAGATAGTGATTCAACGACTTGTTGAGACAAGAGGTTCCATCAGTTGATGATTTGATGGGAAAGCTGGGAGTCAGCTGAAAGGTAATTGATTCTAGATTTTGGAACTTCTCTAGAGTGCCCATGTAAATTCTCTGTTTTGGAGGACAATAGAAGTGAGGTAAATAATCAATATTTAAATTTAAAAAAGTCTGATAAAATCACCACTCTTTATTCTATATTACAAGAGAAATACGATCAGGTTAGCCAGTTTTTTGTCATACAGAAGCTTTTCAGTTTCAAGCATCAACTTGGTTTCAGTTCCTTGAACCCTTTACCAACAGTTCACCGTCTTTATTTGAGCAGAAGCTTGTGGTGTGCATCTAACAATCAAGTTTCGGCCGTAAGAATACTATGTATAAAAATACAGAAATTTTACCAAGTACGTAGCTAAATATTCTTTATATCGATCAGAGGGTTTTAAAACTCTTAGTAGATACTGCATGGCAGTATACAGAGGTTTTGAAGTCTTGAAAAATAACGTTTGCTACATCACAGTGTGCCGGGACAAGAAATAGCTCAGGATCGTTCATGGTGTATATATCTGTACGTCTGTGACTGTTGTTCATCACAAAGCACTAAAAAACATTTATTGACAACTGCTAATTCTAGGTCATTCAGATAATTTCTGCAGATAATTCTGAACTTTCCCCTTCATTTTTCTTAATCCTTGTTCCATATCTTGATATAAATTTTCCAGGAAGTATTAACATACTTAATACCATCAATAAATTCAAAAGTTAGATGAACAGAATATTAAGATATTTGTTTTCAACGAGTTCAAAATTTCCACTCTAACATTCAATGGTTCGATCCTAAGGTAACATAGACTTATCCAAAATAGGCCGTAACGGTAATACAGGCTTATGTACTTTAGGTAATCCATGTAAGTACGAGATGATCTATCACATTGGACGTATGTGATCATAAAAGTTTAAAGTTATTATCCTATTATTCTTAAAGTTTTTTCAACAACATTAGTGCACTGGTTTTTAATTTATGTTATCCACTAATTACATAATTCCTACTTTCAACACGTTTCTCCCGAATACTAATATCTGTACACTTAAACAACATTCTACATATTTTAGGGAAAGATGAATGGTGACTATCCGTGAACTTCAGGATGCGAGTTTCATTCTACCTGGAAATCATCACCTGGATATGCAAACATCCCATCGTTGATGTACACTTCAAGACTCGAACCCGATACCGGCCACTTTAAACGCCATCATGTTGTTCACTGAACCACTGCGTTTGGATAGCCACTCTCATCTAACAAGTACCAAATCTGACGATACGTGTGTTCTCGATTCCACTGTTAATCAACATTCCACTCTACTTTCAATCCTTATGACTTAATGAGATTATCAAAGCAATCTTCACAGGAAACACAAATATAAACGAAAATTATCAATAGCGATTCAAATAGATATGTATATATATATATTAATATTCTACGTAGTTTGTATGTTCTTAACGTACTTTTACAACTATTCTCTCACACTAAACTATGGACGCTGTAGGTTATCTTACGACGTAATACCTTCAAGTAATTCAATAAAACTACTACAAAAGAACGATAGTTTTTAAAGAACTTATCACAGTATGCTGACTATTTTAAACATTCATTATAATTAATATTTAATACACTTGAATTATACAAAATTTTCAACATGAATAGTTTTTTTAAGTAGTATAAGTAGTAGTATATTTATAATTCAATATATTTTGGATAATGATTGGTTATTATTATACTTTTATTTCTACCTTATATATACTGGTTATTGCAATGAAATTAATTATTTATATACCGACATTTATGTGAATGGTTATTAGGTTATAAACATTATCAAAACAATATATTTGTATCCAATGAAGTTAAATGAAAAAGAGAAACATTTACAAATAACTTCACTTGGTATTCTTTGCTTGAATCTTCCCATTGATGTTTAGGATTGCAATTGATCCGTTTCTTATTGGAATATGTGTATACTGTGTGTATGGCCTTGAGGTAGCCCTAATTCACAAGCATTATAAGCTATCTTTGCTTACCAAGTGAATTTAAATTTCCCCCCAATGCACAAGCAAGTGGCTATCAGGACTCAGTAGCTGAGTGGATAACGCGATGGCGTTTGAAGCGAAAGGTACTGGGTTCGAGTTCCGGAGTGAACAATAACTCTGAGATGCAGGTACATCCAGCTGACAAGTCCCAAATAAGACAAAACGCACATCTTGAGTTCCACTGCTAGCCAGTCTCCATCTTTGCTTATTTGGAAATAATGTTGCTTAAGAATTAAAAATAAAACTGTCTGATATAAACGATGTGAAAATATTCAACCTTTTTTTCGATGTTCAATATGTATACAATATTGTGCATATCAGATTTTTCTATTCATTTAGTGGATGAGTGATACACATGGAAGCATTGCTTTCATTAAGAATCTCATTTCAGTATCTGAAGTCATCTATATATATCTTCTATGAACACACCACTGAATTATATCACAAATCGCTGGATAAAAAAACTAATAAAAAGTGAAAGTTAGGGCTCAGAATAAAATTTTCAATTTAAAAACATGCTCTTAAACGTAGTATTCGCCTATCAATTTATCAGAAAAAATACTCGGAACTACATGGTACCGGACATATATTGAACACTGAAAAAAGAATGCACTGCATGTCCATGGACACGTCCCTTATTTCACACAAAAGTCATGTCATTGAAACTGGTAAGGAATAATTGGTTAGAAATGCATTTGAGTGGAACTGAATGAGAATTCTACAAAGGTAATATATACTGCTTACTGTTCTACGATGTCTCACAACAATAAGTCACTGTAAAACTTCAGGATACATTCTTCTTAACTCATGTTCATAAATGAAATCATTTTCAGTAGAAAAATAAACAATTTATTAAAATTTATTCAACTGCTGTCGGTGGAAAATTCAATCACTCAAACCAAGCTTACACGCACAAACTACTGAAATAATGACGTTCCTCAAAATAATAATACATTTTTCTGAGTCCAACACAAAACAACATCATTTTCGAACTCATTATCAAGTAATCCTTCAAATAGAAATCAATCTGCTTACAATTTTTATACACTATTATATTATGAACTTCAAAGACAAAATAGTATTTAAACTGAATTGTAGTTATCTAATTCGATCGAACAGTATAAAATTTCCTCATTCGTTTTCTCAGTTCAAGTATAGATGCGACTTTGTAAAATACAAAGTCCTGTGCAGGAAAGAAAAGACAGATAATGATTGGTAAACAAATATGGATAGTGGCTAGCAGTGGAATCCACGACGCGCGTTTCGTCCTGTTTGGGACTCGTCAGTTGGATGTACCTGCATCTCAGAGTTGATTTTCACTCTGGGACTCGAACCCAGTACCTTTCGCTTCAAACGCCATCGCGTTATCCACTCGGCCACTGAGTCCTGATTGTTAGTACATAATATGACAATTTAAGACGAGTCGTAATAAGTAGTAATGACTTGCTTTAAATTCAGCGAAAAAATATATTTTCATCTGCACAGTCGTGTTTTATAGTTGTTTAATAAACAATAATACACTGAAAAACAGTATGGGATTGTATCAATATTAGTGTTCGATAAATTTGAGTGTCAAAGTGGATTGGTTAATAATCTACATGTAAATAGTTGTTTATAGCTCGGCAATTATGGATTATCATGAGTATGGGGATATGAAGATTGTTGAGCTTTATTGAGATCATGAACCGATCTAAGTTAAACAACCAATGAGAGTCTGGAAGCACTGAACGACCATTTTGTCCTAGTGTGAGACTCTTCGGCAGCGAGTACACATCATTGCAAAACTGTGAATAGAAACTAGGATCTTCAGCCTCTTTTGAGAAGATAATTGTCAATTTGGTAAATGTGAAGAAAAACCTAGAGGTAATAATGGTAAATGAATAGTTATGACCTAAGATGAATGTGAGATTAAATATCACTTAAAACTCTGAGCTATTGAACCCTTTGAAGTACACAAGATTTTGATCCATAATCTCCTTTCACGTTATGTATACAACCGTTTCGATGATCTTAGAAAGTAATTTCAGTAAAGAATCAATTTCCAGAATAAAACTATTAGATGATTCGCATTGTTGTTTTAACAATTAGACAAGGTAATTCTCCGAGATGCATTTAGAAATTTCTTTCCTTTTCCCGATGTTACCTGTTTCACAAGAGGAACCTACCCTACAGATTGACAACTTTACGAATCAGACAAAAAGTCACACATCCATAAATGAGAAGCCTATTAGAGGAAAATCTTAATAATCTGCAAAACAGAATGTTTTTCTTAAACATCCTGTTCCAACAACCTTCCCTTCAAATGTAACAAATATCGATGTGGTATTTAACAAATTTTTTATTTTGTTGTAGACTGATGTAGCAAATTGAAATTTCTAATGTCTTTTCAAGATTACAAGCATATCGTATCAAGGGATGATTTTTCGATAACTGTTTGTAATGAAATACATGCTCTGTCATAGCAGGTATAAATGTACCAGTCAATGTATCCAGTCAATAATCCATCTAATCAACAGATGTTAAAACAATAATTTGATGACTGGATTACATTAAATTAGACAGAATGTCTAAATAAATATTTAGATTATTTCCAAACAACTTTTCATTGAATACTTCAAGTTGGTTAAAATAGTAACTAGGCATATGTCTTGTCTTCCCCCTTTCACCTGTACTCTGAATTACCGGGGAGTTGATGTTTTGTGTTTAATTTCAATACTTAATATCCTACTAGCTGTTTGAATTTTTACTTAACCAGACATAAATATAAATGTGTATAGTAACGAATGAAAGTAATTGTATGAACATACCTAAAATAAATATTACATTTACGAGCAATAAATTGATTTCTATTGTAAAGAAAAGAATGTAAACCTGATTAAGTAAATGAGATATCAAGAAATGTCGCACATTTTTCCCTTCATTTAGTTGGACAGTACTACACATAAGGATGAATTTCTCACTGAGGATTTCATTTCAGTCATCTGAAACTATCTACATATGTCTTCTATGAACAGGACACTTTAGCGCAACTCAAAGATGTAAAATTGAAAATAGTAAATAAATTGAAAGCCAGAGATAGAGATAAAATTCTCGTTGAAAGTTATGCTCCTACATACAGCATTCACTTAGTAACTGAACAGAAGAATACTCGAAAATCCATAATAGTGCACATATATTGAACGCTGTAAAGCAGATTTAGAAACCTTCCCTCAAATGATATAACATATGACATTAATAACTCACCATTAATATGATAATGTGATGTTAACAACTATGATATTTCTGCTATAAATTAGTTTGAGTCTGAGTAACAATTCGGTTGTAGACTATGAGTTTATTTCGTCCTCAGCTTTAGTAGACACAATAGTTTAAATAACAAACATTTAAAATTGCAGCCAAGTACAGTTTACCCGTCATGATGCAAAAATAAAACTGACGCTTTACGATGTCAGTTGATTTAAACATTAAGTCGACTAATATACTCAAGTACTTTTTTCAAAGCTTCTTTAAACAACTCATTTGACTTGATTGCTTGGATCTTCCAATCGATGTTTTGGACTGTAATTGATCAGTCTCTTTTGACATATGTGCATCCCGTGAGGATCGCCTCGATATTATCATTACGTCACAAAAATTCCGAGTAGAGATGGATGGTAGCTAGCAGCGGAATTCAGAACGCGCATTTCATCCAACCTGGGAATCGTCATCTGGATGTGCTTCCACCAATGAGTTGAACTCAGTGGTTAAGTGGATAAGGCGATGGTGTTTAAAGTAAATAATACCAGTTTTGAGTCCCAGAGTGAATATCAAATCTGAGAGGCAGGTACACGAATATTTAGACACCTTTCTTGAAAATTTTACGTTATTATTTTAAAAGTAGATTGTATGTCCATCTTAATAATCCATTCAAAACAAGCAGTAAGAAAAATACCGAAAGTCAGCACTATCTGTGAGTTACCCTACACATGCTCAACTTTACTATTCAGTCCCTCGGAGAATCTCTGTGTGATGTTGACAATCTTCTCAGATTGATATGGAATAGATTGAATATAGCTAGCTTTGCAATCCAGGGTGCGTGTATCACCTATTTGGGAATCGTCAGATGGATGCACTTGCATTCCAGATTTGATGCTCACTCCGTGACTAAAAATCAGTTTTGTTTGCTGCAAATTGAATCATCTTGTCCAGTTAGCTACTGAGTTCAAATAATCACTCAAATGCTCAACGCATGAAATTTAATCAAATTTTAAATGAGTTGGATTATCCTGTAGTTGATATTTTTGTTTTCTCAAGTATTCCATAGTGTCGAAAAAGATTTCACAAAGTTCTTCTATTCACACCGTTGAATGTTTTCTCATAATCATGAAAGCTGATTTACAGTGATGATTTCCATTTTTCAATATTGGTTTAGCTAGTGTATGATCTATCCTTGAAAGGGCCAACTTCATGATATCAAAGTTGGGTGTCAATTCAGCTACACCGTTAAAGAACTGGCTTAGTTTTCCGTTGAGCATCTGAGTAATTATCTGGACTCAGTAGCTAACTAGATAATATGATGGAATCCGCAGAGAACAATACTGATCTTGAGTCCCAGAGTGAGTATCAAGTCTGGAATACAGGTGCATCCATCTGACGATTCCCAAATAGGTGATGATTTCCATTTTTCAATATTGATTTACCTAGTATATGATCTATCCTTAAAAGAGCCAACTTCTTGATATCAACGTTGGGTGTCAATTCAGCTACACTGTTTCATTTTAAGAACTTAATAAAATGATAAACCGATTAGATTACTTTCAAAAATGAAAACGGTAAATAGAATAACACTTAGGGTTCCAAAAAACTTATTGTTTTAATGCTCTTCTTTTACCCAATATAAAGTTTAAATTTATACATCTTTTAACCCATGATTATTTAATTAACAAATATAATTAATTATTTTTCCCTATTGTTTTCTTTTCATTTTCTTCCACCCAACCGACCATCATCAATAATGAAAGTATAATTTTCAACAAAGACAAGGAATATATACTATAATGATTAAACGCTCTAAACTACCTTTATTTAGGTATTTGTTTTAATAAAGACATAAAAAAAAACGCATTAATTCACTCTCTGTTCTAATGAATATGCGACTGTTAATTTTCACGTATAATTATAGATCCGTAAGTCGGCTATAATTTTTAACAGTTTAAATTTTATTCTGATCTCAGATAGGCTACTGTTGAAAACCTGGAAGCACTGGATGGTCATTTCATCATAGTATGGTACTTCTCGGCAACGGATATCCTCGATCTTGCAGTTGGGAATTAAATACAGTAACTTCAGTCTTACGCGTGAACCCTGAACCTATGAACCACTGACACGGTATCTAATAATGTACAAATTTGATTTCAGTCAATCTACAATATTACACAACTCTCATCTATTACCTGCTATAAATAACCGTCTTGTAGACAATCTGATTGAACCACAGTGATCACGAATTATCATCTTGATGATAGTTACTAGTTGATAAAATGATTATTGTAAGTATAGGGAAATTTGTAGCGACTGTAGGATTTTTATAGTTTAAATCATGAAATGATCTCAAATTTTTCTTTTCTAAAAAATATTTTAAAAATTTAATCATTTAACATGTTTCATGACATTTGGTTATGCAACAAGGTTGAAAATATTGTAAGCAAAAATGAATAGTGACTAGCAGTGGAATCCACAACGCGTATTTCGCTCTATTTGGGACTCGTCAGTTGGATGTACCTGCATCTCAGAGTTGACGTACACTCTGGGACTCGAACCCAATACCTTTCGCTTCAAACGCCATCGCGTTATCCACTCAGCTACTGAGTCCTGATAGCCTCTTGCTTATGCGATGGGGTGAAGTTTAAATTCATTTAATATTGTTTGTTTGAATCGAGGTAATACGCACAGTATACACATATGCCAATTAGAGATTGACCAGTCGCAGTCCTAACACATCGATGGGAAGATTCAAACAAACAATACTAAATGAATTTAAGGTTGAAAATATATTATAAACAGTATAAGGATCATCAAATTCTCCGTAAATTAGATACTTACCATATTTTGTATTCTACCCATCAGGTTATATATGTGGTGTTTGTAAAGCATACTATATTGTATGTTTCACTCTTGAAACGGTGAAGAAGATTTGCAGCATAGTGGATGCTTTAAATATTATTGAGTTCATTCTAATTGTATGTAAAATACACATCGCGTTAATACTTTACTCGAAAGCAGATTGAACATAATGATAAATGTAAAATCCTCCATGGTAGGAGCATTTAGCTAATGACTGTTAGTCTAAACCATATATCTAGATACAAAAAAACCTGGTGGAGGTCCATGTGATAACTACAATCAGTGATAGAAAACTTTAAGTGACTTAGCTCAGATGTATTCACTGTTTAACTCCCTTTCGATTTTAAATTCCAGTATCCCTTCATATATACACATACACTTTGTTTCTTTTTTCAAAACATATCCCTAAGATTTAGTCTTCTTTTATCAGTAATACAACATTATTTCAATCTCTTCTATTATTTTTATCTCATTATAATAATGTGTCATGGAAACTTGAGCCAACGTACATTATCTATACCCCAAACCCTACATTAATAATCTCTGTTTATCTACTGTATGGTCACCAAAAATAATAACCTCATTTGAAACAATAAACATAATGAAAAATGACCAGTCCATTCCTTGTTTATCTATTCTTCGACCACTGTATCATCATCAAATGTTTCTTTCACAAAAAGAAAACAATATCACGAAGGGGAAAGACAATACAATCTATTTGACAGATACTCAACCTAGTAATTTTTTGTACATAAATCAACAATTAAATGGATCCATGAATGAATGATTATTAGTTTAATGAAGTCAATGACTATGTCACGTTAGTTATAAAAAGATAAATCAATCATATCTATATTATGTGTGTGTGTGTTTTTCGTCATACCAATAATCATCATTAGTCTATAAAAAATATAAACGTGAAAAGAAACCATTATTGTTTGTTATTCGTGTAGAATTTAATTAACCAACCGATTTTTATACAGATTAATGTCGATCATATTTAAAACTGCGAACGTTTTTATTATTCGTAAGTGTTATTTGACTAATATTTAGCATATATATATATGATGATACAGATCATGAATCAATGAATGTTAAACTACCATTTGTAACTTGGAAGAACTGGATGGCCATTTTGTCTTAGTGAAGAACGAAAATCCACATCAGTGCGCATCGACGATTCCTCATTAGGGTTTCGAACCCAGGATTTTCGGTCATGCGCGAAGGCTTAATCTGTGGACCACTGAGCCGGTATCCAACGGTGTTAATGTCTAATTTCGACCATCTTTTATTGTCTGAGGTAGATACCTGTCTGTTTTTGACAAGTATTAGCTCCACTGGTCATTGCTTCTCACTAGAACTCCGAGAATTCCCTTATGAAGCTAATCACTACTGAGAACATGGTAATTATCAGTGTGAGGTTGTGGTGATTGTTAGGTTTTTAACTGAGATCATAAATTTCTGAATGTTAGACGACCATTGAAAACCTGGTAGCACTAGATGGCTGTCTCGTCCTAGTATATATATATATATATGCAAGGGTGAATATAATTTCAATGTCAAAGAATACAACCTGTTTTCGGTATGAAACAAAGTTATCATTATTCATCATATTTAGAAGTCTTTTATACCGAAATTTTAGTTAAGTGGTATATGAGAAAAAATTGATTGTTTATATTCAATTTGTGTGAATCTCCAAAGATTAAAGCTTCACTGATAACTAAGAAAAATAGGAAAAGTGAGGACGAAATCCCCGGGATGAATCACATTAGGCGAAAAGACCTATTTTCATTCAAATTGAATTCAAAGATAATTACTCTGCAGTGACATTAAACAGAAGATTAAAAAATCACATTAACCTGAACGTCTCGTGAAGTCAAGTTATTTATCTCGTGTAAACTAATATATTCCTTACAAGAACAAAAGACCTATAAATACCTCTTTCATTTTACTCCCAACTGCGTTTATAGATATACATCTATCTGTCAAAGCAACTTTTTCAGTAGAACAGAATTATGAGTTAGCGTTCAATTGTATGAACACATTCTAAATTGTCCTAAGCTAATAAAATTAAAGCCTTTTAGTAGTGCTATTTCGAAGCATCTTTTCGACTCAGGATATCAAATTAGTATACTGTAATCTTTCAGGACTCTCAATCCACAATCAAACTCTATTCTTCTTAAATTTGTCGAAGTCATAGCAATCAAACGTCTCAATTCAGATTTAGGTATTCGAAAGGAAACACTGGAAAATCTTTCCTTACCATGGGGAAGTTATCATGTTTTTTACACCATTCTCGTAAATTTCTCTCTGTTATTTTGATTGCATAAACTCTAAATTCATAATTTTATTTTTAACTGACTTATTTCTTATCAGAAGGAGCTTTTGTGGAGTTTTAGTATTTTCATAGTTGAAAGCGTAAGTCAATTGAAGCTAGACCACTAGGGAAAACCTGGAAGCACTGGAAGCACA